>NC_086009.1:10245625-10553437 GCF_030014385.1 Trichomycterus rosablanca | reverse complement strand
GAGTGCTTGTCGTTTATGAATCCTAAGTAGAGGTTTGAGACAAAGGTCACTGCTCCATGTGGTGCTATCTCAATCAGGCTTTTCAGATACTGTGTGATTTATAGCTGGAGTACATCTATCTCACTTTGAACAGGTAGACTGGCTGGCTGTTGCCATCTCTGTTCCATGCAATCAAGGATGATTGTTACATACACCGACCATGTGTTTTTCTGTATACTTTGTTAGCCCCCATTCACCCTGTTGTTCAATGGTGAGAACATCTGCAGAACAGGTATTATTTGGGTTGTGAATCATTCTCAGCACTGCAGTGACTCAAGAACAGCAGACAGGCCATGAACAAATATTAAACAGTGATTTGTGAGCAGTTCTTTATACTAAACTTTATTCTACTCTCAAACTGTGTGGTTTCTTATGCTTCTACTGTATATTGACCTGTAGCAACAAGCTCTCACTTTGACTTCCCATCACAACCTGTCTAGATACAAAATAAAATGAGTAACATTATACATATAAATAAAGCCAAAGCTTGACCAAATGAGTGAAATTTGTCATATCAGTGTTTATAAGTAATGTGCTTGTAGTAGCTAATGAAACAATGTTGGTGAATATGGGTAACTTTTTTTTTAAATGCCTTTTCTCCCTATTTTCCTCCTGATTTAGTGCACTCAATTTACCTTCCACTGCTGAGGGATACCCGCATGCATCCGAGGAGAGCACCTTGCTGTACACGCCTCTTCCGGCACGTGCACAGCCCTCCTCTTCTCGCTCCTGCATTCTGCACAGGCGTCCCTTCCGCCAATCAGGGTCCTTACACAGCGTATGAAGATCCCAGACTACACATAGTCCGGCCCCCACCATGCAGATACGGTGGCCAATTAGTATCTGCTGCAGGCACTGCCAATTGTGCCCACCAGATGGCGCCTAGCCAACTGGTGGCGACACCAAGTTTCGAACCAGAATCTTCAGAATCTCTGCGTTGGTGTGCTAGTTGAATATCTTGCTGCGCCTTTGTACAATTTAAAGCCCCTCTCTAACAATGATTTTGGAGATTTACAACCTTTATGGCAACTCCTCCACACACAGTGTATAAAAAAACAACCATGATTAAAGTTAATCTGTTAACACTGGTGCTACAATGAGTGAACAGTCAAACAATTAAAAAAAAACTACAACCCAAAATCAGAAAAAGTTGGGACAGTATGGAAAATTCTAATACAAAACCTCAGTGTTTTTTTTTTTTACATTGACTTTTATTTCATTGCAGACAGTATGCAGGTATTCCTAGGCACATAACTATAATCTGCAACATAATGGTTGAAGAACAAATGCTTCCTGTTTAAATCTGAATAGTAGCTACAGGTAAATATTAATGGTAGGGGAGGTTTTACTATTTACTAAATACAAAAATTTACATACAGTTCTGTATAACTGCAAATAACAAAACCATGTTGTTTGTGTGTTTTTAAGGCTTTTATTGTACAAGTACAATTTATTAGTATTGTAATAATCCTGGTACTTCTAAAGATTTAAAGTATTCTTTTAACTATTACATTAGGTATATATTCAGGAAAAGAATTTCTCTCTCACTCACCCTTTCTGCACCCTCTAATATCCCCACTCACTTAGAGAAAGGTCAGCTCTGTCCCAGTAGTTTGGTATGAAATATTGGTTGTTAAGATTTCAGAATACATTTGATGTTAATAGCTGATGGGAGAGACAGTGCCGCAGTCTAGAAACAAAGGAGGAAGAGGCGATGTCAGAGTTGTCTATGCAGTCATTGGGTTGTTTGTGCATCGTTGACAGTGTTTCATTTAGGTCAAGGTGGTGTTTGCATAGAAAGATTACAATGTATTTATGTAAATTGCAGTATGCCTTGATATTGCTGGTGTTCTTTTGCATTTGTTGGATTTCTGTTGGTATGCACTGAGCTGCAGAGCCGAACAGACTGTAGGAGTTAAACATGGTTAAATTTCTCTTTGCTCATTCTACTTTTTCATTGCCAGACTAAACAATCGTCACAGAGCAACACAATAAACAAACGCCCACCCCAGACCACCTTCTTATCCATCCCAGCATCTGTGTTGTTGACTGAAATCTCATCCCCTATTACTGTTCTTCATGCACGGTATCATGCGGAAAGCAGGTCAAAATTTAAATAGCTGAAAATAGAACATCTGGCAGGGGCTTGTCGTTCAGCAGTGTTTAATGAAATATGGAAATGGAGAAGGGAGGTGTGAGGGTGCTCTTCAAAGAATGCAGAGCCTCTCCGTGCCTTTCGCCCTCTTTGCTGTTCTGCCTCACCGTCCATGATGCTTCCCGCTGCGTGTGTCTGGCATCCAGGTGGCCTGCTCTTTTGGCATCGGCAGCTCGTTAGTTGCCGCAGACTGCCAGAGTTGGCAGCTGGCATCATTAAACTTCAAACCCATTGCTGCTGACTAGGGGTGCCACCAGGAAAGGACCGCCTGCACATCCAATGTTGCCAGCAACTGATTAGTGCCATGCTAGAAAACTACAACTTCTTTACATGTTCAGTCTTGCCACCTAACACACAACCTTCCTGTTATATACTGAAGAGGGCAGTGGTGACACAGTGGATAGATACTAGACTAATGCTGGAAAGGTCATGGTTTCAATCTGCTTGGTTGGACCCAAAAGCAGGGTTCTTAACCCTCAAATGCTTGGATTGTATTCACACTTGTACAAACCCCCTTACCAGAAAAGTTGGGATGTTTTGTAAAATGCAGTCAACAGAAGAATCTGTGATTTGTTATTTCCCTTGAATCTTTAATGAACCATCAAAAGTAAAAAGTGTCCCTCTAAAATCCCAGTTTATGCCTTGTCAATAGAACCTTCAGACATATGCAAACCACACATGCCTTGGGCACTGATGCACACCAATACCACGACAGATGTTGGCTGGATGGTCCTTTTCGTCTGTGGAACAGAGAATCTAATGTCAATTTTTTCTTAGATAAAGCTGAATTATGGACTCATCTAACCACATCACATGTTTACACTGTCTTCTAGTTCATCTGAGATGAGCTTTGGCTCAAAGAACTCGGCTTCATTTCTATATAGAATTGATGTTTGGCTTTCTCTTTTGTGTAATAGAGCTTCAAGTTGCATTTATTGATGCAGGGGCGGATTGTGTTAAGTGACAGTGTTTTTCTGAAGTACTCCTAAGCACGTGGCAATATTAATCATGTTAGCATGACCGTTTATACTGCAATAACATCTGAGGTCTTGAAGGTCATGCACATTTAACAGTGATTTCAATCTTTCACAATATTTCATATAGTAGATGGTAAAATACCTTAATTATTTGCATTCTTGCATTGAGATATTTTCTTTTTGAACTTATTGAACTTGAAAATTCTCTCATAAAATTTGGTACAAAGTTGCTTGCAAAGATTGGGCCTTTGGCAGATATTTATTTTATACCCAATCATGATTCCCTCACTTGTTACCAATTCACCTGCTTGTTGTGGAATATTTCAGTGGGTATAATTTGGCTTGTGAAATGCCATTTTGGCAGTGTTAACCCTTTTTTTACTTTTTTACTTTCCTCTGTTTTTTGTTCAGTGTGTACAATCAAGTTGTGAGTGAAAACAGTTCAATTATTTGCCCAAATGCGTCCCTGTTGATTCATTACACACTCACTGAGGAAGGAGAGTCCAAGACACATTGCACCAAGTGGAAATAGGAAGGGGGTCGGGTAACAAGAAAAAAACCTCTAGAAATCTTCATAGACTTTATAGCTCAACTTTCTCTCTCAATATCAGTTATGAGACCAGTGCTGTTATGTGAGATAGAGAAAGAGAGAGAGAGAGATAGAGAATTAAGCCAAATTGTTGGCAATCTACTCTCATTTGGCTTCTGAACACTGTAAACAAGAAGTCTGAGAGCCTGTTTGACTCTAGTCCACATGGAACTGTTGAAACCGTTAAAGTCTTCTAAGATTTCACATTACTTCTCATTATTCTCTTCCACAATGGCTAGTTCCTTATTTCATGCAACATCGTCTAATATGCTACCATGAGTTACATTTGGCACAGATATATTGCCAGGGTCTAGAGTTTTAAGTTTCAAATTGAATCCTTAAAAAAGAGAAAAGACAGAAACTGAATAAAGCCCAAAAGACTCCTATTGTAATCAAAGCTGTGTTAATCAAATTAAAAACTCTCTGTGCTAGGGAAACAATTATTTTAAAAGTATTTTTAGTTCATTATTTTAGAATCATAGTTTTTTAGCAAGTATAAGTAAGTTAGTGTGTATGTGTGTTCATTGCATTTTGCAGTATAAACTATCAGGGTTTAGATTTACTTATCAGCAGAGGTGGCAGAAGTACGCGATTTCTTTACTTAAGTAAAAGTACTACTGATTTGATAGTAATGGTTTAGTAATGTTTCTTCTACAACTGCATGAATAATCTTCAAATATTCATACAAATTACATTATCATCTTTGCTGCTAAATTGCTCATAATTATACGTACCATTATTCTGTAATGCAGTATATTATAACACTTAACTTTAGTCTTTATTGAAGCAGCTTCACCAATTTTTAGAGCCGTTCTTTTAAACACTTTTCTACACTACACTATTGTGGTCACCAATAACTCTGCAATTTGACTTTCCCAGGACCTTTACAGAGTAGGTCTAATTTGTGTGGTGTATCATTCTCAGCACTGCAGTGACACTGGCATGGTGGTGGTCTGTTAGTGTTTTCTCCCACAGTCCAAAGACGATTAAATTAGGTGAACTGGAGCTACAAAATTGCTTGTGACTGAACTTGAACTGATGAATCGTGTTTAACCTGTAACTACATGTTCTGTCATAAATGTAACCAAAGTGTAAAACCTGACATTAAAATCCCTGGAAAATAAACTATAGTGGATAATCTATTAAGAAAAAACTTTAAACGTATTAAACTCATCTGATTAATTAAATGAAATGAAAATTTAAAGAATTTCTTTCACTGATGTTTTCCCTCCAATCTGAGGATGTACAGTATCTCACAAAAGTGAGTACACCCCTCACATTTTTGCAAATATTTTATTATATCTTTTCATGGGACAACACTATACAAATGAAACTTGGATATAACTTAGAGTAGTCAGTGTACAGCTTGTATAACAGTATAGATTTACTGTCTTCTGAAAATAACTCAACACACAGCAATTAATGTCTAAATGGCTGGCAACATAAATGAGTACCCCCCACAGTGAACATGTCCAAATTGTGCCCAAATGTGTCATTGTCCCTCCCTGGTGTCATGTGTCAAGGTCTCAGGTGTGAATGGGGAGCAGGGCTGTTAAATTTGGTGTTTTGGGTACAATTCTCTCATACTGGCCACTGGATATTCAACATGGCACCTCATGGCAAAGAACTCTCTGAGGATGTGAGAAATAGAATTGTTGCTCTCCACAAAGATGGCCTAGGCTATAAGAAGATTGCTAACTGAGCTCCAGCATGGTGGCCAAGGTCATACAGCAGTTTTCCAGTACAGGTTCCACTCGGAACAGGCTTCGCCAGGGTCGACCAAAGAAGTTGAGTCCACGTGTTCAGCGTCATATCCAGAGGTTGGCTTTAAAAAATAGACACATGAGTGCTGCCAGCATTGCTGCAGAGGTTGAAGATGTGGGAGGTCAGCCTGTCAGTGCTCAGACCATATGCCGCACACTGCATCAACTCGGTCTGCATGGTCGTCATCCCAGAAGGAAGCAGACGCACAAGAAAGCCCGCAAACAGTTTGCTGAAGACAAGCAGTCCAAGAACATGGATTACTGGAATGCCCTGTGGTCTGACGAGACCAAGATAAACTTGTTGATGGTATCCAGCATGTGTGGCGGCGCCCTGGTGAGGAGTACCAAGACAACTGTCTCTTGCGTACAATCAAGCATGGTGGTGGTAGCATCATGGTCTTGGGCTGCATGAGTGTTGCCGGCACTGGGGAGCTGCGGTTCATTGAGGGAACCATGAATTCCAACATGTACTGTGACATTCTGAAACAGAGCATGATCCCCTCCCTTTAAAAACTGGGCCGCATGGCAGTTTTCCAACATGATAATGACCCCAAACACACGTCCAAGATGACAACTGCCTTGCTGAGGAAGCTGAAGGTAAAGGTGATGGACTAAACCCAATTGAGCATCTGTGGGGCATCCTCAAGTGGAAGCTGGAGGAGTTCAAGGTGTCTAACATCCACCAGCTCCGTGATGTCATCATGGAGGAGTGGAAGAGGATTCCAGTAGCAACCTGTGCAGCTCTGGTGAATTCCATGCCCAAGAGGGTTAAGGCAGTGCTGGATAATAATGGTGGTCACACAAAATTTGGGCACAATTTGGACATGTTCACTGTGGGGTGTACTCACTTATGTTGCCAGCCATTTAGACATTAATGTTTGTGTGTCGAGTTATTTTCAAAGAGGGTAAATCTACACTGCTATACAAGCTGTACACTGACTACTCTAAGTTATATCCAAGTTTCATTTCTATAGTGTTGTCCCATGAAAAGATATAATAAAATATTTGCAGAAATGTGAGGGGTGTACTCACTTTTGTGAGATACTGTAGGCTTCGGGTTATTATGTAATTAAATACATAATTTTCTGTACCTGTACATGTAATATGTAGTTATGAATAACAAATCATGTTAGGAGACCATAGACTGGCCTAACACTCCAGTAATTTAAGGGATATTCAAAAAAAACCTACAATCATTAATAAAATAAATACAATCATGCCAGAAATAATAATTTGTTTAAAAATACATATGCAAAAAAAAGTTTTTCTTTTCTTTTTTTTATACATATATACACTGTATGGACAAAGGTATTGGGACACTCCTTCTGTTAATTGAATTCATGTGTTTTAGCCACAGCAAGTGCTAACAGGTGTAATAAGTAAATTCTATAAAGAAAATATATGATCAAATAAGAGAAGACTTTATTTATCCCCAAAGGGAAATTCCAGAATTAGCTTTTCTGTTCCGACATGACCGTGTCCCTGTGCACAAAGCAAGTTCTAAAAAGACATGAAGAAAAGCTCCAGTGACCCACATAGAGCCCTGACCTCAGCCCAGCTGAATAGTTTTGAAATTAACTGGAACATCAATTGACGCTTTCTTAACCAACATCAGTGCCCAGCCATACAAATGCTCTTTTGACTAAATACGCACAAATTCCCACAGACATACATCAAAGTCTAGTTAGAAGTTTGGCTGTTGTTATAGCTGAAAACATCACACAGAGGTCACTTTATTTTAACACCGTTTGTGTTTGTTTTTTAAATTGGATGTTCAACTAGTCAGGTGTTGAAATACTTTTGGCCATATAATGTACATCTTATATTCATCACAGAAAAAGAATTCACTGACCCAGGAACATGGGAAAACCTCAAGACAGTGTAAATTTCATACAATTATTTTAGAGAATGCATTGTGCTGAACATAAACCGGTGTAAGAAACACATTATAATGTTCTGCTCTGTACATAACAATTAGCATTGTCTGTTGTCAAATTGTTCAATCTGCTTTTTTAAATTTGAAGAGGAATTCTAAAATGTCATGAGCTCTTGTTTTTTTTTTAGCAAGACACAAAATGCATTGTATTCGCTGAGAAGTAATTGTAGACAAAGCTACTTTAAATAATTCCTTCAAGATACACTATATGTGGCATGTGAGCGGGGCAACAGGGAACAGTCTCAAAAGGGTGGGGAGGCACACCGCCAACCACACTGAGAGATGGTTCACCTAAGCTACAAAGTTTTATTTTATTTTAGTATTTTATTGATCTACCTGACAACGCCACCTAGGGAGTTTCACCCCAGGAGTATAATACCAGTAAAACCACCAGCACACAGGTACATTTGAAATTTTAAAAGAGACAGAAGATCTGGTTCAATTGAGCTTTACTGAATGTTTTTTTTCAAAGGCAGTACACATCAATAATAAAATACAATACAATTTAAAATCTTCAAATATTATTATAACACGAGGCCTAAACATACAGATCTACAAATGAAAACCAAGAAAAAGACAAATAAACAAAATCAGGTATATTGGTTGGGCAAATTCCTGCACTATGTTCTATTTCTCCAAACCGCTAAGAAATCACATGCTCACTACAAACCCCTAAAAATAGTGACGATTCCACCAGCCAAGTGTTAAAAGATGCAAAAAGGGCACTACCAATATACCTGATAAACGAATCTCAAAATAAAAATTATAAAACGGATAGTTCCGGTCCTAAAATCTGATTGGCTGAGCCGCGTTCGAAGCCGTTGTAAAATCCTCGATAAACGCACACCTATGACCACCTCACATCATTCCATATTAATACGCCACTGAAAAGAAAAAGTGAATGTTATGTTCGCCCTCATGTTGCCTAGCAACACTGTTAACGAACTACCTGGGGTCGCAGAAGAATGCTTTTTGTAAGTGTTTTTGTAAATAAAAACATTTATAAATTGAACATTGTTGTATTTTATTATATTTTATGTTGACCGCCATTTTATAAAAGCAATAAGCCACTCGAGACTGTGCGTTACTGCTATGATTTTATCATGGGGAAAGACGTTTTAGGCACTCCGCTTCGTGTCATGCCAAAACAACCTTCCCCGTGATAAAATCGCAGTAACGCATGGTCTCTCGTGGCTTATTGCTTTAATAAACCAAAGAATAATTATTAAGTTATAATATGCATGAAATTAACATTAAATGACGATCTGTTACAAATAGACCCACGCAAATTTCCAGCATAGGCAAAACAGCAGTGGATTTGACCCGAAGACTCCTTGGTACCCAGAGCGGCACCTAGACCCACCAAAAGTGGCTCCAGTATAGGGAGTCCTTTAGACTGTAAAAACCATTAAACAGCTAATACCATTAAGCAGCAGGAACGTTAATGTCCCATCAGCACATACCTGTCAAGTATTTTCCCGTAAATTTCCCGTATTATATTATAATTTAAAAAAACATTCCTGTGCCTCTCCAAACTGAAATGTCACTAACCTCGCGAGAACTGCCACCCAGGCTGCTGCAAGTGGCAGTTCTCGCGAGGTTAGTGCGGACAGCGGGAACAAACCTGGAACAGGGAGAGATGGATGGATGCAAGGAGAGAGAGGGCATTCCTGCCAAAAAGTAAAGACTGCATGTAAATATCTAGAGAAATGGGACATCGAATTTACCTTTCTAAAGAGGAGAAGAAAATAAAATGTGTTTCACTTTAAGACAAGCAATGTGTATATATGCTGAAAATATGTAAAATAAATAAATGTGCTTCAATTCCCTTTTGTGTTTTCATTTAGGCTGTATTATAAGAATTACATATGTAGGAATGTCCACAGCATTTCAGTGTCAACAAAGGTAGGCCTATCAGATTCTGATCATCTAATTGTAGTTTGTAAATGGTTCACAGGTGGTTATTTTAGATTTCTTGTAAACCTGTCTTAAAATGTAAGGGATACTGAACCTCGGTTGGGCTGGTGGGACGGCTCGACGCGCGCGGCGGAAAATTTCCCTTATTTTTAAATCCAAAACTTGACAGGTATGCATCAGCACCACGCAGTCACTGTCAGCGCCGACTTCTATACACACCTGTTATCGAGCACGCCAATCAACATGCCTTGTGCCCAGCACTGCCCGCGACAACCCCAATTAGCTGCTCCGAGACCAATGTACTGAGCATAGGCTGTTGCTAATAAATAGCAGTGTGGCCTAGGGTTGGGCGGTATGACGGTATTACGGTATACCGCGGTATTTAAAAATGGTGACGGTATTTTTAAAAAATGTGAAGCGCCAAATTTCTGCTTTGGGTTTACCTTAAAAACGGCGACTTTAGGACATTCACGCATCCACAGTAAGGGAGGGGTGGGAGGGGTAGGCGGTTGGAGCTCACTGATTGGTTGTGGAGGTGCTGACTGAGGTGATAACACAAAAACTAGTGCGCGCTCTACATAGACGCGTTTTACGTCATCCTATGCGCGCTCCCGAGAAGGAGGCTGTTTGAAACCTTAGATGCTTTAATAAGCTGTAGTTCGGTATCTTAACATTTCAAGAACGAGTGAGCATCGGTAGTGTTCTTGGCTTAAAACATGGCTGACGGTGCGGAGAAACGGAATTGTTTTCAAACATAAATACATGATTATTGATGATTATTGAACTTGTATAAACTTGCACATGTGTTTTTATTTGCAAAATCGAGCTTGTGAGTTGACATGCTTGCGCACTGTGCTATCCCATCCCATTGGTTTGAATGGCAAAATGCTAACTGTTAGCTTAGTATAAGACAGCCCCGATATTAATATCAATGATGAACGATCATGAACATTTTGCTACCTTGCCTTAAATGTAGGCATAATTCAAACAACACTTCAATGAGAAAAAAGATTTATTTTAAAAGGAAACTACAGGAAAGAGACAGACTGGTTTCATTGCATTAAGTTTCATAAAAATCCTCTCTTGTGCAGAGATGTGTTTGTGCCTGTGTTTGTTTCTGCTTTAAAACATACACGCCATGAACCAATCAGATTGGTTATCACAGCCCCCGTGATAACTGCGCAGTTCTAATCGGCTGTATTTCACCCACTCTGCTTCGCATCAGTAGACGGAATTAATCGGTCATTATAAAATAAAAATATATGTAGAGAGCTCCCTAGCTTTTCGAACACGCCCCCTCCCCCTACACGGTAATACCGTATACCGCGGTATTTTTTGAAGACGGTATGACGGTATGAAAATCGGCAATATCGCCCAACCCTAGTGTGGCCACCAGGCACCGGAACAAAACAACACCCGTACAAACCCAGCACAGCGAAAAACCAGCACAAATACCAAACACCTGCCTTACCTTTATACTCACCTGTGCCAATAAGCAACGGTGGCTGCCGCAATCCACATACTATTAACGGTAACGCACAGCTCTACCGGTTACATATACAGTAGATGAGATTTTATTTTTGAACTGTGAAACATTTTTTAATTTTGTGCCTTGTCAAGCGCAAATCAATCATCTTGCAAATCAATTATCACTTGTTGGAGTAAAACTGTGAAAGCAGAGGTTTACTGCATTACCCCCTACCTCTCCCCATTTCACATCCAGATTCTGATAAGCCAGATATAACTGGATTTAAAGTTCCACCTTAGTGATACAGTGGTACCTTGAAACTTAACGTCAATTGGTTTTGGGAGTGGCGTTGAGTTTAAAAGACGTTGAGTTTTAAGATATTTTTTCCCATTAGGATGTTTGGGAAACCTGTTAATGCGTTCCATGGGCCCGTGGAACTGCTTATATTTTAGGCTAATGTAAAATAATGGGGATGTTTTTGACACTAATAATAACACAACTATTATATAAAAACACTGAAATAGAATTGAAAAGCAGTTAAAAATCAATCAAAAATACAATAAAATCTGCACTTTACCTTTACTTCTTTATTGTTTTCTTATGCTTCTTAATTAGTGGAGAGAACTTATAAGCAGTAATAATTAAGAGAGGGATAGTGTTTCTATGTCGTTCTTAAGTCATATTAAGCTTTTTTTTAACAATACACATTTTAGATTCTCTCGGAAAAGCTGATTCTTACAATTTCTCAGAACCCTGAACTGTAACACAAGTTTAAAAGTGAAACAGGAAGAAAATCCAGATAAACACAGATACATGTGGAGCTTTCAGACTGGATTTGACGGTTATTCCACACAAATGCAGATTTGTCTCATGTTCGCACTTTGATCACGTTTTACTGCACCCAAATTTCTTGACGAAGGGCATTAAGTTTCAAAGATTTTGAGTTTAGGGAATGTTGAGTTACAAGGTACCACTGTATTTACATTCAGTAAGATATTTAGCTCTGGCAGTAGTCATGCCTGAGTGTGGCTAGTGAAACTAAACCCCATGGTCAATTGAATTTGGTTAACTGATTGATTTAGCAGCAGTTATGTTTTTCATATAGGGCCAGGTGAAGCTAAAAAAGCATTTATTAAATGAAATGATCATTTAAAAAACATTTTCTGTTTACTTGGGTTATTTTTAATATTAAAAATAGTTTGATGATCTGAAGCATGTGTGTCAAATATGCCAGAATAGTAGAAATTGGGAAGGGGCAAATAATTTTTCACAGCACTGTAGTTGCCGCTGTTAACTTTGACAGTGAAACTGGATAATTTGGCATTGGAAATAGGATGGTACAGAAAACTGATTATTTAATGAATAAAAGTGAATTTTTGGTACTAGATTAGTAACTAATAGAAAACACAGGTACAATTCAAGTACAATGAAAAAGGTCCAAATTGTTTACGTCAGATCCAGCATTAAACTCAGGTTAATTATATCTAGTCCTTAGCACTTTTTTATGCTTCCAATCATTTTCTAATACTCTCAAGGGACAGGCTGTTATTGGTCACCCAGCATGCCTTGCTGTAGTTTTAAGAGTTGTCATGGAGATCCTGACTCCCCACTGAGGCCATTGGTCACCCCGAGTCTCAAAGACTGTCAATCCAAACAGCGGGATCTTCTGGGTGATCTCAAAAACATCAGAGCAATTTGAACCAAAATGGCAGGCTATAGTCTTTTATCATCATTTTTTTTCAAAGTGAAAAGCCATATTTTGTGGCAAACCAGTAGTGGTTATAGGGGAATAAAACATGTAACAGGAATAGATACAGACAAAAACAGGACTATTTCTATTTCACAGTGTAGAAGAAGATTGGGTAATGTGCTATTATGAGTCCAGAGGGAGCAGTAATGACAGTCATAAGAGGAAAAGATGGACTTTTGTTGCTGTTGCAAGGGAAAATGATCTTTAACCTAACGCAGTCTAAAAATAATAGGTAAGAACACACAAACTCACACAAACTGCCAGATAAGAGCATTCTTACATAAAACATTGCTCTCCTAATATGTTCAGGTAAGAGACGATTTAAAAATTAGTGTAGTATGGATGCCGCACAGCTCCAGGGCTATATAAATCTGGGTTCTATCCTTGCCTCAAGTTCCTGTTTGAGTAGAATTTGATTTCTTTGTGGCACACCCCAAGAACATGCAAGCAAGTAGGTTAATTTATTCAGTAATTCCTTTATCTTGGTCAGGGTTGGTATGGGTCCAGAATACACCCTTGACACAACTGCAGTTCATTGAAGGACATCAAACACAAAACCATGTATCTGGACCAGTATCTGAAGAAAACCTATGCAGACACTGGAAAGGCACACCAAACTTTATACAGACAGTGACCAAAAGCGACATTTGAACCTATGTCCACTGGTAACTGTGAAGAACACACACCACCAGTTGAACCACCATGCAGTTAGTGATAGCTTCCTCTTTCTGCCATGTCCAGGCAGTGCATCCAGTGTTGCGAACTATGCTTCCAATTGTATCTCTTGGAACATTCAGTGCATTTACTATTTGAGACTTTTTGTATCTATTTTCTTATTTGTGTTTGTGCTAATAAACCTAATTTGCAATGGAGGTTAAATAATTGATCATTTTGTCTTTGATGGTTTATGTTAGATGTTTCTGGTTTTGTTTAAAATCCTGTTGCTGGTATTTAGGTAGATTTTTACTGGAAATTTAGGAAACACTGGATAAAAAGAAAACATGACAAAACCCTACTACAACTCATTTTGTGTTCATTTCCCTTTAAATGCGCATTACACAGTGCACTTTATTTGAAATAGAATGATACATTTTGTGTCATTCTATTTAAAATACAGATTAGGACTATTTTCAATAAGATACACAAATATGTGAAATAAAACAAATCATTGAAAAAAGATAATATTTTAAGTAAAAAACAAATTAAACAGAACATTTCTGGAGTGTGTTTGTAGATATATGTGCCCAATCAGTCCAAAAAGACAGTTGCAAAGTCAGGCACTGATGTTGGATAGGCCTAGCTTGCAATTGATGGTCCAATTCATCCCAATGATGTTTAATAGGATTTAGGGCTTAGGGGTCTATTAAGGGCTTATGTCATTATCAGTTCTTGGTGAAAATGTTCCATGTTTTGACCAAAAAACTTTTTTTGCATAGTGCAAATGAGATTCTTTATGGCACAGAAGCGGCTTCTTTCTTGCCATTTTACAATACAGGTCTTGTATAAGTGGCACATGCACAGACTGACCAATCTCAAGTGCTTCAAAGTTGCCATTGGTCTCTTGGCAGCTTCCCTGATAAAAATTCTTATGGCTCGATAAAGCAGTTTTGAGCGACAGCCTGATCTAGGCAAGGTGACGGCAATGCCATACATGTTCCACTTCTTAACAATGCTCTGAACTATACTTGGAGAAACAGTTAAAGCCTTTAAAATGTTATGTATTTGTTTTTCTATCCTAGTAATCAGTCCTATCCTATTAGTATCAGTATCCTAATGTTTGCCTTTCTACTGCCTTCATTACTAAAAGTGGAATCCTTAAGGTACTGCCAGTTTTATTATTTAAGTATTTAAATTAAAGTATTAATTCAGTTAAAGTAATTTAAGTATTTAAAACCACTACAGTTGATCTCAGGTAGGGGACTAACTTGAAATGTAATTTGGATGTTGGTTGGTTATATAATAGTTATTTAAAGGGCTGATTACTAAACCAAACCATGATAACCATTTTCATTATAACATTTTAATAAATGGTCATAATGTTTTGTTGTTTAACAATGTTCGCTGTAAAAAAAATCTTGTGGTCCTAAACCTCAAGAAAACCTTTAATTTTAATGAATTTTATTTTATAGTCTTATACTCAACACAATAACAATCATTTTCACCAGATCAATACTGTCCCTTTTCTCATATGAATTTAGTAATCGACATTTTCAAAATTGCTTTCAGCCTTGATAAATTACTGTGTGGTCATAATGTGGTCAGATGTATTTGCATTACTTTTACATTTAGCAGATGCTTATATTCAAAGCGACTAAAAATTGTGACTGAATACAATGCAAGCAATCGAGGGGTAAGGACCTTGCTCAGGGGCTCAATAGTGGCAACTTGGTAGTGATGGTGCATGAACCAGCAACCTTCTTTTCACTAATCTAGTACTTTAACCACTAATTTACCACTGCATTAACACCACACTGTTTCGCATAAAAACACCCCAAAATTACTTATTCTTAAAGGTAAAAATGCAACACAACATTTTGCTTAGTTTAAAATGCAGCATTATGTAGATCGAATCCTCTTACTAAAATATTTTAGCTGGTTTTATTACATTTGCATGTGTTTTTATAATTAAGCTGTAAAACAGGACACATGCAAAAGGTCATATTAGCAAGTCAAGTCAAGTCAAGTCAACTTTATTTATATAGCGCTTTTTACAATATACATTGTCTCAAAGCAACTTTACAAAATCCAGGACCAACAGATACAAAAACCCCTGTTGAGCAAGCCGAGGGCGACTGTGGCAAGGAAAAACTCCCTGAAAATTACAGGAAGAAACCTTGAGAGGAACCAGACTCAACAGGGCCCATCCTTCTTGGGTGGTCTGGAGGATACTTTAAATAAATACACGATTTACACAAATCATACAAACACAGAATTGAATGATCTAAAAGTCATACAGTGGTAATAAATAGATAAATAAACAATTAAATAATAATAGAGTTGTTATCCGCTCTAGTCTTCAATAAAGTCTGTAGTGATTTCTTGTCGTTGCAATTACTCCAGACCCGTCACATCTGACAGGAGCAGCATCGTTGTCCCGGCAGTCTCGACTTTAATCCTTAACCTCGGCGGGTAAACAGGTTTCCATCAGAATGCCCTCGGGGTAAAACAACAGAGAATGTAGTTAATAATGTACAATGCTAGTTGACAAACAGTTTTACAGAGAGTTTTAGACTCCGGCAGCCCTAATTATTACAGCATAACTAAAAGGGAGAGCGAGCAGGTAACAAGGTCATGAAGGCTTTCACAGGACATCAGCGCCCACCTCTCCTACCCAAACCAGAGTGATTGGACAAGAGAGGCAGAACGACAGCGACCCAACATCCCTGATCACCACAAGTTTCTATGACCAAGAACCCCCAAGCTCTGTGCCTTTGTCTATATTAATCAAAAGCCTGAGAAAATAAATATGTTTTCAGTTTAGACTTAAACATTGAGACTGTGTCCGAATACCGAACAGAGGCAGGAAGATTATTCCAAAGTTGTGGAGCTTTGTAAGAAAATGCTCTTCCACCAGCTTTGGTCTTTTTAATTTTAGGAACTATAAGTAACCCTGCATCTTGTGAACGAAGTGGACGTGCTGGGTTGTAGTAATTAATAAGCTCACTCAGATACTGTGGAGCCAGACCATGTAGCGCTTTATAGGTTAGTAAAAGTATTTTGTAATCAATGCGAAATTTAACTGGCAGCCAGTGTAGAGATGATAGAACAGGAGTGATATGATCAAATTTTTTAGTTCTAGTTAGCACTCGAGCTGCTGCATTTTGAACTAACTGGAGTTTGTTTAAGGATCTACCAGAGCATCCAGTTAGAAGAGCATTACAATAATCTAACCGAGAAGTTATAAACGCATGGATCAGTTTTTCGGCGTCATTAACAGATAGTATATTTCTTATTTTAGAGATATTACGCAAATGATAGAAAGCAACTCTAGTAATATTATTAATGTGTGTATCAAAGGAGAGATCTGAATCTATTGTGACACCTAAGTTTTTTACATCTGGGCTGGGAGTAACAGAGAACGTGTTTAAGTTTAGCACCAGGTTAGACAACTTGTCTCTTGCAGCTTTAGAGCCAACAAGTAAAACCTCAGTTTTATCTGAATTAAGTAAAAGAAAATTACACGACATCCAGTTTTTTATGTCGTTTACACAATCTTCTATCTTACTGATTGTGTCAGTATCATTTGGTTTGGCTGATATATACAGCTGTGTGTCATCTGCATAGCAGTGAAAGTTTATGCCATGTTTATGAATAATTTCACCTAGTGGAAGCATATAGAGTGTAAATAATAGCGGTCCAAGTACCGACCCCTGTGGAACACCACACTTTACTTTTGTAGTTTCTGAGCATTTATTATTTACATAAACGAATTGAGAGCGGTCAGTCAAATATGATTGAAACCAAGAGAGTGCGAGTCCTTTAACACCTACTGTATTTTCTAGCCTCTCCAGTAAAATGTTATGATCGACCGTATCAAACGCTGCACTAAGATCTAATAGAACAAGAAAAGAGACACATCCATTATCAGAAGACATTAACAACTCGTTAACTACTCTAATTAATGCGGTTTCGGTACTATGATTGGGTCTAAATCCTGATTGAAATTTTTCATGAATACAATTTTCATTCAAATAAGAACATAGCTGTTTGGAAACGACTTTTTCTAATATCTTTGAGACAAAAGGAAGGTTTGAAATTGGCCTATAATTAGATAAAACATGTGGATCAAGATTAGGTTTTTTAATCAGGGGTTTAATAACAGCACTTTTAAACAATTTAGGTACATACCCAAGGCTAAGGGATGCATTGATTAATGTAAGCAGGGGCTCTACAATAGCTGGGAGTAAATCTTTAAGTAAACGAGTTGGAACAGGATCGAGTATACACGATGATGACTTCGATGATTTAATCAACACAGTTAGTTCATTTTGGGAGATTGGATTAAAGGAATTTAGTTGGATTAACTCGTTACTATTATCACCAATGCTGCTCGGAGTGAGTCCATACTTAACATTGGCAAGTGACACACTCTGACTCTGAAGTCGTATTTTTTCTATCTTGTCATTAAAGAATTTTAAAAAATCATCACTGGTACAGTCAGGCGGTATATTAGATTCAGTTTCATTAACGTTTTTAGTTAATTTGGACACTGTCTCAAAAAGGAATCTAGGATTGTTTTTATTTTTCTCTATTAGGGATGAATAATATACAGATTTAGCTTTTATAAGTGCATGTTTATACTCAGTTAGAGCATCTTTCCAAGCAATCTTATACACCTCCAGTGTAGTGTGACGCCACTTACGTTCTAATTTCCGTGCTGCTTGTTTAAGTGCGCATGTGTGGTCATTGTACCATGGAGCAAGTTTTTTCTCCCTAATCAGTTTAGTTTTGAGTGGGGCTACGTTATCTAAGGTTGCGCGCAATACAGTCTCTAGGTTTTGAGTTGCCTGATCTAGTTCTTTAGGTTCTGATGCTGATATATTTGGTAATTCTGGTAGGCAGTTTATGAACGCTGCTGCAGTTGCAGATGTAATAGTGCGCTTACATTTAAAACGATTTGGTTGCTGTATATTATTGGACAGGGACACTTCATAAATTAGTAGGGAGTGATCAGAGATTAAGTCATTCTGTGGTATAATTTCCAGGTTGTCTATGTTTATACCATAAGTAAGTATTAAATCTAAGGTACAGTGTATCACAAAAGTGAGTACACCCCTCACATTTCTGCAAATATTTCATTATATCTTTTCATGGGACAACACTATAGACATGAAACTTGGATATAACTTAGAGTAGTCAGTGTACAACTTGTATAGCAGTGTAGATTTACTGTCTTCTGAAAATATCTCAACACACAGCCATTAATGTCTAAATGGCTGGCAACATAAGTGAGTACACCCCACAGTGAACATGTCCAAATTGTGCCCAAAGTGTCAATATTTTGTGTGACCACCATTATTATCCAGCACTGCCTTAACCCTCCTGGGCATGGAATTCACCAGAGCTGCACAGGTTGCTACTGGAATCCTCTTCCACTCCTCCATGATGACATCACGGAGCTGGTGGATGTTAGACACCTTGAACTCCTCCACCTTCCACTTGAGGATGCGCCACAGGTGCTCAATTGGGTTTAGTCCATCACCTTTACCTTCAGCTTCCTCAGCAAGGCAGTTGTCATCTTGGAGGTTGTGTTTGGGGTCGTTATCCTGTTGGAAAACTGCCATGAGGCCAAGTTTTCGAAGGGAGGGGATCATGCTCTGTTTCAGAATGTCACAGTACATGTTGGAATTCATGTTTCCCTCAATGAACTGCAGCTCCCCAGTGCCAGCAACACTCATGCAGCCCAAGACCATGATGCTACCACCACCATGCTTGACTGTAGGCAAGATACAGTTGTCTTGGTACTTCTCACCAGGGCGCCGCCACACATGCTGGACACCATCTGAGCCAAACAAGTTTATCTTGGTCTCGTCAGACCACAGGGCATTCCAGTAATCCATGTTCTTGGACTGCTTGTCTTCAGCAAACTGTTTGCGGGCTTTCTTGTGCGTCAGCTTCCTTCTGGGATGACGACCATGCAGACCGAGTTGATGCAGTGTGCGGCGTATGGTCTGAGCACTGACAGGCTGACCTCCCACGTCTTCAACCTCTGCAGCAATGCTGGCAGCACTCATGTGTCTATTTTTTAAAGCCGACCTCTGGATATGACGCCGAACACGTGGACTCAACTTCTTTGGTCGACCCTGGCGAAGCCTGTTCCGAGTGGAACCTGTCCTGGAAAACCGCTGTATGACCTTGGCCACCATGCTGTAGCTCAGTTTCAGGGTGTTAGCAATCTTCTTATAGCCCAGGCCATCTTTGTGGAGAGCAACAATTCTATTTCTCACATCCTCAGAGAGTTCTTTGCCATGAGGTGCCATGTTGAATATCCAGTGGCCAGTATGAGAGAATTGTACCCAAAACACCAAATTTAACAGCCCTGCTCCCCATTCACACCTGGGACCTTGACACATGACACCAGGGAGGGACAACGACACATTTGGGCACAATTTGGACATGTTCACTGTGGGGTGTACTCACTTATGTTGCAGCTATTTAGACATTAATGGCTGTGTGTTGAGTTATTTTCAGAAGACAGTAAATCTACACTGCTATACAAGCTGGACACTGACTACTCTAAGTTATATCCAAGTTTTATGTCTATAGTGTTGTCCCATGAAAAGATATAATGAAATATTTGCAAAAATGTGAGGGGTGTACTCACTTTTGTGACACACTGTATGTTTACAGCGGTGAGTGGGTCCTGTTACATTTTGGGTGATGCCTAAGGATTCTAAAATAGAATCAAACGCAATTTTGAGTGGATTACACTTATCCTCATAATGAATATTAAAGTCACCAACAATTAAAGCTTTCTTAGTTGATAAAACTAATTTAGAAAGAAAATCGGCAAATTCGTTAAGAAATTCTGAGTAAGGACCAGGGGGTCGATAAACAGTAACCAGTTTAAACATACTAGTTTTATCAGATGAACATTTATTGGTTATGTCAGAGATAAGAACTTCAAACGAGTTTGTTATGGGAGTTGATTTTACAGTAAGACCTATGTCTTTATCATAAATTGCGGCTATTCCTCCACCACGACCGCTAAGACGTGGCTTATGTTCATAACTGTAACCCGGAGGAGATGCTTCATTTAAACCTAGATACAGCCCAGGTCTCGGTTAAACACAGGGCACTAAGACAATTATCTGTAATTATTTCATTTACAATTACTGTTTTGCATGCAAGTGACCTGATGTTTAGAAGTCCTAACTTTAGTTTAACTTTACTAGGGTTTTCATGATGCTCATTTAGATTAATTTTAATTAAGTTATTATGACATACTTTTTGATTTTGTTTTGGCTTACACCTGCCACGGTAAACAGACACAGTCTCAATGGTTTGTGACCTAAGGATTCCGGGTGACGTCCGATGGCGACTCGCAGACAGTCGGTTAGGCCTGTTAGTCTGCTGCCTGGTCTTGGCTCTGGATAGTCATTTAACACTATCTGCCGCTACACTAACGCGGTGGTAAAGCCTGTCACCTATGCTGCAAGAAATGCGAGCAGCACCCTCCCACGTGGGGTGGACACCATCCCGCTTCAAAAGACCAGGCCTTCCCTCAAAGGTGGACCAGTTATCTACAAAATCGATGCAGTTTTCTGAGCACCATTTAGACATCCAGCGGTTCAGCGACAACAACCTGCTGTAGGTTTCGCCACTGGGTCGAATCGGTAAGGGGCCAGAGCACACTACTGCCTCGGACATCGACCTAGCTAACTCACACACCTCTTTAACATTACTCTTAGTAACCTCAGACTGCCGTAAACGAACATCATTAGTGCCGACGTGGATAACAATCTTCGAAAATCTACGATTAGCATTAGCCAGCACTTTCAGGTTTGCTCTGATGTCAGGCGCCCTGGCCCCCGGAATACAAGTGACTATGGTTGCTGGTGTCTCTATGGGGGTTGCAATACGCACGTGTCGGAGCTGAGAATCTCCTATAACCAGAGCACTTACATTAACAGGCTTCTCAGCGGGTGGCTCACTGAGTGGGGAAAACCTGTTGGACACGTGCAACTGAGATGGTCGGTGCTTTTCCCTACGACTATGTCGCCGAGACGTCACCCAGTCGCCCCGCTGTGAGGGCTCTAATGCCGGAGTCTGGGGTTCTGTACCTGAACTGCTGGCATTCGGGGCTGCTACAGCTGAATCTAAGTCCTCACTAGTAGTAGTCTGTTCTAACGCCCGAATGCGCCCTTCTAACACTGAGATCTTCTCCGTTAGACTAACCACTAATCTACACTTATCACATGTAAAGTTATCACTAAACACGGAGAAGGAATAACTGAACATATTACACTCGGAACATGGATACAAAGCTCCTGCTGGGGCCATAGTAACAAAGTAATATACTTAGCTTTACAAGATGAGTTGGAGATGATGTTTATGTTGGATTCACCGGCGCTTCTGCTGGTAGTCACAGAAGAACGGCTTTAATTCCGGATGAAACAGGCGATGATGAGCTGGAATACAAAAACCACCAAGCAAAGCAACACAAATGCGCTTCGTTCGGACAAAAGCGGCTGTAATTCTAAAGGAAAACGGTGTTATGCGCTGGTGTACAAAACAAATAAACGCGCTTCCTACGAACAGAAACGGTTATAACTCCCCACAAAACAGAGGTGTTTTAAGAGCTGAAATACAGAACACAACCAAACACAAACGCGCTTCGTGCGGACCGAAAACGGTTTTAATTCTGGATAATTATGATGTTTATGCGCTGAAGTACAAAAACAAACAAAACCGGCTTCGTTCGGATGCCGGTAGCAGAAGTTTCCTAGTTTCCAACACAGCACGAATTTACGTTAGTAAACACAAGCGCTTTTTTACGATAAACAAAATAAAACTAAATCAACAACACACGGAAGATTAACGTATAAATTATATGTTTAAAACATACGTATATAAAAAGTTATTTAGCTAAAGGCTACAAACAAACAACTAGGCTAGCGTCTCAGCGTGCGTACCACCGGAAGTGACGTTCCAGCAACTATTCTGAAATAATTTGTAAGTAATTGTATATGGTTTAGTGTATTTAGTTGTGCATGATTTAGATATGCTTATTACATATTAACTATGTAATAATTTGATTGATTTATTTGATTGCAAATGAAGATTTTTTAAAATTGTGTCTAGTCTAAATGGGAAAATACTGTACAAAAGTAAAAGAGTTTGAATGTAATGAGGTTAATTGTAGGTGCAATAAATCATTATGTATACTTTCATTAAGCCATCCAAAGACACGTTTTAATAGAGCTACCACAAGTCAATGTGACTCTTGACCTTATTGATTCCTAACCCATGGGTCATCTATTACAAAAACACGCACCAATCGTTTTTTCGAGCATGCTTTGACCTTTGTCTTGGCACTGATTTAGGTCCCAGAAGATAATGGTACACTTTTTTTTCTTAAAGTTAAGGTTATCCTGTTATTTACTACCAGTAAGGTATGAGTTTACCACTGTGCAAATGAAAGGTGATGTCCATCAGCACTAGTAAGTCATCTGCAGTTCAAACACTAACCACATGGGGACACTACTGATTTTGTTTATGTGAGTAATTCAGTCTGCCTATGTGAAGCGTTTGTGTATCGACCTGACCCATGCTGCTGTGAAGAGTCTGGATCAGCAGACTGGTCTTGACCCATGTGTTCCCCTGGCAGGACACTCCTTTTCTGGGCACAAGGCCTCCTCATGGCAAAGTGTCAGACTATGGAAACGGAGCATCAGGAAGGATCAGAATCTGTGACCTCTATTGCTTAGACACTAGGGAGCTGGGGGTGTCAGTTAGGTGGGCAGTATAAAAAAAGTTCCTCTAACAGCTGCTGTTATTTTAACATCTGTGATACTGAAGTTGGCAAAGGTTCTTTTTCTTTTTTCTTTTATATTATTTAGCCATCACCCAGAACTTTAGACAATCAATACTTGACATATCTAACATTCCACAGTTTACTTATAGTTGGCTTTAGTACTGTACATCATCAGGGTGTGGGCAACACAGTGGTTTACTCACTCTAGTTTACTCTCAAGTCCCAAAAACATTATTGTAGGTGGATTAGCTACCTCAAACTGCCTTAAATGATTTGCCTTAATGAGTGATTGTGTGATATCCTGCAATATATTAGTGCCGGGGTTCAGGGCGTATACCCACCTTAAACACATTGTTCTGGACAAAATACAGTCCTGACTAGAATTATTCAATATTTAGAAGTAAGATAATAAATTAATGTATTGATGTAACTAATAAATTAATGTATTGATGTAACTAATATTTGGTTGATGCGAATTTAATGAAAAAAGTATTATATTCATTTATTTTAATTTTTTCATGTAAATACAATCTTTTTACTATTGTATCAAAGTAAACTATATTTGAAGTATTAGAAATAAAAAATTTATCCAATATTTTTCATTTTGTCTGTATTAATCCACAAACCCAAAATTTATTTAAATTGCGTTATTTACATTTTATTATTTATTTAAATGTATTTAAAATATTTATTTATTTTATTTAAAATGCAATTAAGCCAAATAGATATAATACATATAAGAATCTTTTTGAATATTAAATATTTTTTGCAACTAAAATTGAAAAGATTTTGAAACTAAAGAAAGGTTTTTATCACTGCAAGTAATTTATGCTTTTTTGACAGGTAGACAGATATAATCCAAAACCAATCATTACCACTGCTGCTGATATAAACAGTATATTATTGTTATTAATTATACCCTATATATAATTGCCTAATACAAAATGTAATCATATTTTTACTTTTTTTATGTTCCACAAACGACTTGTCCTAAGGAACATTTGTGCCCAGCAATAGTCTGCCAACATAGAAGGGCTTCACTTGCCCTGGTACTGCTTTTGTCTGCCCCCAGATTTTCTTTATATGAAGTTATATTGAATCAATAGGTCCTTTACAACATCATAGTAGTTTTCTGATCTATTATTTCCCCAAAAGATCTTTTAATTGACAGCAATGCAGTTTTTAGGCTCTCCATTCAGATTTCTGAAATTTCGCAACTCTAATTCTGGGTAACGTATTTCTAATGCATGTGAATCCACAACTGATTTTATTCATAACCTTGTTTAAGTTCTTCTTCAGCCTGAGTTTAATGTGCTTAAAGATCAATTTTTTAGGATCAACAAACAGACAATTTATGCCATTCTTCTTTCCTGGAGTCAGTGATGTTTATTTTGACCATACCTTTTTTTACATAATGTTTTCTTGTCCTGGCTGAGGAAACAGAGAAAACAAGTACACTTTACTTGTATTTGAACTTCAAGTACAAGTGCTACAACCTTTAGCTCACTGCATATTCCATTTAAGGTTTTCATACTTGTTTTTTTTAAAGAAACAAGCTTCATTTTATCATCATCCTTAATTTTACCCATGTGAGCCAGACCTTTCAAGATAACCTTTTAGTCAATAATCATTGCTTATCTGTGTTACACTGCCATGTGCCTCTATAACAAAGCAAACATCACTGCAGAACACCAGACCAATTTCAAGAGATCTTTGAGAATGTCATAGTGACCATGATAAAAGTGAAATTTTGGAAGACCTGGAGCCTGGACAAGTTCATTAAGAACATCTTCACTCAGCAAATATGGATCATTTGAAGAACAGCTTGCTTTCAAATGTTGGATCACTATTGCCCTCTACTTGGTCCACTTTCTCAATGCCAAAGTCATTTTTATTCAGTGTCATGTTTTTTAAGTTTCTGGCACAGGTTATTCCTGACTGAGAGGTACTGGTCCCATAGCATATGGTAAGTTAGGAAATGTAACAGTATAGTTGGATTTTAATGTTATACCATTTATATTTGTCAGGCCAAAGTAGCAATCTGAAGCATGATCTTTGGGTTCTTTCCAAACCGTAGAAATGGCAAAAGACATATGGTGTAAAAAGAACCTTTTGCCCATGCAATGAAAAGCCTGATACACAGTATGTGACTCAACAAATATGGGGGCCCATATTTTTATCTTGGTCGTCCACTTTACTTTAAAAGTCTAAAATCTTTCTCCATCTTTATTAAGAGTGATTATGAGATTGTAAGAGAAGCGAGGGGAACTGGGCAGCTAAACACCTACCACCCTTTATATTTATTTATTTAGAAAAACAAAAATATGACTAACTGTGGGGGAAATAGAAAGGAGGTGGGTGTGAGGATAGGGAATGATAGAGGAACAAACAGACAGTCAATTAGAAGTTAGGGAGAGTTTCAGGTCACACCTTCAATTGTGGTGATTATGAAACTGTAAGGAAAGGGAGGGGAAGTCTAAGAATGTTTGATGGGAGTTCAGGCTGGCTCCCTCTTTGTGCTGGGCAGCTGAATCCCCAAAAGCTCCAGGTCAATTAGTACCGGCTGTTCGCAGGTACCTCTCCGAGGTGAGGCCCCCAAGGAACGCAACAATGAGAGTGGGCAGGATCTTTTGTTGTGGCTGATGGTCCAGCAGGGTAGATGGAGATTAGTTGGCTGAGGTCTTGCTTTATGGGGCTATGTGGGCTGTGGTGATAAGTCTGTGGATGGGTGGACTTGATAGAATTGTTTGATTTATTTTCAGCTAGGTTAATACATTTATGGTGCCTTAGGTGAAAGATTCTTGGATGACCTGGCAAAAATCTATGTCTAAATCTGGGTCTAGACCCTTAATTGCGTGAAGAAGAAATCTTGAGAGAAACCAGGCTCAAAAGGGGAACTCGTTCTTTTCTGGTCAATGCCGGATGAGGTTTATGTTGGGGTGGTGTTGAAGTATACGAATATGTACCTTTAAGAAACTGATATTTGCAGATGGTGTGCTGCTAAGACCTAATTAGCGACCCTAAGTAGCAGCAACAGGGTTTTTGATGGTGTAGCCTTGGACTGTCTAGGTAGGATGGTGGCATCAATTAAATCAGTGTCCTGTAGCAGTGATATGTTTACAGTGACTGATGCATTATAAGTTCATGTGGTAAGGCATTGTGGAGATGCGTAGGTCTAAATTAGATGTGTGGAGCAGTTGCTGCTAGAATAGTTTGACGTTTGCTTTTGGTATATTTGGAGAGAGGTAGCACTGTCACCTCACAGCAAGAAGGCCCTCGGTTTGATTCCCAGGTGGAACAGTCTGGGTCCTTTCTGAGTTGAGTTTGCAAGTTCTCCTCCTCTTGGTGTCATGCGGATTTCTGGTTGTCTCCCAAACTTTAAAGACAGGTGAATTGGAGACACATAAAGGGATGAACCTTCCCTTGATGCAAGTGATCAGTAGTGTGAATACAGAGATAAACTAAGCAGACAAGCTGAATCTGGTGTTTCTGTGTTTTTAGCTGCACACTGTGTGCATACATTTTGTGCACAGCTATTGTGCAAACAAAGGGTGTTACAAGGTTACACCCATAGAGGGCACTACCACATTATCCCACTAGGTGGCTGGACTTGCGTGGCTGTTTAGGGTGATTCTGATTAGTATGCTCCACCGTGCCATGTGGGAATTGAGTGGTGAGATCTTTACACACCAGCCACATTAGAAATAGGAAAGCCACCACTAGGAAGTGTGTGTGTGTGTGTGTGTGTGGAAAAGGAGAGAGAGTAAAAAAAATTGTACACAGGAGAGAACAAGCATTATCGATTTCAGAGGGTGGACTGTTTCTATTTAGTTGCAAATTGATACAAAGTCTATACTGTATGGGAATTTAAAGAACAAGCAGTCATCCATGCCTGATTAGTCATTGTGTAGCCAATTATCAGTTACACTTGTGCTTTATGTTGCATTCATTCTGTATAAACATTATCATATTGTTCGTGTTTAAAATAGAAATCTAATGGAATTGTAAGCGGAATGGGCCTACTGAATTAGAAAGTGTATAATGAGCAAGCCTTGGGGTAATTCATTCAGTCCTGAAACTCTAGAAGTGTAGTCGGCTGTAATGAGTCTACACACTCTTCATGTTTGTGCTCAAAGGACACAATAAAGTGAAAGCTTATCACTAGCGCCGACAACTCATTAGGCCCTAGTCCTAAGGCAGTGATAATAGCAAGTGCTTTAAAACCTCTCCTAGCCATGGTGTCTCCCTACACACAAAGACTATTATATTTGTTAGCATGTCTTAAGCCACAAATAGTACCTTAATCATTTCAATAGTATAATTATGTATTCTGGCAGTAAGTTTCTGATATAAAAGAGACTTAATGTGACAGCAGATGTTTCACACACAGCTTACATTACTGACTGTAGTATTCAGAATTCGTGCCCATTCAATCAAAAGCAAATTTGTAAGTTTTGGCACTGATGTTGCACGACAAGGCCTGGCTCACTAGTTTCAATTCATCACAGGGTTCTGTGCAGGCTACTTCAATTCCCTTCCAGCAAACGTGTCAAACCATGTCTTCATTGACGTGGAAAAGGAAAGGGCCTTCCCCAATCAGTTGCAAGCATACTTTTATTTTTACAACCCCAAATCAGAAAAAGTTGGGACAGCATGGAAATGCAAATAATAAAAACGTTTCTTACATTTACTTTGACTTTTATTTCATAACAGACAGGATGAACTCCATTCCTGCATTTCAGGCCTTCAACCCTTTCCAAAAAAAGTTGGGACAGTAAAGCATTTACCACTTTGTAATGCTGCCATTCCTTTTCACCACACTTAAAAGACGTTTTGTTACTGAGGATACCAAGTGATTTAGTGTTTCATGTTTTATTTTGTCTCATTCTTCCTGCAAACACGTCTTAAGATGTGCAACAGTACTGGGTCGTCGTTGTCGCATTTTTCATTTCAAAATTCTTCACACATTCTCTGTTGGGGACAGGTCAGGACTGCAGGCAGGCCAGTCCAGTACCTGTACCCTCTTCTTCCTAAGCTGTGCTTATGTAATGTGTGCAGCATGTGGTTTTGCACTGTCTTGTTGAAAAATGCATGGACGTCCCTGGAAAAGGTGACATCTTGAAGGCAGCATATGTTGCTCTAAGATCTCAATGTACTTTTCTGCATTAATGCTGCATCGCAGAAGTGTAAATGACCTTTGCCAAGGGCACTGACACAGACCATGACAGACCCTGGCTTTTGGACTTGTTGCTGATAACAGTCTGGATGGTCCTTTTCGTCTTTGGTCCGGAGCACACATTTTTTCAGAAAAAGACCTGGAATGCTGATTCATCTGACCACAATACAGGTTTCCACTGTGTGATGGTCCATCCTAGATGCCTCAGAGCCCAGAGAAGTCGGCACAGCTTCTGGACATGGTTAACATAAGGCTTCTTTTTTGCACAGTAAAGTTATAAGTGGCATTTGTGCATGTAACTCTGTATTATAGTGCTTGCCAAAGGTTTGCCAAAGGTTTGAGCAGACAAAACATGAAATATCTTGGGTTCAAACTGTCTGCAATCAAATAAAAGTCAAAGTAAATGTAAGGAACACTGCATTTTCCATAATGTCCCAACTTTCTGATTTTGGGGTTGTATAATGAATAAATTTTTTGCTGAGATATTGCTGAATATTTACTATATGGAATATAAAATACATAGTTATTAATATTAAGTTGGTCCCCTCTAACTAGCTTTCACTGTTCTGGAAAGGCTTTCTTCAAGATTTTGGAGTGTGTGAGGGAATATTTGCACATTCATCCACAAGAGTATTTGTGAGGCCAAGTTCTCTTGTCCACTAACCATCTCCTTTCTAGTCCAGCAGAGTGTTGTTTAATAGAGATGAGGTTCGGGCTCCGTCTTCCACAGTTCTTCCACACCAAACTCACCCAACCATGCCTTTACGGATGTTGCTTTGTGAATTGAGGCACGGTCATGCTGGAACAGAAAAGGGCCAGAACAGAAAATGTTCTCACAAAGTTGGAAGCATACAGTTGTCGAAAATGTCTTGGTATGCTGAAGCACTGAGATTTCCCTTCACTAGAATTAAGGGGCCTAGGCTAGATCCTGAAAAACAATCCCATAGCATTATTTCTCCTCCACTATGCACTCAGGCAGGTAACGTCCTCCTGTCATTTGTCAAACCCAGACTCATCATTCAGACTGACAAATAGAGAAACATCATTTTTCAGTCCACAGAACACATTTCCAGAGTCAAGTGGTGGTTGGATTTACACATCTCCATCTGATGTCTGGTGATGTAAGACTTGCATGCAGCTGCTCGGACATGGTAACCCATGAAATGAAGCACACTGTTATTGTGCTGATGTTAATACCAGAAAGGGTTTGGCAGTTATTGAGTAAGCAGAGTGTGGCAACTTTTTTGCACCATGCGCATTAACATTTGGCCACACTGCTCTGTAACTTTACATGGTCTGCCACTTTGTGGCTGATTAGCTGGGGTTCCTAATGGCTTCCACTTTTTAACAATACCACACACAGTTGATTGTAGAATATCTTAGTGGGAGGAAATTTCACAAACTGACTTGCAACAATTGCATCCTGTTACAGTACCATGCTCCAAATCAGTAAGCTTTTCATAGAAGTCCTATAATGTTCTGTTCTTTCACAAATGTTTGTAAAGGCAGACTGCATGGCTAGGTCTTTGATTTTATATATACAGTATGTCGCAATGGGGCTAAATAAAACACCCAAAATCTAATGATTAGAAGAAGTGTTCTAATATATATGTCTGACTGACCCCACTGACAGGTGAAGTGAATAACAATGATTATCTCTTCATCACGGCACCTGTTAGTGGGTGGGATATATTAGGCAGCAAGTGAACATTTTATCCTTAAAGTTGATGTGTTAGAAGCAGGAAAAATGGGCAAGTGTAAGGATTCGAGCAAGTTTGACAAGGGCCAAATTTGATGGCTAGACAACTGGATCAGAGCATCTCCAAAACTGCAGCTCTTGTGGGGTGTTTCCGGTCTGCAGTGGTCAGTATCTATCAAAAGTGGTCCAAGGAAGGAACAGTGGTAAACCGGCAACAGGGTCATGGGCGGCCAAGGCTCATTGATGCACGTGGGGAGTAAAGGCTGGCCCGCGTGGTTCGATCCAACAGACTACAGTAGCTCAAATTGCTGAAGAAGTTAATGCTGGTTCTGATAGAAAGGTGTCAGAATACACAGTGCATCACAGTTTGTTGCGTATGGGACAGCAAAAAGGGGGACCAACACAATATTAGGAAGGTTGTCATAATGTTATGCCTAATCGGTATATCGCTGATAGCACAAAGTGACCAAAATATTTTACATCAAAATATTATTTGCAAAAAAAATATCTGTAATAAAAAAATCACAAAATGACTGAAATGTTGCTTGAAAAATAATGTCGAATGTAAGTAATTTTGTGGATTGTTTGCACTTGCATTTTACTCCCTTTTGTCCTCTAGTGCTTGTCGGGTTCAATTGAACAACTAATCTCTTTCCCCTCTGGAACATTCTTAATATAAATTCTATTTAGGCTTTATTTAAAAAAATTTACTTCTAAAAATTCTTTAGTAAATCCTGCTCCACTGTAAATAAAATAAAACAACATATACATACGTATATAATGTATATAGCTTGCACATATAGCATGCACGTAATTACAAAATTGCAGCTGTCCTTCCATTAAATGTGTGTAACCATCAAGCCCTCAGGTGGTATTGTTTGAAAAAACGTCCATGAAAAATGCTACCACGATGGACATGACCACACAAACTTTGAAGTACTCTGGAAAATAACTGTCACAGTCTACCACTGCATCAAGAAATGCAACCTTTTATCATATTAATTTTGCTCATTATCAACATTCCTTATACTTTTGCCAGCCACTATGGTCCACACTAAAATAATATGAAATTATGTATATATATATATATACAGTGTATCACAAAAGTGAGTACACCCCTCACATTTCTGCAAATATTTCATTATATCTTTTCATGGGACAACACTATAGACATGAAACTTGGATATAACTTAGAGTAGTCAGTGTACAGCTTGTATAGCAGTGTAGATTTACTGTCTTCTGAAAATAACTCAACACACAGCCATTAATGTCTAAATAGCTGGCAACATAAGTGAGTACACCCCACAGTGAACATGTCCAAATTGTGCCCAAATGTGTCGTTGTCCCTCCCTGGTGTCATGTGTCAAGGTCCCAGGTGTAAATGGGGAGCAGGGCTGTTAAATTTGGTGTTTTGGGTACAATTCTCTCATACTGGCCACTGGATATTCAACATGGCACCTCATGGCAAAGAACTCTCTGAGGATGTGAGAAATAGAATTGTTGCTCTCCACAAAGATGGCCTGGGCTATAAGAAGATTGCTAACACCCTGAAACTGAGCTACAGCATGGTGGCCAAGGTCATACAGCGGTTTTCCAGGACAGGTTCCACTCGGAACAGGCTTCGCCAGGGTCGACCAAAGAAGTCGAGTCCACGTGTTCGGCGTCATATCCAGAGGTTGGCTTTAAAAAATAGACACATGAGTGCTGCCAGCATTGCTGCAGAGGTTGAAGACGTGGGAGGTCAGCCTGTCAGTGCTCAGACCATACGCCGCACACTGCATCAACTCGGTCTGCATGGTCGTCATCCCAGAAGGAAGCTGACGCACAAGAAAGCCCGCAAACAGTTTGCTGAAGACAAGCAGTCCAAGAACATGGATTACTGGAATGCCCTGTGGTCTGACGAGACCAAGATAAACTTGTTTGGCTCAGATGGTGTCCAGCATGTGTGGCGGCGCCCTGGTGAGAAGTACCAAGACAACTGTATCTTGCCTACAGTCAAGGATGGTGGTGGTAGCATCATGGTCTTGGGCTGCATGAGTGTTGCTGGCACTGGGGAGCTGCAGTTCATTGAGGGAAACATGAATTCCAACATGTACTGTGACATTCTGAAACAGAGCATGATCCCCTCCCTTCGAAAACTGGGCCTCATGGCAGTTTTCCAACAGGATAACGACCCCAAACACAACCTCCAAGATGACAACTGCCTTGCTAAGGAAGCTGAAGGTAAAGGTGATGGACTAAACCCAATTGAGCACCTGTGGGGCATCCTCAAGTGGAAGGTGGAGGAGTTCAAGGTGTCTAAAATCCACCAGCTCCGTGATGTCATCATGGAGGAGTGGAAGAGGATTCCAGTAGCAACCTGTGCAGCTCTGGTGAATTCCATGCCCAGGAGGGTTAAGGCAGTGCTGGATAATAATGGTGGTCACACAAAATATTGACACTTTGGGCACAATTTGGACATGTTCACTGTGGGGTGTACTCACTTATGTTGCCAGCCATTTAGACATTAATGGCTGTGTGTTGAGTTATTTTTAGAAGACAGTAAATCTACACTGCTATACAAGTTGTACACTGACTACTCTAAGTTATATCCAAGTTTCATGTCTATAGTGTTGTCCCATGAAAAGATATAATGAAATATTTGCAGAAATGTGAGGGGTGTACTCACTTTTGTGATACACTGTATATATATATATATATATATATATATATATATATATATATATATATAGGATCAGCCATAACATTAAAACCACCTCCTTGTTTCTACACTCACTGTTCATTTGATCAGCTCCACTTACCATATAGAAGCACTTGTAGTTCTACAATTACTGACTGTAGTCGATCTGTTTCTCTGTGAGCTTTGTTAGCCCCCTTTCATGCTGTTCTTAAATGGTCAGGACTCCCCCAGGACCACCACAGAGTAGGTATTATTTGGGTGGTGGGTCATTCTCAGCACTGCAGTGACACTGACATGGTGGTGGTGTGTTAGTGTGTGTTGTGCTGGTATGAGTGGATAAGACACAGCAGCGCTGATGGAGTTTTTTTTAATGCATTTTTCTCCCCATTTTCCTCCCTATTTAGCACACTCAATTTTTGTCTTCCGCTGCTACCAGAGATGCGAGATTGCATCCAAGGAGAGCACATCGCTGTACATGCCTCTTTCGACATGTGCACAGCCCTCCTCTGTCACCCCTGCATTCTGCACAGGCGTCTCTTCCACCAATCAGGGTCCTTACACAGCGTATGAAGACCCACACATAGTCCGGCCCCAACCCTGCAGATGCGGTGGCCAATTAGTATCTGCTGCAGGCACTGCCAATTATGCCCACTAGATGGCGCCCAGCCGTTCGGTGGCAACACTGAGTTCCGAACCGAGGAGTTCAGAAACTCGGTGAAGGTGTGCAAGCAGAATATCCCGCTGCGCCACCTGGGCGCCCTCTGATGGAGTTTTTAAACATCTCACTGTCACTGCTGGACTGTGAATAGTCCACCAACCAAAAAATATCCAGCTAACGTCTCTGACTTTACATTTACAAGGTGGACCAACTTTAGGTAGGAGTGTCTGATAGAGTGGACAGTGAGTGGACACAGTATTTAAAAACTCCAGCAGCACTGCTGTGTCTGATGTACAGTAAATGGACAGTGCGTGTAGAAACAAGGATGTGGTTTATATATATAGGCAAGCCGTAAGTATTGGTCAAGGTTAGCTCTGTGGACAACTGCAGAAGATTGCAAACAATTTATAACATTACCAAAAATGTAGTGAATCTAGAGTTGTTTGTGCATGAATGACAGGGCCAAAAAGCAGCATTAAATGCCCATGAAATTTTAGCCTTCAAATGTCACTGCAATTAAAAACTGACATGCTTCTATAATAAATATGTGCACGTTGTGACTTTACTAACATCCAGAAATGAAGCCAGCATTTATGTTGATGTAACTGGAAATAAACCAACTTAAAGTACACAAAAATTAAATAAATGCAGATCTACAGGATGTCTTCATGACCTGTGCTCATCACCATGTGTAATTTATGTATAAGAAGGAAATCCAAAAAGAAATCTGAACATGTTTTTTTTTGTATTTAATACTGTATTATGCCGGGAGCATCTGGCACAAATCTCCCATGTTCCCGTTTTATGCGAAGTCTAATTCCATTCCGAGATATTGCTTTCATTTGTCTCCTATATTATTCCTACTTTAGTAACGATTGGTGTTCCCATAAGATTGGCTTACCTTTTCGGTGGACTTACAACCACAACCCCCCCCCCCCCCCCCACCCCTCCCTAGTTTTTTTTTTCTTCTAACCTTGTATCCACATTCACTCAGCCACTTGTGGTCTGCTTAGGAATCATTTCACCCATCTACTGATCATCTGTTATCTGTGACTGAACATATTGGGTTATTGATTTTACCAGGCTCCATTTTGAAAAGAAAACAGGCAAGGAAATGAGTGCCTGAACAAGTGTCATACATCACACCATTATCAATCCCAATTTCTCTGGATGTAACCTGTCATTTTTCAGCTTCTTCTCACAGCATATAGCAAAGATTGGCTACAGTATAGAATGGATCAGCACAGTAGTATGTAGTTTTTGTTCTGAAACATAGAGCTGGACACAGAGTTGCGGTCAGTTTAAATAAGGGGTTTTCCCTACACTAATGCCATTGCTTTTTAAAAATACATTTAATTTTTTTAATATATCTAAATAAAAAAAAAAAACATATATATGAATTTTTACTTTGCATTGGAACTTAATTTAATATTATGGCATCAGCGAGAAGGAAACATAACTTTTACTGTAGGAGGAAGCTCTTTTATTTGGGAATTGCTCTCGTGTGAATCACTAGGGCGTGGAAAAGAGGCCAGATTTGTCATACTGCAGATCCCTCCCACTTGCTGAACTAGTGAACCTAGCAGACAGGTCACTGAACACAACACACTCACAAACTGAAAACTACACAAGCATGAAAATGTGCTACATCTTTTGGAACCCAACTATTTACACAAATGCTCCTAATGTACATTAACCATTAATCCCATTTTAACCCTTTTAAATGTTTTGGCCGTGGGCGCACAGCATCGTAGGATACCATGCTCCCACAGCCGATAATGTAAGCAGACGGGACTTCTTAGTGGAACCGAGAACGCTCGCCACAATATTTTTATTTAGTTTAAATACAGTATTGTTTTTTGCTATTTTGTTAATAAATTTTTCCCCTTTTTCTCCCAATTTAGCATAATCAATTCGTCTTCCACTGCTGCACAGTCCACCAACCCCTCCTTATTCGCCCACACATTCGGTGAATTTGTGCATGAGGGCAGTATTCGCATGCAGAGAGCCACACACTGATCTCTGTGCCCCTCCACTTCCTGTACAGGTGCCTCGGGCTACTAACTAAGGTCCTTTCACAGCATTGAAGACCCCACCCACATTAGTCCAGTCTTTTACCCACCTGGCTGACTTTAAATGGCCAATAATGTCTGCTGCAGGCATTGGCAATTATGCCCACTAGAGGACGCCCAGCCGACCGGCAGCAGAGCTGAGGTTCGAACTCAGGGGTTCTCAGCACTGGTGTGCTAGCGGATTAACCCACTGCGCCACCTGGGCGCCAACATACAGTATTTTTAAATTAAATTGGAAGTGAATGTCTCCCGACTTTTAGGGCGTCCAATTGCCCGTCTGTGTCATGCTTCCTCTCCACTAATGCCGTTCCCGGCTCTGACTGAGGAGAACGAAACTAACCCACTGACACGTGGGCAGCAGCCGTATGCACTTTGTCACCTACACCAGATGAGATCAGCTGCAGAACAGCTCTGTGTACGGAGAGACACACCCTGATCCGCACTCTCTCCCCGTCTCTGTGCAGGCACCATCAATCAGCCAGCAGAGGTCATAGTTGAATCAGTCCTAAAAGAGACTCAATACCCCACCCCTATATGAACAACAGGCCAAACGTTGTTCATGTGACTGCTTAGCCCAGCCGGCAGGCAGAGCTGAGACTCGATACGATGTATTCGAGATCCCAGCTCTGGTGTACTAGCGTGTGTTTTTATCGCACATTTTAAGGTCACATGAAAAACTAATGAATAGAATTAATATTTCAAGTCAGTTGTGTTTAAAATACGCTTGATGATTTGCTAATATCCTTTAATGATATGATCAGACATTATGGCATTAGAAAAAAATGACATCCAATTCACAGTGTGCCACATCACCCTATTAAACAGCAATGCAATTAAAGCAGCATGAGTGCTAATAGTGGATTATCCAACAGTTATCCAACTACATTCCTTTAATCCAGTCTTTCAAGTTGAGCAAACTTCATTAATTAAATCATCAAAGTCATCCTAATGTCTACTTAACCCTATTCTAACATACATTCTAACATAATTACTGCCTGACTACCTATCATAATATATACTGTACATCCCTCTGCTTTAGATAGATACCTAAATCTTTTAAATGTGCATTTAATAAACCCCTTATTTATAAACCTAATATTGATCCATACATGCTGTCTATATCAAACGTTCCATTTTGTCTCCCAGATTCTAGAAAACAGTTTCCCAACAGCCATGCTCATATCTCCAGAGAAACAGCATTCAGGATTCAGGAATCAGGATTTTGATCCAGCCATAGTACTTAAACTGCATTAATTAGGGTGGTTAATGATCTATTAATGCTATTAATTTGTCCCTTTTTTGTTATATTAGATCTTAGTGCTGATGGATGTTTTAGATAGATGTCATGTAATTTCTTTTAGTTAATGCCAGAGAGGAACCATTAGGGCTCTATAGGCCATCAGACAGAACCCAAGAATTTCTACAAATATGAATATAAATCTAAGCAAATAAATCTTTCCTGTTTTTTTAATTAGTGTTGGTATGTGAAGGGTCACTGTCTTTTGCTCCAATTTTCCCCCCTAATCTAGTCGTATCCAATTACCCTGATTGCGTTACGCTTTACCTCTACTGATACAACCCTCCACTGCTGACTGAGGAGCTTCGCAACTGACACACGCCCCCTCCGACACGTGTGCAGTACCGACTGCATTTTTTCACCTGCATGAGGCAAGTTCATATACGGATCAGCCTTGTGCACGGAGAGCCACACCCTGATCAGCATTATTCCTCAACTCTGCGCAGGCGCCATCAATCAGCCAGCAGAGGTCGTAATTGCACCAGTTATGAGGAACCCTGGTCCGGCTCATCCCATCCCTGAACAACAGCCAATCGTTGTTCATGTGGCCACCCAGTCGAGCCGAATGGCAGAGCTGAGATTCGATACGATGTATTTGAAATACCAGCTCTTGTGTGCTAGCGTATTTTATCCCTGGTTGCATTTCTGAGGCTAATCTGTCTACTTTAGGAGAGAACACTGATAGCATTCAAGGGCCACTTTAAAAATGTATATCTAAAATTGAGAAAAAAGTTGAAATACTTTATGAAGAAAGTAGAAATACTTCAAGAAAAAAGTAGAAATACTTCAAGAACAAAGTTGAAATATTATGGCCAAAGGGTGTGCCACAAGAATATAGCAATTAACCTCCTGGTGTTAAAATGGGAGATGGTGAGGATAAAATACTTTTATATCGGTTTCACAAAAAATAAATACTTGACCTCTTGGCACCAGTTTGTTGTTAGTGTAATAAAGCTGACAGCTTTGAAAGAAACTGTGTTTCTCAGAATAACTTTATTCTCAAAATATATATATTTCAACTTTATTCCTGAAATATTATGACTTAATTCTCAAGTCAAATATAATATATATTAAACAGTGGGTTTAAACTGCTGTGGTAGGACTAATTAAACTAAGTTGTTTCTTTAGGGTTGTTGAGGGTAATATGGAGGGCTGAGGTTTTAGCATCATTGTTTGTTACAGCTTAATTCAGATTAAACTGAGGTAATACTTGTCAGAGAGGGACAAGTTGTCTTATCTGGTGCTGAACCTTACTGCTTTCTCTGTGACACCCAGTTCAGTTGAAAAAACCTTGGGCCTGACAATGGATTCAGATCTCTCTTTGATGCACACATTAGTAATATTACCTGGGTAGCCTTATTTTATCTGCATATACTTTCTGTTAATGATGCTGGAAAACTGATCCAAGTGTTAATAATTTTAAGATTAGATTATCACAATGCTCAGTGGATGCTCTGGTAAATTCAAGCTCCAGTTGCTTCAAAATGCAGCAGCTAAAGTGCCATTTGATCATATCAGTCCTGTTCTATCATCTTTGTACTGACTGTGAGTTAAATTACTTAATTATTACAATATACTTTTACTAAACTATAAAGTGCTACAATGTCTGGCTCCATAGTATTCAAGTGAACTTGAAGTGAGCACTCGAATACATACATTCCAAGAATAAAAAAAAAAAATCATAAAATCACAGCAGAGGAAAGAAAGAGCAGTCTCATGCAGAAAAGCCACACAAATTTGGAATAATCTTCCTGCCCTTTTTTCATTGCAATTTAGAGCTAGTAATGAGGTGAAAAAACTAAATAATAATGTGATTCCTAACAGGTGATGTTAACAGGTGATTGTAATCATGGTTTGGTACAAAAGCAGCATCCAGGAAAGGCTGAGTCTTTGATGAGCAAAGATGATCAGAGGATCTCCAGTTTGTCAATAAATGCGTGAGAAAATTATTGAAATGTGTAAAAAAAATGTAACACAAAGAAAGATTGGAAGGGTTTTGCATATTTCTCCCTCTACAGTGCATAATATCATTACACGATTCAAGGAATCGGGAGGAATTTCAGTGCGTAAAGGCCAAGGGCGCAAGCTTAAGCTGAACACCTGTGATCATCCATCCCTCAGACCGCACTGCGTCAAGAACCGCCACTAAACAATAGCTGATATAACCACATGGGCAAGGGATTACTTTAGCAAACCGTTATCAAGCACTGCAATACAGAGTTACATACACAAATGCCACTTTACTATGCAAAAAATAAGCCTAATGTTAACCATGTCCAGAAGTGGCGTCGACTTCTCTGGGCTTAGAGGCATCTAGGATGGACCCTCACACAGTGGAAACATGTATTGTTGTCAGATGAATCAGCATTCCAGGTCTTTTTTAAAACGGACGCTGTGTGTTCCGGACCAAAAATGCCAGAATGGATGTTTATTAATAAATGAAATGAAGTTGACAAGACAAAACATGAAATATCTCAGGTTCAAACTGTCTGAAATAAAATAAAAGTAAATGTAAGGAACATTTTTTATTATTCGCATTTTTCATTCTGTCCCAACTTTTTCTGATTTTGGGTTGTAGATTACGCATTGCTTTGACATATTGCAATACAGAAATAGAGGAAAAAAGGAAAGTAATGTGATGTTATTAGAAGTTTGCTTACACTTAATATAATCAGGCAGGTACTTACAGCACCAGCATTACCGAGGCAGGACCATCTGGTCATGGAGTCATCATGTGCAGAGCTGAATCAGTCCTGTTTTGCTCCAGTAGAAGCCATTTCTCTGCAGTGTACAAATAAAGTGTGTGTGAGGTACTAAAGCAAGGTATGAGATTTCAAAGGTGGTCATATTTCAGGAAACACCTGGAGATATGGGAAATCGAGGCATATGGTCTGGAAGAGAGAATAGAATGTACAGACTCAGGAAACAGTAGACACTAGTCTGGGACCTAAATAGCTAATTATTAGTAAATTAGCTAGCATAAAGTTTGCACCAGTTACAAAGCCATGACTTTGTAATGTGTGCTGCATGTGTTTTTTTCATTATCTAGTTGCTCTTCTATGTCAATGTACTTTTCAGCAGTAATGCTGCCATCACAGAAATGTAAATTATCTTTGCAAAGGGCACTGACACAAACACATACCATGACAGACTCAGGCTTTTGGATGTTTTGTTAATAACATTCTGGATGGTCCTTTTCTTCTATGTCCAGAGCACAGTGTTCATTTCTTCCAAAAAAAGATCTGGAATACTAATTGGTCGGACCAAAATACAAGTTTTCACTGTGTGATGGTCCATCCAAGATGCCCCCGAGCCCAGAAAACTTATCGACACTTCCTGATGCAATGCCGTCTGAGGGATCGGAGATCATGTGTGTTCAGCATTGGGCATACTCATAGGGCACTAATATTATGCACTGTGGAGAAAGAAATATGCAAATCCATAGGTGAGAAACATTGTTTTAAAACATTTTAATAATTTTCTAAGGCATTTGTTGACAAACTAAAGATTCACTGCCCATCTTTGGTCCTCTAAATAATAATAAATCATGATTGCAATCACCTCATGACATTACATCATGACTCACTCTAAATTACCCCTGTACCAATGAAATAAGTCAAAGTAAATGTAAGAAACACCAAATTTTTTAATTGCCATTTTTCATACTCTCCCATCTTTTTTGATTCGGGGTTATAGTTCCAGTAAAGTAAAATTTTAATGCTGTAGCATAAAATGAAAATGCTGTGCCTCTGTTGTTGTGGCAACAATTTAGGGAAGGTTTTAGCAAAGGTGAGATTAAGAACAAATAGTTTGCACAGTTTGATATGGAACAAATTGACTCGCCTGTACTGAACAATGGCGTAACTAGATAAACTGGAGCGTTGACTCTGAACCAGTCATTATTCAGCTTCAGTGTCTAAGCTTACCAATACTCATTTAACATAATAGAAGTCAATTTCAGCAGTCATGTTTCAAAACCTAATTGGACGCCTTCTCAGAAGAATGGAGGCTGGTATTGCAGTAAAGGAGAAGCTGACCTTATGTTAATACTCCCTGGTGATGTTTGATGTTGGAGCATATACATTTGATGTTTGGCTGCTCACATTTTTGCCATGGAAAATGCAACATAAATTAGGTGCTAGGTAGTATTACACAGACAGATGCTGACCGGGGAGTCTCTAACAATGCCTGTTTAATACTGATGAGTCAGCCATACCAGCACCATACAAAGAGACAAAGAGAGTAGAGGAAGAAAAATAGTGAGAAGGGAAGAAAGGATAATTAATTATATAATTATATCAATGCTACTGTATTATTCTAGAATTTACTGTGCTTTCTTAAACATAATTGGTAATATACAGTATATCAGGTGAGAGTGGGAGTGTAAAAGGTTAAGAGTATAAGACTGTGTATCTATTTATTTGTCTATATTCATACTGGTAATGTTACCCTTTACAAGATAATTTTTAAATGGGCAAACCACTAAGAGAATTGCTTTTGTAAGCACATTTGATGTCAAATTAATCATCACGTTAAAGTTGTTAAATTTTTTTGATTTTCAAATTGCAAAAAAGGTTGGGAGGTAAGATGCAAAAATAAACAGAAAACAGTGATTTGTGTGATTTATAACATTTATTTAAAACACAAAAGACAATGTGATGCTACAGGATAGTGGTAGCTTAACAATTAAAATACAGGCACCCTAGTAGGCGCCCAGGTAGTGCAGCGGATTATTCCGCTAGCACATCGGCACCGAGATTCTAAACTCCTCGATTCGAAACACGGCGTTGCCACCGTTTGGCTGGGCGCCATCTGGCGGGCTACTTGGCAGTGCCTGCAGCAGATACTAATTTTCCATCGTATCTGCTAGGACGGGACGATCGGACTATGTGTGGGTGGGATCTTTATACGCTGTGTAAGGACCCTGATTGGCAGAAGAGACGCTGGCATGTCTCCAAAGAGGCGTGAGCAGCGACGTGCACTCCTCGGATGCAATTGGGTATCTCTCAGCAGCGGAAGACAAATTGACTGCGCTAAATTGGGAGGAAAATGGGGAGAAAATGCATTCATTTTTTTTTAAATGCATTACAAAAATAAACAATACGGACCTAGTAACCAAAAAGTTGCTGGTATGTCCCAATCATGCCGAATGGCCCCATTAATTGCTTAAATACACCACAGAAATTAAATACACCACATTTACCATAAAGCATAGTGGTGGCAACATGTGATATGTTAATGAGATGTTTCTCTTCAGCAGGAACTGGGCAACTGGTCAGAATTAAAGAAAAATTATGCTGCCAAGTACATCCAAATTCTAGAGGAAAAAACATGTGGCCCTCTGCTGGATAGCTAAAGATGGGTAGTAGGTTTAATCACCATAAACACAAAGCCAAACAAAGCAGTGGCTTAAAAATAGAAAGCTAAATGTCCTTCAGTGGCGGAGTCAGAGCCTTGATAAAAAATATGTGGACGGACTTGAAGAGAGCAATGCATTGCCAGTCACCATGAAATTTGACTAAATGTGAGCAGTTCTACAAAAGAAAAATGGGCAAATAATTCCCAATCCAGATGTACAATACTGGAGGCAGGACATCCAAACAGACTCTAAAAAGTAATTTTCCAACCCTCTTATTCTTTTTTTAATTAATATTCAGAAATGTTTACTCTTTTTTCTCATTACTTGTTATTTATAAGAAACTTATCTCATGTTATTTATTTTTTCATTGTCTGTTTTACCATCGCATGCCAGTCCATCACAAGGCAGACACACACATACATACTTGGACTTGTGTCTTTGACACTTGGAGGAAGCCCATGTGGGTACAGGGAGAACATGCAAACTCTACACAAAAAGAACCCTGGCTGCCCGACTAGAGAAGCAAACCCAGTTCCCTCTTGCTGTGAGGCGACAGTGCCACTGAATGTTGCTACTTCTTGAATGTTGTAAGAAAAATCTGTAAATAAAGCTGGAGAAATACAGTATATTTGTGTGAGTTTTGAGTTCAGGCTGTAAAACAAAAAAGTAACTAATTTAAAGGGGTATGATAATGTTTTAAATCATTCAAGTAATAATTAACAAAGCCCAGCTAGTTTGACCACAAATACATTCTCAAAATAATAACTAGCTTAAAACCTAGTTTGTTGGCTGCTCAGGTGGCGAAGCGGTAAAAACACACGCTGGAACCAAAGCTGGATCTCGAATACATTGTATTGAATCTCAGCTCTGCCTGCTAAGGCTGAGCAGCCACATGAACAACGATTGGCCTGTTGTTCAGATATGGGCGGGACTAAGCCGGATGGGGTCTCTCTCTCATGACTGGTGCAATTACGACCTCTGCTGCCTGCACAGAGATGAGAAAAGAGTGCTCTCAGGGTGTGTCTCTCCGTACACAGCGCTGAGCTGCACTGCACTCGTCAAAAGTGTAGGTGATAAGATGCATACGGCATGCTGCCCACGTGTCGGAGGGGGCGTGGGTTAGCTTTGTTTTCCTCAATCAGAGCAGGGATCGGCATTGGTGGAGAGGAAGCATGACGCAATCTGGCAATTGGACGTGCTAAAAAGGGAGAAAATGCATAAAGAAAATATATTTAAAAAAAATATATAGTTTGTCCATCCTAAATTGGGCACTCGGAAGCCGCAGCACTAAGTTATGCTAGCCCACTACCTCTGGAATCCAGGGTTCAAATCCACAGTGGTGTTATTGGCTGGCCCAATGTCTACATACAGTGTATCACAAAAGTGAGTACACCCCTCACATTTCTGCAGATATTTAAGTATATCTTTTCATGGGACAACACTGACAAAATGACACTTTGACACAATGAAAAGTAGTCTGTGTGCAGCTTATATAACAGTGTAAATTTATTCTTCCCTCAAAATAACTCAATATATAGCCATTAATGTCTAAACCACCGGCAACAAAAGTGAGTACACCCCTTAGTGAAAGTTCCTGAAGTGTCAATATTTTGTGTGGCCACCATTATTTCCCAGAACTGCCTTAACTCTCCTGGGCATGGAGTTTACCAGAGCTTCACAGGTTGCCACTGGAATGCTTTTCCACTCCTCCATGATGACATCACGGAGCTGGCGGATATTCGAGACTTTGCGCTCCTCCACCTTCCGCTTGAGGATGCCCCAAAGATGTTCTATTGGGTTTAGGTCTGGAGACATGCTTGGCCAGTCCATCACCTTTACCCTCAGCCTCTTCAATAAAGCAGTGGTCGTCTTAGAGGTGTGTTTGGGGTCATTATCATGCTGGAACACTGCCCTGCGACCCAGTTTCCGGAGGGAGGGGATCATGCTCTGCTTCAGTATTTCACAGTACATATTGGAGTTCATGTGTCCCTCAATGAAATGTAACTCCCCAACACCTGCTGCACTCATGCAGCCCCAGACCATGGCATTCCCACCACCATGCTTGACTGTAGGCATGACACACTTATCTTTGTACTCCTCACCTGATTGCCGCCACACATGCTTGAGACCATCTGAACCAAACAAATTAATCTTGGTCTCATCAGACCATAGGACATGGTTCCAGTAATCCATGTCCTTTGTTGACATGTCTTCAGCAAACTGTTTGCGGGCTTTCTTGTGTAGAGACTTCAGAAGAGGCTTCCTTCTGGGGTGACAGCCATGCAGACCAATTTGATGTAGTGTGCGGCGTATGGTCTGAGCACTGACAGGCTGACCCCCCACCTTTTCAATCTCTGCAGCAATGCTGACAGCACTCCTGCGCCTATCTTTCAAAGACAGCAGTTGGATGTGACGCTGAGCACGTGCACTCAGCTTCTTTGGACGACCAACGCGAGGTCTGTTCTGAGTGGACCCTGCTCTTTTAAAACGCTGGATGATCTTGGCCACTGTGCTGCAGCTCAGTTTCAGGGTGTTGGCAATCTTCTTGAAGCCTTGGCCATCTTCATGTAGCGCAACAATTCGTCTTTTAAGATCCTCAGAGAGTTCTTTGCCATGAGGTGCCATGTTGGAACTTTCAGTGACCAGTATGAGAGAGTGTGAGAGCTGTACTACTAAATTGAACACACCTGCTCCCTATGCACACCTGAGACCTAGTAACACTAACAAATCACATGACATTTTGGAGGGAAAATGACAAGCAGTGCTCAATTTGGACATTTAGGGGTGTTGTCTCTTAGGGGTGTACTCACTTTTGTTGCCGGTGGTTTAGACATTTATGGCTGTATATTGAGTTATTTTGAGGGAAGAATAAATTTACACTGTTATATAAGCTGCACACAGACTACTTTTCATTGTGTCAAAGTGTCATTTTGTCAGTGTTGTCCCATGAAAAGATATACTTAAATATCTGCAGAAATGTGAGGGGTGTACTCACTTCTGTGATACACTGTATATGTCTGTGAGGGTACTCAAATACTCGATAGACTGAGTTGCCTGTTTGAGCTTTTCAGGCTCTAAAGGTGACATACTCATTATTTCTGGTAGGTTATCAATGAAGACTGCGGTAGTTGCAGACGTAATAATGTGTTTAGATTGATACCAGTGTGGTAGACATAATTAGTTAAACACAATATTATTAGTTATACACAGTGTATATATTAAAAGATAATAATTTGAGATTAGGTCAATGTGTGGTAACACAACAAAGTTGTCTATGACAATACCAAAAGTTAATAGTACAACTAAGGTATGTTTACAGTGGTGAGTAGGTCCCATTACTTAAAACTTAACTGTGCAAAAAAGAAGCCTTATGTTAACCATGTCCAGAAGTGGCGTCGGGTTCTCTAGGCTCAGAGACATCTGGGATGGATCATCACACAGTGGAAATGTGTTTTGTAGTCAGATGAATCAGTATTTTAAATCTTTTTTGAAAGAAATGGATGTTGTGTGCACCAGACCAAAGACGAAAAGGACCATCCAGACTGTTATCAGCAACAAGCCAGGGTCTGTCAAGGTATTGGTTTGTGTCAGTGCCCTTGGCAAAGGTAATTTACACTTCTGTGATGGCAGCATTAATGCAGAAAAGTACATTGAGATTTTAGAGCAACATATGCTGCCTTCAAGATGTCATCTTTTCCAGGGATGTCCATACATTTTTCAAGAAGACAATGCAAAACCACTTGCTGCACACATTACAAAGGCATGGCTGTGGAAAAAGAGTGTATGGGTACTGGTCTGGCCTGCCTGCAGTTCTGACCTGTCCCCAATAAAGAATGTTGAAGAATGTGGAGAATTTTAAAACAACCCTGTAGTGTCACAGGAAGAATGGGACAAAACACATATTTAACACTTTATCGCTTGGCATACTTGTTGCCTAAACATCTTGCATTGTAAGAAGGAATGGCAACAAGTGTTTGTAGCCACACACACTCACACACACAAACCAATGGCAAATTAACCACTGCCAAAACTATTCTGTGAGCTTGTGATACATTACCATATGTAAATTAGATCAATTTCATTCATAGAAGTTTAATTAAACACACAGCCCAAGCTTGCAAACAAATGCGCCTTTCCATTACTTTTCTAATAACAGTGTTGCCACAGCAACAGGTTTAAGTGGCCAATCTAATCAGGTACCTCAGATGCGACATGTTCCAGTCTCTATGTGATTGCTAATGGTAATGCATGCCAAAAAAATATCAGCAATATGATGCAGAAGAATTCAAGTCAATTTAGTGTTAATGTTATTTATTTTATTTTTTTTCATTTTAGACCCCAATTTATTTATTGCTAATGTGCTTTGTTTAAGACACACCAATGTCTTCGAAATGCAGCTTATACAATGCCACTTGTAGTGCAGATACACTTGTAGGGGGCACTGTCTGCCCTTTTCAGTTCACAAGCACACAGACCTAAGGGGTACAACTGATGACATATTAAACTATAAAGGAGGCAGAAGTGTCATCCATTTAGCCCAGCAAACAGGGCCTGATATGCTCTCTTGGACTTTTGACTAAAAATGGCAAATATTTTTATGATGAAAGCACAAACACTTTTCTTTTACATCACACAGGAAACTATTAAACACTTTTCTGAGAGTTTTGTGGGTAAAATCAGAGATGACGCTGTTATCAATAATAATAATAACTATTATTATATTTACATTTTTGGCATTTAGCAGATCCAAAATGACTTACAGTACTGTGGCCGTATACTGTCTAAGCAATTAAACGTCAAGGGCCTTGCTCAAGGGCCCAACAGTGGCAACCTGGCAGGGGTGAGGCTTGAACCAGCGATCTTTCGATTACTAGTCTAGTACCTTAACCATTAGGCTACAACTGCCCCTATAATATAATAATTATAATTATTAATTATGGTTCTGTTAGAAAGGTGTCAGACTCCATGCCTTGACGGGCTGTTTTGGCAGCACAATATTAGGAAGGTGGTCATAATGTTATGCCTGATTGGTATATTACCACTGTAATACAGATGTCAAATTTGCCTAGCAACATCACCCACAGTGTTAAGCTCCCTAAAGAAATTATTTTCTATACTGCTAATTGGCTGCATAGAAAAGTTAAATGATTCATAATTAGCTAAGGATGAAGAAAGACCTCATAATAATAACAATGATAATAATAAAAGCAAGAATTATAATAATAATTTAACCACAGATGCTTTACACAACATTGTAACAATACAATTTTATTTTTATGTAGAAATATATTATTTATTGCAAAGAATTTTAGATGTGTGTAGCTGGTAAAGTGGCACTCTAGTTTTAATAGTGGACAAAACTCCCAGCTCCGTGTCTGCTGAAAAAACTTTTAATCTTTTTTTGCAGTGCTCAGTTATTCTAAAGGTAAGTATAATGTTTCAGTCTGCAGTCATTGTTGCTGTGTGTTTTCTGGAAGCTGATGCGTAGCGCTTTTTGGACAGGAAACATAAACCCTTTTTATGAGGAGTTTCTTTATGCCAGATGACAAAATCCTTTGTCTGCTGTAGAGTGACAAAAACAACAAATATACTCAGACAGATCCAGCCACTCTAAAGACAGAGTATATGAGTGAGTGTGTATGTGTATAGGGAACTTCAGAGGATTAAAATTCCATTTTTGTTTGGGGGCAACAACAAGTGTGACCTAACACTATCAAATCTACATCTCAGTCAAAATCCTCATCTCTTTTCTATCTGTTTTCGATGTTCAGTATCTTCATTTTTCATTTCAGCAGCACATAGTGTTGTGTTCATTAAATCTGCATTTAGATTGAGGAAAACTGAATCCAGACTGGGATCTGGTTAGTTAGATTTAGTATTGCAGATGAAGAAAAAGAGCCAGCAGTTCTTATCATGTGTCTGGGTCATTCTGCTTCTGATGAAGGTTTAGGGCTAGGCTTGGCTGAAATGTTAAGTGTATTGTTTTATACTTTTGAGAAAATAGTAAACATTTTATCAGCTCCACTTACTATATATGAGCACTTTGTAGTTCTACAATTACTGACTGTAGTCCGTCTGTTTTTCTACATGCTTTAATTTTTAGACTGCATTCACCCTGTCTTCAATGGTCAGGACCCCCACAGGACCACTACAGAGCAGGTATTATTTAGGTGGTGGATCATTCTCAGCACTGCAGTGACAATGACATGGTGTGGTGTGTTAGTGTGTGTTGTGCTGGTATGAGTAGATCAGACACAGTAATGCTGCTGGAGTTTTTAAATACCATGTCCACTCACTGTCCACTCTATTAGACACTCATACCTAGTTGGTCCACCTTGTAGATGGAAAGTCAGAGACGATCGCTCAACTATTACTGCTGTTTGAGTTGGTCATCTTCTAGACCTTCATCAGTGGTCACAGGATGCTGCCCACAGGGCACTGTTAGTTGGAGATTTTTGGTTGGTGGACTGTTCTCAGTCCAGCAGTGACAGTGAGGTGTTTAAAAATCCCAGCAAGCGCTGCTGTGTCTGATCCACTCATACCAGCACAACACACACTAACACACCACCACCATGTCATTGTCACTGCAGTGCTGAGAATGATCCACCAACTAAGTAATACCTGCTCTGTATTGGTCCTGGGAGAGTCCTGACCATTGAAGGACAGCATGAAAGGGGGCTAAAAGCATGCAGGAAAACAGATGGACTACAGTCAGTAAATGTAGAACTACAAAGTGCTCCTATATGGTAAGTGGAGCTGACAAAATGGACAGTGAGTGTGGTTTTAATGTTATGGCTGATCAGTGTATCTTCTTAAATCCTTGGCTATGTCTGCTTAACAAACTCCTGGTGATTCCTTCTCTTGTACTCTTTTCCTTTCTTGTTTACTGTGTGAGAGAAGCATTAGAGCTTTGACCACATGTTAGTTAACTGGTGGACAGAGTAGCTGGTTGCCTGATCATAGTCATGGTTCCACTTGTGTTTCGAGCGCTTTCTCCTATTAGCTGTAGATAGGCAAGAGATACTCACTTCGGGAAGAGTCAATTCTTTGGCTTTTTCCTCTTGCTTTAGTGAACAGTGGGCTGGCAGCCATTTAGTTTAGACTGTATAGCCTTTGCCCTCAAAGCTCTACAGTCTAATATCTTATCCTACCTCAAGTGGTTGTTGTTATTATTGATCCATTTTTCATATAGTGCCTTTTTATTAAAAAATATATATTAAATATATCTATTTTATATATAGTCTCTCTCAAGCTCATGCACTTGGGCTTAGAATTAGTCTGATCTTGGTGTTTTTTTTCACCACCCCATTACAGACTGACTCAGCCAGGAATGGATCCAGCAGAGCTGAAATGGGTCAAGGGAGCTATTGAGTGGCAGGGATCATTACTAGGGCAGCAGAAACACCTGCTTCAGCAGATATTGGTGCAGTTACAGATCCTGGCGGAGCCTCAGGCTGCAGCACCTGTTCCTAACTCTCTCATTATTGACACTACCTGCAAGCCCTATGTCACTCCAAGTGGTTGTAAGAGAACTTACCATTCCAAACTCTATTTACTGTCCTGAACCCCATCTTTTTCACCTTCTAGTAGATCGGTTTACCAGTGAATTACAGCAGACCTATAACCAGGCACGTGCACAGACATTTTTGGGGGCAGGTGCTCAAGCCAAAAAAAAGGGCACCCATTGCCAAAATTATTAATAAAAAAAAAAACAGTATGATATTTAACTTATATATTTATTTTGTTAACACAATCAATACACATCTAATCAAATTATTAAATTGCATAAATAAATGAAAAACAGGCAAAAACAAGGCCATATTGTGCACGCTATTTAATAACCAAACAGCTGATACTGATACATCACCCTCATTTGCTTTACTGGTAGATGGCCTAATCCAGGATAAAAGAGAGTTGCTACCCTGAGCTGCTTGCTGTAGTTCCTTTTCTTTCTGATTTTGTTACCTTTCTTTTCTTGGCATTATGCTGCAAAATTTGTAAATGAGATCAATGAATGTTGTGCATAATAAACAAGAGTGACTTACTGAATCTCCATAAAGGGGAGAACACAGTATACATCATTTTACTGTTTTAATGAGTTGAAGCATTACACTAATAATATACCATTACTGGTATCAATTTACCTCACCAGTCATGTAGCTCAACTTAAGACCTACCTTTGATTTCAAATCAGAAACCCACTTTGGGTACTTAATGTTAACAATGGGCCTATTATTATGCCAATAAAATCAAATAGACAGCTAAATAACATTTTCCTATTTTTTCATCATTTTTTGTATGCTGTTCTATATCATAGAGCATTATATTTAGCCTTCTACATATATTAGTTTGTAATGGTAATTATTCCTCATTTGTAAACCTCAACTGTTGAAGTATAAATGCTTGCATGAAAATAACTCCTTGACTAAAGGTGACTTTTCCTACACAGCGTTTTGGCCAGGATGCTGTAATTATATAATACTGTATGTTTGTATCTATTTTCAACACTTTACTGTGAGAGCTACTTGACTTGAAATAAAAGCAGTATTTATAAAACAAAGTTTGTAGGTTGTGAGGGACATTAATAAGTGTATATTAAAAATAGTTTGACATTATTATAATAAATTATATTAGAGTTTAATAGATTTATTTGTCTCCAATATAAAAATATTATGGATTTATTGATCTTAACTCTAAATAAAAATAAAATAAAAATAAAGGTATTATCTATAAAACAAGGTTTGTAGGTTGTGTGGAACATTAATATGTGTATATAAAAATAGTTTGGGTTTATTATATTAAATCATATCAGAGTTTAATAGATTATTTTAGTTACAATATACAAGTATTATGGATTTACTGATTTTAACTACAAATTAAAATAAAATTAAAATAAAAGCATTATCTATAAAACGGTTTGTAGGTTGTGAGGAATATTAATATGTGTATATTAAAAATAGTTTGACTTTATTATATTAAATTACATCAGAGTTTAATCGATTTATCCCTGATATACACTTGTTATTTATTCATTGATCTTAAGTATAAATTAAAATAAATTAAAAATAAAAGCAGTAATTACAAAACAAGGTTTGTAGGTTGTGAGGGATATTATTACAAGACTGGAATGGATTTATTTCTCTGTAATAAGTGCAGAGTAAATGTTTCCTACGTTTTTCTGTTAGTTTTATGACGCTCCCTAACGCGTTGGCTGAAGTTGGCGTTTGATCAGCGGTTTCTTTTTAATCTTTCTTTAAATAAATACATTTAACCTTAAAATTATTATAAAATAGTTTTTGTAGTATGTAGCCTACTTTAATCTGTGTAAGAATTTGTAAAATAAGTAGGTGTTAGGTGTTTTTTCAACCATTTATATAGATCGGAATAGCGAATGTTAAACGAATGTTGAATATTAAACTTGACATTCTCCTGCAAAATGTTTGTGCTCATGCTTTTTTTCCTTCAGGCTTTCACATCAAAATAAGTAAGATTTTAAATTAAACAAAACTAGTGAACTTGTCTAATCAGTAAAACTGTCTTTAAATTCTCTGTCTGTCCGCTGCAGTTTGTCCCCCTTCATTAAACATGACAAACGTCAGTAAACAGCTGGACAAGGCTTTGTTTTTCATGACTCATGAGTACAGAACATGTAGGCTATGCGCAGGGCCGGAGTGGGACCCTTTTTCAGCCCGGGAGTTTCATTCCCAAACCCGGCCCACTTTTTCCATGGAGGAGGAATTTGAATAAATAAAACAGCAGCTAGCTCTTACAATGCCTTTTTACTGGGTATAAGTTCAGGTATATGTTGGTAAGTTAACAGAAAACACTTGACTTAAACATGTTTAATTTAAATCAGATAAAGATTTAAAAGGTAAAAAATTTAATAAAGATGAAAACGTATTTACATTTGTACAGGAGCAATAAATTGAAATAAAAATAATTTGAAATTAAAATTGCATTTGTCTTCCCCACAGAGAGGTGCTCTATTGTTAGGTTTACACTAAACTCTTAAGTAGCTTCACTACACACATATTTAGTAGGCTACCTACAGCATCAGAAGCCTCCTAAGCAGTGCACTGGTTTCTGCAACTTTATTAATAACGGTGTGATTGTCTATAGACATGAGAATTTCCTTCTCTGTGTACATTAACATGAAGGCCTCCAAGAGTTCCTGTTTACCTATTTCATTTGGGCTGATTTTAATGCATTTTCAGCATTCTGAATATCTGGGTACTGGGTATCATTTAGAATCTATCCATCACATCTGTTCTGTGTGCAACTTGTTACATAAAATAGTTTTTTTTAGTTCATTTTTATCCTCTCTACCTGTCTCTGTAGTCCTGGCCTCTCCATGCCTACTCGGTTCACCAGCAGGATCAGACTGGCTAAAAAAAATTCATTAAGGGTTAGCTTATTTTGCTGAATAACATAACATGCTTGAAGTTTTTTTATTTTTTTTAGCCTATATTATGATGGTGTAAAATTGATAGTGATTTAGGCTATTTGTCTCCATTTGTTAAAATAAATTAGGCTATCATGCTGACATCTTTCTGAATGTCTGAACAATTTAACATATATCATGTATATTCTCTACGTTATATTTTACATTACAAATAACTATCTTAGTTTAAATAAATCTGTTAGACTACCTGTCCCTTCAGTAGTCATGGATCATCAGTACAGCAGCGTCGGAACAAAAACATTACATTAATGAGTTAGGCTATTTTCAGCTTGAAACTGGATATTTGTGATTAATGCTGTGTATTGGGTTCTAAAAAAAAAACACCGACTGATGATTTGCGAAAATCACCACTGACTGTTGGTTTGCGCTATTCTGTTGTAAGTTTACTTTTACCGGCGCTCAAGAAAAGACGACTCGTGGGCCAAACCAACTGAAACATTTGGGAGGGGGGGATTCCCTCAGATGGTAGAACCCATCTGATCTACTGCGATGTAGGTAGGGGCTGCGCTGTCAGATGAATGAATGAATGTAAGAAGAAGATTAGATAAGTAACAGATAAATGCCAAATTATTTTTTCCATCCAACCGGCCCAAACTCGAGACTGACATGAACCGGCCCATCGGGAATCCTCCCGAATCTCCCGATTAGCCACTCCGGGCTTGGCTATGCGTTATGCATGGATGCTCTTTGTATGAAACACTGCCATTACCTGTCTGTAGTAAGTGTGTAGCAGCGGTTTGGCCTGGCGCTCAGCAGCACTGCATGAGTGCTAACCGGAGGAGGAGGAGGAGGGAGGAGGAGGGAGGAGGAGGGGGGCAGGGGGCGGGGATCAGATCGGGGCAGAATTCTCACAAGAACTCAAATAAATGCCCCTTAGATATCAAAACACTTTTGGGGGGAATTGATAATGACAAAGAGGGTAATTTTTATTTTTAAATATTGATGAATGTAGAAAAAAATTGGGCTCCAGCAGAAAGGGCACTTTTCTCATCCAGGGCAAAAGGGCAGGTGCTTGAGCACCACTAGAGGTCTATCTGTGCACGTGCCTGCCTATAACTGCCTTTTTTCAGTCTCACTGTTCCTTCGTATATGGCAGAGCCATTGTTCTGTAGCCAATTACATCATCGAGTTCTTTTCTCTTGTCACCAGTTGGAACTCTGAGGCGCTGATGGCCGTGTTCCAGTAGGGACTCTCTAAGCAGCTCAAGGATGAGTTGGCCACTAAGAGTCACCAGGATCCTTGGATCTCCTTAACGAGCTGACCATGCACTTGGACAATCACCTCCAGAACATGAATGGAACAGCTTGGCAAGGGCCTTCTAGAGAATAAAGTGTGACAATAGCTCCCAGGTCAGCTCCCCTTACCATTCCATCTATTATTATTAGGGCTGTCAAACGATTAAAATTTTTAATCGCGATTAATCTCAGAATTTCATATAGTTAATCGCGATTAATCGCATTAAAAAAAAATCTGTGTAAATGTTATAGAAAACAAGGATTTTTAAGTGAAATGTTACAATTAAAATGGTGAACACATTTTATGCTAAATGTACTTATGTTAAAAACTGCTGGGACAAGAGAAAACTGTAAGGGAGTTTTATTCACTCACATACTAGGCAGTAAATGTCAGATTGTAGGTTAGAATTTCTCCATCAGCAAACATTGTAGATCAGCGGTGCTTTAGGTGGGATAAGGCGTAGTTATTGTATCAGACTTGTCTGTGGTTGTATCGTGACGATGGTTTGATGGACGTTTCTACACGAAGTGAGTGTGTTTTGACCCTTTGGGGCTTCCATAGTTCATGAACTAACGTGCTCGACTCAGCTTTCCGGTATTCGGTACAGAAGAAGAAGTTAATTAAGTGTAATAAAGTGTTCTGCTCCCGACAACTTGTGAATATAGCGTGTATTTATTTCTTTATTATGCAAGTGCATCACTACCACGATCGGTTACATTATGTTAACAAACCGCAAATGAAAAACGGTGGCAAGTCCGACATTAAAACGTTGGTTCTACCAGTCAAGTATCAACATGAACTAGAATTTGCGTTAATGGCACTAATTTTTTTAATCGCGTTAAATTGAGGTCGCGTTAATGCGTTATTATCGCGTTAACTTCGACAGCCCTAATTATTATCAGTGACACCATTTTCTCTTAAATTTTAGAGGAGCACCAAGGATTTTTAGGATAACTGTACTGACTATAGGCTTCATATCATGTTTTATACTGCTGTAAGTGTTGTGACTGCAGAAACAGAACACAAGACTGTGTTCACACACAGAGTAGTGTGGAAGCTTTATTGCACTACAATAATACATAATTTTTTAAAATTTTATCGAATGACCCAGCAAATCCAAAACTAAATAAATGAATACATACATTGACTTGTGTCACATATCCAGCCTGTCTAGGCTCCTAGTTTAAGTGCCACGCCCCTCTCTCTGGAAGCACTCTTTGTCTCAAGCCAATGCCCCTTTTTTGATTGGTCCCCTGCTAATCACTCACAGACATATAAGGAGGCAGCTGTGGAGGACTCATTGGGGACTATTTTGGTTTGTCTTGGTCATGGCAGTCTGTGCATAGCTCATGTTTGTTTGATTTGAATTGGACTTTGATTCTGTCTGTCAGGTTGTTTTCTTTGTTTGGTATGTTTGTCAGTTCCTGTTAGCTCCTGTTTGTTCCTATTAGCTCCCATCTGTCTGTTATTTACTGTCTGTTTGTTTCTGTTTGTTAGTCTAGTTCTTGTTTAGCTTAGCTCCTGTGTTTAGATTAGCAATTAGCATTAGCATGTAGGTTAGCTTTAGCATCTCTTGTCTTGTCCTAGCCCTAATTTGTTACAACTTGAACACTCACATATTCAGTGCAGGAATGTACAGTACATGCATGGGGGATAAATACAATCAACACTGTAGATTAGAGTAGTTTAGGACAATACAGATGTACATTGTAGGAATTTAATGAATCCTGTGGAACAGAAACATAGATCATGTAAGTCATGAACTGCATTCTGCTCAGCATGTATAAACCTCCATGAAGTTTAAGCACCACGTCCCTAAAGCAACCAGCAGTACCCAGCTTTTTGCCTTGTTTGTACAATCAACCAGTGAGTAAGGAAACCATGTTATTGTACAGTCTTCCAAATGCTTTGTAAATGCATCTTTATGGATTCATCTCTGCAAGCTTTGCACACATGGATTTAAGCTGTTTATCCCATTCCTCATAGCAGATCCTCTCAAGCTCCATCAGATTGGATAGTGAGCACATGTGAACTGTCATCTCAGGTCTCTCTACAGATGTTTAATGGATTTTATCAAGGAAAGTGCCTTAAAGCCACTTAATTATTGTTTTGGCAGTTTAAAGGTGAACTGTCACCCTAGTCTGAGTTTGCATGCGCTTTGCAGGAGGTTTTCTTTAAGGATGTTCCTATATGCATTAATTGTGTTCCCAAGCTGCATTCATTTATTCTCCCTGTCCATTTCAGTTAACATTCCAATGAAGCCGCTCAGGTGGCCAGCGGTAAAGTACGCTAGCACACATTGGCTGTTGTTCATAGGGTTAAACGGTAAAAAAAAAGTCGAATCATAGGTCCTCATAACTGGTGCAACTGCGGCCCCTGCCGGCTGACTGATGGCGCCTGCACAGGGCTGAGGAATAATGCTGATGGGGGTGTGGCCCTCCATACACAGTGGCCATCAGTGTATGAACTCGACTCGTGCAGGTGAAAAATGCAGTCTGTACTGACTGTACGTGCCGGAGGGGGCGTATGTCAGTTAAGAGGCTTCCTCAGTCAGCGGTGAAGGGCCGAATCAGTATAGAGGACGCAGTTAGGGTAATTGGACACAATTAGATTGGCGGAGAAAATTGGGGGAAAAAGTGGGGAAAAATAGAGAAAAAAGAAAAAGAAAAAAAAAAACATTCCACTGAGTTTCATGTGATGATGTGAAAGCAGTGGTGCATCAGTGACTACGCGTTTTTGCTGATGAGATAAAAAAGTTGGTACGATGCTGGAAAAAATGCATCAGAAAGTGACTGTGTAGAAAAGTGATGTAAATTGTTCTTGAAATTCCTAATAAATAGAGTTTAAAAAAAGTGTGGAAACCTTTTGAAGAAGCTTTGTGTATATATATATACAAAATAACATTAAAAAAAGACCTCTTTTGTTTACTTAAGGAAAGACGGGTATTGTCATGGCATGGCTTTAATTTTTATAGTTTACTTTTCACTATTTAATAAAAACTTTAAATAATACCACTTACTTTCTTTTATCAGCTTATTTTTCAGGAGGACAGCTCTTTTTCTCCTCCAGCTGGGGCTAGTCCATGCCCTTTCTGCCACAATTACAGAAAATTAATAGTAGGTGTAGCTAAAAACTGAGCCTACATTTGTTAATGTTCAGTATGGTGCAGAAACAGGTGGGCCCGAAAAAAGCTCAAAACTTTGGAGAGTTAAGAGGTAGCTGAGTTAACTTTAGAGAATCCATACCACGATTACTATGAATCTAAAAGCTAAAATGTTCCTTGTCAAGTCACAGCCAACTTCTTGTTAATTGGAAGTAATACTCATGCTATGTGCATTTCAACAAAAATATACATTCCTATACAAGCATTTCCAAACAAATAAACCCAACATACGTTTGTTCACTACTTTGTATTTATTTGTATCTGCCAGTTGGTGGACCTGGATATCAAAAACGTTTATTGGTGTGACTTAATTGTGCCATATTACTTCAGTTTAAATGGATTTTAGCCAATCATAAGGAGGTGGAGGTAAAGGTACAAATTAACAATTACTCAATTTGGGCACCCATGTGTAAAATTGTCTGAGACAATCTGAAATGTTGTTATGCAGTAATTTAATTTAATATTCATATTTTTAATAATAAAGATTAGATGTTAATTTTGACCACCTCCTTGTTTCTACACTCACTGTCCATTTTATCAGCTCCACTTACCATACAGAATCACTTTGTAGTTCTACAATTACTGACTGTAGTCCATTTGTTTCTCTACATACTTTTTTAAACCTGCTTTCACCCTGTTCTTCAATGGTCAGGACCACCACAGAGCAGGTATTATTTGGGTGGTGGATCATTCTCAGCACTGCAGTGACACTGACATGGTGGTGGTGTGTTAGTGTGTGTTGTGCTGGTATGAGTGGATCAGACACAGTTTTTTAATACTGTGTCCACTCACTGTCCACTCTATTAGACACTCCTACTTAGTTGGTCCACCCTGTTGCTAATTTATTACTGCTGTTTGAGTTGGTCATCTTCTTGACCTTCATCAGTGGTCACAGGATGCTGCCCACAGGACGCTGTTAGCTGGATATATTTTTGGTTGGTGGACATCTGTTTCTCTGCATGCTTTGTTAGCCCTTTTTCATGCTGTTCTTCAATGGTCAGCACTCTCCCAGGACCACTACAGAGTAGGTATTATTTGGGTGGTGGGTCATTCTCAGCACTGCAGTGACACTGACATGGTGGTGGTGTGTTAGTGTGGGTTGTGCTGGTATGAGTAGATAAGACACAGCAGCCCTGCTGGAGTTTTTAAACACATCACTGTCACTGCTGGACTGAGAACAGTCCACCAATCAAAAACATCCAGCCAACAGTGCCCCCTGAGCAGCGTCCTGTGACCACTGATGAAGGTCTTGAAGATGACCAACTCAAACAGCATCAATGGATGAGTGATTGTCTCTGACTTTACATCTACAAGGTGGACCAATTAGGTAGGAGTGTCTAATAGAGTGGACACTATTTTAAAACTCCAGCAGCACTGCTGTATCTGATCTACTCATACCAGCACAACACACACTTCTATATGGTAATTGGAGCTGATAAAATGAACAGTGAGTGTAGAAACAAGGAGGTGGTTTTAATGTTATGGCTGATCAGTGTATATTGTAATAGCTGCATCCTGTGTGTACTCCTCTGTAATTGGGTAGTCCATGACTCAACTCGATGAGTTCCATAACTTATCTGCTAGAGAAGAGTACTAACTTAATTTTAGTACTAACGGTACTAAAATGCAAGGAAACTGATTTTTTTCCATTTGTAATTTTATAGATGCTTGTTAGAAATCTTTGAGTTGACCTACTGTATATGTATATAGTGCATCTATTTTAGGAAGTTTTTTTCTGCATTTGAGTGTGTAGCCCAAATTAGATCATCTGAGAATCCTCTCGTCTCTCTTTGCTTCTCTGAAATCAGTATTCCATCCCATCAGAAAGTAATTAGAATTCCATCAGCAAAATCTGGCACCAGTCTGCCCGCGTCCAAGCTTCTTTCACTTCAAATATTTCACCCTCGCTTTTCATGTTCAGCTAGCTAATTAAAATATTGATAATTGCCTGTTTTAACAGCGGATGCAGGCAGGAAACTCTAAAATCCACTGAGTACTCAGGTTATTGGTTTGGTTGTAGTAAAATACTGTATGTCTCAATAAGAGGATTCTCTGCCTCTCAGCATGCTTAAATAGAAAGGCTGGATTTTTTGCTGGTAAATTGCCATGTTTGATACTGTCCATGTAGTCTGAGATGTCTTTGTTAGCCAGACCGAAATGTTATATGGATGTTTGTGGGTCTGTAAGTGTAATTGTAACTGTAATTAGTATTCAATGAGGGTGGACAATAACAACACATACAAAAAGCATAACGTTGTAGTTAAATCAGTTGTAATTTAACTTTAGAATCCTATTTGGTTAATTGGATTTGTTTTATTTCAGCTGTAAAAAGGCCCTGACTTAACACTTTATGTAACATTTTAAAGCAAGATGCAAGATGAAACTAGAGGCATCATGTGGTGGTGTCACACTGCAAGCCTCTGTGTGCTCGTATGTGCCACGCCCTCCTCTCCATGAGCACATTCTGTCTCCAGCCAACGCCCCCTTCTCTCATTGGTTCATGTGGACTAATTACCTCCAGCTGCTCCTTATTTAAGGAAGCAGCTTTTGTACAGACTTTGGGAACTATTTTGGTTTGGGTTGGACTTCTGTGTAGTGCCTGTGTTTAGCTCCTGTGTTTAGCTCCTGTGTTTAGCTCCTGTGTTTAGCTCCTCAAGTCAACTTTATTTATATAGCACTTTTTACAATAGACATTGTCTCAAAGCAACTTTACAAAATCCAGGACCAACAGATACAAAAAACCCCTGTTGAGTAAGCCGAGGGCGACTGTGGCAAGGAAAAAACTCCCTGAAAATTACAGGAAGAAACCTTGAGAGGAACCAGACTCAGCAGGGCCCATCCTTCTTGGGTGGCCTGGAGGATACTTTAAATAAATACACGATTTACACAAAGCATACAAACACAGAATTAAATGATCTAAAAGTTATAACTGGTAATAAATAGATAAATAGATAAATAATAATAGAGTTGTACTTCGCTGTAGTCTTCAATAAAGTCTGTAGTGATTTCTTGTCATTCTTGGTGCAATTACTCCAGACCCGTCACATCCGGCAGGAGCAGTATAGTTGTCACGGCAGTCTTGACTTTAATCCTTAGCCTCGGCGGGTAAACAGGTTTCCATCAGAATGCCTTTGAAGTAAAACAACAAAGAATGTAGTTAATAATGTACAATGCTAGTTGAGTAAAACAGTTTTACAGAGAGTTTTAGACTCCGGCAGCCCTAATTATTACAGCATAACTAAATGGGAGAGCGAGCAGGTAACAAGGTCATGAAGGCTTTCACAGGACATCAGCGCCCACCTCTCCTACCCAAACCTGAGTGATCGGACAAGAGAGGCAGAACGACAGCAACCCAACATCCCTGATCACCACAAGTTTCTATGACCAAGAACCCCCAAGCTCTGTGCCTTTGTCTATATTAATCAAAAGTCTGAGAAAATAAATATGTTTTCAGTCTAGACTTAAACATTGAGACTGTGTCCGAATCCCGAATAGAGGCAGGAAGATTATTCCAAAGTTGTGGAGCTTTGTAAGAAAATGCTCTTCCACCAGCTGTGGTCTTTTTAATTTTAGGAACTATAAGTAACCCTGCATCTTGTGAACGAAGTGGACGCACTGGGCTGTAGTGATTATTAAGTTCACTCAGATACTGTGGAGCCAGACCATGTAGCGCTTTATAGGTTAGTAAAAGTATTTTGTAATCAATGCGGAATTTAACTGGCAGCCAGTGTAGAGATGATAGAACAGGACTGATATGATCAAATTTTTTTGTTCTAGTTAGCACTCGAGCTGCTGCATTTTGAACTAACTGGAGTTTGTTTATGGATCTACCAGAGCATCCAGTTAGAAGAGCATTACAATAATCTAACCGAGAAGTTATGAACGCATGGATCAGTTTTTCAGCGTCATTAACAGATAGTATATTTCTTATTTTAGAGATATTACGCAAATGATAGAAAGCAACTCTAGTAATATTATTAATGTGTGTATCAAAGGAAAGATCTGAATCTATTGTGACACCCAAGTTTTTTACATCTGGGCTGGGAGTAACAGAGAAAGTGTTTAGGTTTAGCACCAGGTTAGAAAACTTGTCTCTTGCAGCTTTAGAGCCAACAAGTAAAACCTCTGTTTTATCTGAATTAAGTAAAAGAAAATTACATGACATCCAGTTTTTTATGTCGTTTACACAATCTTCTATCTTACTGATTGTGTCAGTATCATTTGGTTTAGCTGATATATACAGCTGTGTGTCATCTGCATAGCAGTGAAATTTTATGCCATGTTTATGAATAATTTCACCTAGTGGAAGCATATAGAGTGTAAATAATAGCGGTCCAAGTACTGACCCCTGTGGAACACCACACTTTACTTTTGTAGTTTCCGAGCATTTATTATTTACATAAACAAATTGCGAGCGGTCAGTCAGATATGATTTGAACCAAGAGAGTGCGAGTCCTTTAACACCTACTGTATTTTCTAGCCTATCCAGTAAAATTTTATGATCGACCGTGTCAAACGCTGCGCTAAGATCTAATTGAACAAGAAAAGAGACACATCCATTATCAGAAGACATTAACAACTCGTTAACTACTCTAATTAATGCGGTTTCGGTACTATGATTGGGTCTAAATCCTGATTGAAATTTTTCATGAATACAATTTTCATTCAAATAAGAGCATAACTGTTTGGAAACTACTTTTTCTAATATTTTAGAGACAAAAGGAAGGTTTGAAATTGGCCTATAATTAGCTAGTACATGTGGATCAAGATTAGGTTTTTTAATCAGGGGTTTAATAACGGCACTTTTAAACAATTTAGGTACATACCCAAGGCTAAGGGATGCATTGATTAATGTAAGCAGGGGCTCTACAATAGCTGGGAGTAAATCTTTAAGTAAACGAGTTGGAACAGGATCGAGTATACACGATGATGACTTAGATGATTTAATCAACACAGTTAGTTCATTTTGGGAGATTGGATTAAAGGAATTTAGTTGGATTAACTCGTTACTATTATCACCAATGCTGCTTGGAGTGAGTCCATACTTAACATTGGCAAGTGACACACTTTGACTCTGAAGTCGTATTTTTTCTATCTTGTCATTAAAGAATTTTAAAAAATCATCGCTGGTACAGTCAGGCGGTATATTAGATTCAGTTTCATTGACGTTTTTAGTTAATTTGGACACTGTCTCAAAAAGGAATCTAGGATTGTTTTTATTTTTCTCTATTAGGGACGAATAATACAACCCCTGGCAAAAATTATGGAATCACCACTCTTGGAAGATGTTCTGTCAATTGTTTAATTTTGTAGAAAAAAAATAAATCACAGACATGCCACAAAACTATCATTTTTCAAAATGTCAACCTTCTGGCATTAAGAAACAATAAAAAAAAAAGAAACAAATATAATAGTTGTGGTCAGTCACAATTGCTTTTTTTAGATCAAGTAGAGGAAAAAGATATGGAATCACTCAAATCTGAGGAAAAAATTATGGAATCACTCTGTAATTTGCAGTTTAAAAACAAAACATCTGCAGCAGATTAGATTTGCTAATTATTCTTCAGTTTAAAAAGAGTGCTCACACCTCGGAGAGCTGTTGCACAAAGCAGATTGTCATGAATCATGGTTCCAACACAAGATATGTCAGTTGAAACAAATGAGAGGATTATAAAACTCCTTCAAGAAGATAAATCATTGTGGAATGTCGCAAAAGATGTTGGTTGTTCCCAGTAAGCTGTGTTTAAAATCTGGACCAAGTACAAACAAAATGGGAAGGTTGTAAAAGGGAAGCATACTGGTAGACCAAGTAAGACATCAAAGCATCAAGATAGAAAACAAAGCAATATGTCTTGAAAACAGAAAATGCACAACAAAACAAATGAGAAACAAGTGGCCGGAAAGTGGAGTCAATGTCTGTGACTGAACTGTAAGAAATCACCTAAAAGAAATGGGATTTACATACAGAAAAGCCAAACAAAAGCCACCATTAACACCTAAAAAGAAAAGAACAAGGTTAAAGTAGGCTAAAGAAAAGCAATCGTGGACTGTGGGTGACTGGATAAAAGTGATCTTCAGTGATGAATCGCGAATCTGCATTGGGCAAGGTGATGATGCTGGAACTTTTGTTTGGTGTCTGTCCAATGAAATTTATGAAGATAACTGCCTAAAGAAAACATGTTAATTTCCACAGTTGTTGATGATATGGGCCTGCATGTCGGGTAAAGGCACAGGGGAGATGGTCTTCAATAAATGCCAAAGTCCACATTGAAATTTTGGACGCTTTTCTTATTCCATCAGTTGAAAGGATGTTTGGTGATGATGACTTCATTTTTCAAGATGATAATGCATCTTGCCATAGGGCAAAGGACGTGAAAACTTTCCTTCAAGAAAACATATAATGTCAATGGCATGGCCTGCAAATAGTCCGGATCTCAATCCATTTGAAAATCTCTGGTGGAAATTGAAGAAAATGGTCAATGACAAGGTTCCAACCTGCAAAGCTGATCTGGCAACAGCAAGAGACAGTTGAAGGCAGATTGATGAAGAATACTGTTTGTCATTAGTTAACTCCATGCCTCAGAGAGTTTAAACCATTATAAAAGCCAGAGGTGGTGCAACAAAGTAATAATGGTGCAGTGTTTTCTAATGATTCCATAATTTTTTCCTCAGATTTGAGTGATTCCATATTTTTTTCCTCTACTTGATCTAAAAAAAAGCAATTGTGACTGACCACAACTATTATATTTGTTTCTTTTTTTATTGTTTCTTAGTGCCAGAGGGTTGACAGTTTGAGAAATGATAGTTTTGTGGCATGTCTGTGATTTCTTTTTTTTCTACAAAATTAAACAATTGAAAGAACATCTTCCAAGAGTGGTGATTCCATAATTTTTGCCAGGGGTTGTATAAAGATTTAGCTTTTATAAGTGCATGTTTATACTCAGTTAGAGCATCTTTCCAAGCTATCTTATACACCTCCAGTGTAGTGTGACGCCACTTGCGTTCTAATTTCCGTGCTGCTTGTTTAAGTGTGCATGTGTGGTCATTGTACCATGGAGCAAGTTTTTTCTCCCTAATCAGTTTAGTTTTGAGTGGGGCTACGTTATCTAAGGTTGTGCGCAGTACGGTTTCTAGGTTTTGAGTTGCCTGATCTAGTTCTTTAGGTTCTGATGCTGATATATTTGGTAATTCTGGTAGGCAGTTTATGAACGCTGCTGCAGTTGCAGATGTAATAGTGCGCTTACATTTAAAACGATGTGGTTGCTGTATATTATTGGACAGGGACACTTCATAAATTAGTAGGGAGTGATCAGAAATTAAGTCATTCTGTGGTACGATTACCAGGTTGTCTATGTTTATACCATAAGTAAGTATTAAATCTAAGGTATGTTTACAGCGTTGAGTGGGTCCTGTTACATTTTGGGTGATGCCTAAGGATTCTAAAATAGAATAAAACGCAATTTTGAGTGGATTACACTTATCCTCATAATGAATATTAAAGTCACCAACAATTAAAGCTTTCTTAGTTGATAAGACTAATTTAGAAAGAAAATCGGCAAATTCGTTAAGAAATTCTGAGTAAGGACCAGGAGGTCGATAAACAGTAACCAGTTTAAACATACTAGTTTTATCAGATGAACATTTATTGGTTATGTCAGAGATAAGAACTTCAAACGAGTTTGTTATGGGAGATGATTTTACAGTAAGACCTATGTCTTTATCATAAATTGTGGCTATTCCTCCACCACGACCGCTAAGACGTGGCTTATGTTCATAACTGTAACCCGGAGGAGATGCTTCATTTAAACTTAGATACTCATCAGGTCTAGCCCAGGTCTCGGTTAAACAAAGTGCACTAAGACTATTATCTGTAATTATTTCATTTACAATTACTGTTTTGCATGCAAGTGACCTGATGTTTAGAAGTCCTAACTTTAGTTTAGCCTTACTAGGGTTTTCATGATGCTCATTTAGATTAATTTTAATTAAGTTATTATGACATACTTTTTGATTTTGTTTTGGCTTACACCTGCCACGGTAAACAGACACAGTCTCAATGGTTTGTGACCTAAGGATTCCGGGTGACGTCCGATGGCGACTCGCAGACAGTTGGTTAGGCCTGTTTGTCTGCTGCCTGGTCTTGGCTCTGGATAGTCATTTAACACTATCTGCCGCTACACTAACGCGGTGGTAAAGCCTGTCAGCTATGCTGCAAGAAATGCGAGCAGCACCCTCCCACGTGGGGTGGACACCATCCCGCTTCAAAAGACCAGGCCTTCCCTCAAAGGTGGACCAGTTATCTACAAAATCAATGCAGTTTTCTGAGCACCATTTAGACATCCAGCTGTTCAGCGACAACAACCTGCTGTAGGTTTCGCCACTGGGTCAAATCGGTAAGGGGCCAGAGCACACTACTGCCTCAGACATCGACCTAGCTAACTCGCACACCTCTTTAACATTATTCTTAGTAACCTCAGACTGCCGTAAGCGAACATCATTAGTGCCGACGTGGATAACAATCTTCGAAAATCTACGATTAGCATTAGCCAGCACTTTTAGATTTGCTCTGATGTCAGGCGCCCTGGCCCCCAGAATACAAGTGACTATGGTTGCTGGTGTCTCTATGGGGGTTGCAATACGCACGTGTCGGAGCTGAGAATCTCCTATAACCAGAGCACTTACATTAACAGGCTTCTCAGCGGGTGGGTCACTGAGTGGGGAAAACCTGTTGGACACGTGCAACTGAGATGGTCGGTGCTTTGCCCTACGACTATGTCGCCGAGACGTCACCCAGTCGCCCCGCTGTGAGGGCTCTAATGCCGGGGTCTGGGGTTCTGTACCTGAACTGCTGGCATTCGGGACTGCTACAGCTGAATCTAAGCACTCACTAGTAGTAGTCTGTTCTAACGCCTGAATGCGCCCTTCTAACACTGAGATCTTCTCCGTCAGGCTAACAACTAATCTACACTTATCACATATAAAGTTATCACTAAACACGGAGAAGGAATAACTGAACATGTTGCACTTGGAACATGGATATAAAGCTCCTGCTGGGGCCATAATAACAGTACTTAGCTTTAGAAGATGAGTTGAAGTTGATGAGTTGATATGTTGGTTTCACCGGCGCTTCTGCTGGTAGTCACAGAAAAACGGCTTTAGTTCCGGACGAAACAGGCGATGATGAGCTGAAATACAAAAACCGACAACCAAACAACACAAACGCGCTTCGTTCGGATAAAACGGCTGTAATTCTAAAGGAAAACGGTGTTTATGCTCTGGTGTACAAAACAAAACGCGGTTCCTACAGACAGAAAACGGTTTTAACTCCCCACAAAACAAAGGTGTTTAAGCGCTGAAGTACAAAAACAAACAAACACAAACGCGCTTTGTTTCCGACAAAACCGGCTGTAATTCTAAAGGAAAAGGGTGTTTATGCGCTCATGTACAAAACAAATAAACAGAACGCGGTTCCTACGAACAGAAAACGGCTTTAACTCTCCACAAAACAAAGGTGTTTAAGCGCTAAAATACAAAAACAAACAAACACAAACGCGCTTCGTGCGGACAGAAAGCGGTTTTAATTCTGGATGAATAATATGTTTATGCGCTGAATTACAAAACAAACTAAAACCGGCTTCGTTCGGATGCCGGTAGCAGAAGTTTTCACAAGCACGGATTTACGTTAGTAAACAAGCGTAAACACAAGCGCTTTTTTACGATAGACAAAATAACACTCTATATCAACTACGCGCGAAAGATTAACGTTTAAAACATACGTATATAAAAAGTTATTTAGCTAATGGCTACAAACAAACAAACAACTAGGCTACAGTCTCAGCGTGCGTACCACCGGAAACCGGAAGCAGCCTGTGTGAGCAATGGTCTCAAATCAAGTCAATGGTCCAATGGGTTACTAGCTATGTTACTAGCCTTTGTGTTTAGCTTGTGTTATCAATAAAACCTTTGTTTAATTTTACATCTCTGCGTATGTGTCCGTCCCCTCCGTCTCTAGGCCGTTAGCCCCTCGTGACAGGTGGAGAGATTTTTTAGAAGGATAATGTCCCCATACATACTACTAGTTACTACTAAAAGTTATTCTGCTGTTATCAAGGTTAGTCTTATACACATTAGAGTGAGGAAATGCATTTATTGCCTCCATAGGTACTAATCATTTATTCATATATTCATTCACTGTCTGTTTTATCACTGCTTTATCATGGTCAGTTTCATGGTGAGTCTGATTCACTGGGTGAAATCGCCAATCCAACACTGGGCAGACACACACACTAACACACATTCACGCAAATTTATTGGTTCAAACAGGCAAACTCAAACACACTCACTCACTCACACCTAGGAAGAAGTTAGTATCCACACTTAACCTGGCTGCATGACTTTGGACTTGTGTGATGAAACTGGAGCACCCGGAGGAAACCCACACAGACATGGGGAGAACATGCAAACTCCACCCAGAAGGGACCCTGGCTACCTGGCCGGGTAATTAAGCCCAGGCTTTTTTTTGTTGTAAAGCAACAGCACTACTCACTGTGCAACCATGCTGCCTTACTCAGTAACAAGTCTCCACCTTGCAGCTTACAGGACTGTTGTGTTGCCGTTCAGGTGGTGCAGTGGTAAAACACATGCTAGCACACCAGAGCTGGAATTTTGAATACACTATCGAATCTCAGCTCTGCCATCTGGCTGGGTTGAGCGGCCACATGAACAACGATTGGCCTGTTGTTCATATAGGTTCATGTAGGGGTGGGTTGTTAAGCTGGATAGGGACACGTAACTAATGCAACTATGACCTCTGCTGGCTGATTGTTGGCACCTGCACAGAGGTAGGGAAATAGTGCATTGATTAGGGTGTGTCCCTTCTTACACAAAGCTGATCCGCATATGAACTCGCCTAGTGTAGGTGACAAAATGCATACAGCCCCTGTGTCAGAGGGAGCGTGGGTTAGCTTCGTTTTCCTCAGTCAGATCAGGGGTCGGCATCAGTGGAGAGGAAGCATGACTCAATCGGGTAATTGGGCGCACTAAAAGTCGGGAGAAAAGGTCACCTTCAGAAGATTTAAAGCAAGTATTAAAAACTTTGCCAGTGGTCCTACCAGATAGGTGCATTAGGCACATTTTAGGAAAAAAATTACCACAATATTCCAAGAAGAATTAAAGAGATTTAGTGCATTGTTTAGAAATACAGTACCTGATTACTTATTAAAGAATTCGTTAAAGCATTTTACAAACATATCTGTTTTGGAAATGCATTTATTGTTCACCCTTACAATATTGGTTAAGTGTGTATTGTTCTTTTATTAGAAAATATTTTGTGTTAATGCTATTGTCCTTGATAACTGCTTAAACATCACAGACCCTGTTGCTTGAGGTTAAGTTGAAAATTAGAAATTTAAGCTTATATAGAGCTAATTTAGAGCTTATTATTGGTAAGGAACTGTGCCAAGGGACTACTTGCAAAATGAGAAAGCGATGAAAAAAATAGCGAGCAATAAATTCGATTAGAAAATCTAGGCCAGTATTGTAATGGCTTCCTCTAATTGGAGGGGAAGGAGTGTTGCTGGCAGAGGGTTTGTTTGTGTGAGTCCATTTGCTTGTGTGAAGACTCATTAAATTTCTTGTAATGCTCTCCTGGGTCTATTATTGTCCAGGTTGTGGATCTATTCACCTAAAGGAGCTACTCACAGCCAACCTCCCCAACCCCCAATTACCGGTTTTCTTGGCATAGGCTGCATAGATAACTTATTGAAGGGGTAAGATTTATCAAAGCTTACAACCCCAAATTAGAAAAAGTTGGGACAGCATGGAAAATGCAAATACAAATGAAAAAACACAGAGTTTCTTACATTTACTTTGACTTTTATTTCATTGCAGACAGTACGAACCTGAGATAATTCAGGTTTGTCTGCTCAACCTCATTCCAAAAAAAGTTGGGACAGTAAAGCATTTAAGTCAAGTCAAGTCAACTTTATTTATATAGCGCTTTTTACAATAGACATTGTCTCAAAGCAACTTTACAAAATCCAGGACCAACAGATACAAAAAACCCCTGTTGAGCAAGCCGAGGGCGTTTGTGGCAAGGAAAAACTCCCTGAAAATTACAGGAAAAAACCTTGAGAGGAACCAGACTCAGCAGGGCCCATCCTTCTTGGGTGGCCAGGAGGATACTTTAAATAAATACACGATTTACACAGAGCATGCGAACACAGAATTAAATGATCTAAAAGTTATAACTGGTAATAAATAGATAAATAATAATAGAGTTGTTCTTCGCTGTAGTCTTCAATAATGTCTGTAGTGATTTCTTGTCATTCTTGGTGCAATTACTCCAGACCAGTCACATCCGGCAGGAGCAGCATAGTTGTCACGGCAGTCTCGACTTTTTTACCACTTTGCAATGTTGCCATTCCTTTTCACCACACTTAAAAGACATTTTGGCACAGAGGATACCAAGTGATTTAGTGTTTCAGCTTTTATTTTGTTTCATTTTTCCTGCAAACACGTCTTAAGATGTGTAACAGTACGGGGTCGTCGTTGTCACATTTTTCATTTCAAAATTTTCCACACATTCTCTATTGGGGACATGTCAGGACTAAAACAGGCCAGGCCAGTACCCGTACCCTCTTCTTCCGCAGATAAGTTGACGCAGCTTCTGGACATGGTTAACATAAGACTTCTTTTTTGCACAGTAAAGTTTTAAGTGCATGTAACTCTGTATCGTAGTGCTTGACAAAGGTTTGCCAAAGTAATCCCTCACCCATGTGGTTATATCAGCTATTGTTAAGTGGCGGTTCTTGATGCTGTGCCATCTGAGGGATCGAAGATCAGCTTAAGCTTGCGACCTTGCCCTTTACGCACTGAAATTCCTCCTGATTTCTTGAATCGTTTACTGATATTATGCACTGTAGAGGGAGAAATATGCAAATCCCGTCCAATCTTTCTTTGAGGTACATTGTTTTTAAACATTTCAATAATTTTATCACGTATTTGTTGACAAACTGGAGATCCTCTGGCCATCTTTGCTCATCAAAGACTCCTGGATCCTTTCTTGGATGCTGCTTTTGTACCCAACCATGATTACAATCACCTGTTGACATCACCTGTTTGAAATCACAACATTATTTTATTTTTTCACCTCATTACTAGCCCTAAATCGCACCCGTCCCAAAAGTGTTGCAGGTCTGAAATGCAGGAATGGATGTATATTAACAAATGAAATTAAGCTGAGCAGAGAAAACATGAAATATCTCAGGTTCATCCTGTCTGCAATCAAATAAATGTCAAAGTAAATGAACACTGTATTTTTTATTTTATTTGCATTTTCCATACTGTCCCAAATATTTCTGATTTGGGGTTGTAAATTATACTACACCTACTGTTGCAAGTCAAGTTTTAAGTATAAAAAGGAACACTATCACCTTTTTAAAATATTATATAGTTTCATTTTTTAACAGTCATGCCTCTCAAACACCTTTTCTATAAAGTCATATGACTACTAAACTGCAGAACACACACACACTGCCACAGCCACCTAACCACCAATACCTCTACTTTATTTATTTTTGCAAAGCCAAAAATGGATCAGCCCCAAGTGACCTTCGAGGTCTAATAAAACCCTGCTCTGTACCACTCAACCTCTGAGCCACTAGTCTCTCTCGACTTGATCCTCCACCCAGAACTCGAGGAAGACGAGCATCAAGGCTCTTCTCTGTACTTGCATCCAAGTGGTGGAACGAACTTCCCTTGTCTGTCCGAACATCTGAGTCTCTCGCTGTCTTCAAAAGACGATTAAAAATCCACCTCTTTACTAAACACTTCAGCTGACATGTACTTACACATCCAATTACTTGATTGCATTACGCTTCCTTTCAACTAATGCCCCACTTCTGATTGAGGTGAGCGAGACTGTCCGACACGTGCAGTAGCCGACTGCATCTTATCACCTGCACGAGGCGAGTTCATATGCGGATCAGCTTTGTGTACGGAGTACCACACCCTGTCCACATTATTCCTTGACTCTGTGCAGGTGCCATCAATCAGCCAGCAGAGGTCATAATTGCATCAGTTATGAGGTCCTTCTCTGGCTTCCAGCCATGTATAAACAACTGGCCAATCATTGTTCATGTAGCTGCCCAGTCGGATGGCAGGTGATTTTGATTCTTAAATGTATTGAAATTGTAAATTGAATACTTTGTATTAAGTCATTGTCATGCTCTGTTTGGGACTAAATGGACAGCACTGTGACTCAGTGGGTGGCTCTTTTCTGTGTGGAGTTTGCATGTTTTCCCCCATGTCTGTGTGGGTTAACTCCAGCTCCAGTTTTCTCCCACTGTTCAAAGACATATGGTTAGGTTAACTAGAGCTACTAATATTGCCATATATGTGAATGTGTGTGTGTGTGTGTGTGTTTGTGTGTGTGTGTGTGTGTTTGGATAGTGTGCTGTTCTTCTTGTGTGTATATGCCTACAATTTAACTGCAAGCCAAACTCCATTCAAGCGAATGCATGGGAGTCAGGATACAGTGGGGAAAATAAGTATTTGATCCCCTGCTGATTTTGTAAGTTTACCCCCTTACAAAGACTTGAACAGTCTATAATATTTATGGAAGGTTAATTTTAACAGAGAGAGACAGAATATCAACAACAAATCCAGAAAAAAAACATTAAATAAAGGTTATAAATTAATTTGTATTTAATTAAGGGAAATAAGTATTTGATCCCCTACCAACCAGCAAGAATTCTGACCCCCACAGACCGGTTATGTGCCCATGAGGCACACAAATTAGTCCTGTCTCTGTATAAAAGACTCCTGTCACAGAATCAGTTTCTTCCATTCAAATCTCTCAACCACCATGGGCAAGACCAAAGAGCTATCAAAGGACGTCAGGGACAAGATTGTAGACCTGCACAAGGCTGGAATGGGCTACAAGACCATCAGCAAGAAGCTTGGTGAGAAAGAGACCACTGTTGGCGCGATCATTCGAAAATGGAAGAAATACAAGATCACAGTCAATCACCCTCGCTCTGGACCTCCATGCAAGATCTCATCTCGTGGGGTAAAAATGATTCTGAGAAAGGTAAGGTCAGTCCAGAATTACACGGGAGGAGCTTGTCAATGATCTCAGCCCTGACCAATTTAAGTAGGCTAAAGGGTCATTTAAATATATTAGCTATGAAAGGGTTTCAAAGCCAATTTCAGAGACTCTAGGACTTTACATTATTTCCAAATTGACAAAAACTTGGAACAGTAGTAAGGATTGCCAGAAAAAAAGCAGGTCTTCCAAAATCCTTACTAGAATGCACTGACAACCTAGTATCCCCCCCACCCCCCACTCACCCAGACATAGCCAATTATGTTTGTATTCAAACATACCAACACTAAGGATTCAAACCCTGAATCCTATTGGTAGGGATTTACTGTCACACCTGTCACGCCTCCCATGGGCCCGTATTAGAACCGAAAATCAGAAAAATGTGAGACAGTGTAAAATATGAAAAAAAGTGTTTTTTTATTTTGACTTTTATTTTATTGCATACAGTGAGGACAGCTGTGAGCTCCAATTCCTTAGATGCCACTGCATTAAAACCATAATTCATCAATTACTGATATAATCATATGGACAAGGGATTACTGTAGCAAACCTTTGATAAGCACTACAATAGAGTTACATTCACAAATGCCACTTAAAACTTTACTGTGCAAAAAGTCAAGTCAAGTCAACTTTATTTATATAGCGCTTTTTACAATAGACATTGTCTCAAAGCAACTTTACAAAATCCAGGACCAGCAGATACAAAAACCCCTTACGCCTTATGTCCAGAAGCGGCATTGAGTTCTCTGGGCTCTGATATGGACCATCACACAGTGGAAATGTGTATTGTGGTCAGCTGAATCAGTATTTCAGACCTTTTTTTGGAGGAAATGGACGTCATGTGCTCTGGACCAAAGACAAAAAGGACCATCCAGACTGTTATCAGTAACAAGTCCAAATACCAGGGTCTGTCATGGTATGGGGTTGTGCCAGTGCCCTTGGCAAAGGTAGTTTACACTTCTGTGATAGCAGCATTAGCATGTAGAAATGTACCCTGAGATTTTAGAGCAACACATGCTGCTTTTAAGACAACATCTTTTCCAGCAATGTTCATGCATTTTTCAACAAGACAATGCAAAACCACATGCTGCGCACACAGCGGAAGAACTGGGTACGGGTACTAGACTGGCCTGCCTGCCGTATTTACACAGACACAGGAAAAACATGCAAACTCCACACAGAAAGGACTCCAAACCTTTTTGTTGTGTGGCAACAATTGTACCCTTAGAGCCACCATTCCACCTTTGTTCCCAGCATTAAATTCAAATGTATTTACAAATACAAATAAAAGCATTAAAAATCTTTTCCTTGAAGTTTTGTAAGTTAAATGAACTTTTAAGAGAATTTACATGTCACAGATTCTTGTTTTTATTGCAAAATGTTTTAACTTTACTAGAAATGTGGTATGCAGTTTATTTATTTTATCTGCACATAGAAATTCGTGAAAGTAGGAGCTGACTGAAGGTCAAGGTGTGACATTCTCAGCCTGACGCTGATTGCAGCTAGTAAAAAACTTAAATAAATGTAACAAAAAAGTTGGATGTGGTTGCATTATAGTGGTGTGCGATACTGCAAAATTTGGTATCAATCCGATACCAAGTAAATACAAGGCCAGTATAGTTAATACTGATACCGATAGAGCAGTATGTCAAGATTTATGAGGTGAATGAATAATCAATATGCTTTGACGACTAAATGATTGTGTTAATTAGTTAATCATGTGCACGTGAAAACCCACTACAGGTGAAAAAAAAAAAAATTTTATTAATGTAATAAACTTTAGTGAAGTCTGGGGTTTTTGTTTAGAAATTAAACAACAATATAATTATATAATAAGAAAACATTTTAAACAACATAAATTCTTTTTTAGTGAAAGGTTTTTGTTCATAAACAATAATATAATAAAAACTAAATTTATTCCTTTCACTGCACTTCTTCTCTGGCTTAAAACAAAGAACAGTACAACATTATAACTGAAGAACAAATGTTTTAAAACTCTTTTTTTTAATTATTTTTTTTATTTTTTATTAACTGACGGAAAATATCCACTTTTTCTCTCTGCCTTTCACTTACTGCCATATGTATTTTCTCTCAGTGTCGCTTAGTCATGTGACGGTACAGCGGAGCAGGGAGGAGCAAAGTGTGCAGGTTAGATAGTAAACAGTGGGTGTTTTTGCACACACACTAATTTGGGGAGGCACAGTGGCTTGTTGGGTAGCACTGGGTCCTGGGTTCAATTCCCAGGTGAAGTGGTCTGAGTACTTTCTGTGTGGAGTTTGCATGTCCTCCCTGTGTCTGCATGGGTTTCCTCCCACAGTCCAAAGACATGCAGGTAGGGTGAATTGGATATGCAACATTTTCCATGACATTTGACATTAAACTTTGAACTGATGAATCTTGTGTAATGAGTAATTACCTGTCCTGTCATGAATGTAACCAAAATGTTTAAAACATGATGTGAAACCCTAATCAAATAAAAAAATAAATATATGAACTTTATTTGGCTTGGTCAATAACCAAGTAAAGGTGCTGGATCCTGTAAAAGGCCTTCAAATGCTGGCACACCACAACATGTCTTGCATCGTCTATGACCCTTAATGTAGCGCTGCTAATGTGCTGCAGTTTGCCAATGTCAAACTGATATGATTCTGTGAACACTCAACCTGAAAACTGTAAATACATGCCTAAATTTTTTATCTGTGGACCATTTCTGGCTAAAATATTTTAGTCCCAGCCTGCCCTGCAAATGGGTATATAGATGGACACACATAATTAATATTTGCATATTATAGTGTTAAAATTAGAACTTATGAACATACTGGCATGTGTCTTTCTTTTTCACTTCATTTCTCTTAGATCTGATAAGGGGCAGCTCTCTATTCCCTGACTAATTATTATGCAGATTTTCTCTTGACATCTGTCTATCTGAGGAACACAGGAAATATTTCACATTACAGTCTCTTTATTAATTTATTTAATTTATTAAATTAATTTAAATTAATTAATTTATTAATTTATAGTAAAGGTCAGTTCTACCAGACTAAAAGCTTGATTTTTGCAGTAGCTTTTTAAATTTTGTATACAGTTTAATACAGTTACAAAGTGTAAGCAAATTTTAATTTGATCCCTTTTATTTCTTATGACTTAGTACATTTAAAAAAAAAAGACTTTTTACTCAAGAATTACAATCCCCAATCAGAAAAAGTTGGGACAGTATAAAAATTGCAAATAAAATAAAAATGCAGAGGATCCCCAGTTTGTCAACAAATGCGTGAGAAAATTATTGAAATGTTTAAAAACAATGTACCTCAAAGAAAGATTAGAAAAGATTTGCATATTTTCCAACATGCTTTACTGTCCCAACTTTTTTTGGAATGTGTTCCAGGCCTGAAATGCAAGAATGGATGTTTATTAATAAATGAAATGAAGTTGAGCAGACAAAACAAATAAAAGTCAAAGTAATTGTAAGAAACTCTGTGTTTTTTATTATTTGCTTTTTCTAATTTGGGGTTGTAAAACAGTTGATTATTTATTAGTTGTTTGTTGGGAAGTGTAATTATGTGACCAATTCAGTAAATTAAAATTCATAGCATGGACAGAATGGTGGCAAGGCTGGCAGAGTAGGTGCCAGGGTCTGAGGTTTCTAAAGTTCTTGGTTTGAGCATTGCTTTCAGTCTTGTCTTGGGGAAGTTTGGCATATTCTGGTGTTGTAATAATGGTCATTTTTTCAGAATCATATCAGTTTGAAAAGTAGCTATGCTTTTTATATAGTTATAAATATATATATATATATATATATATATATATATATATATATATATATATATATATATATATACTGTATATATATATATATTAGGGCTGTCAAACGATTAAAATTTTTTATCGCGATTAATCTCAGAATTTCATATAGTTAATCGCGATTAATCGCATTAAAAAAAATCTGTGTAAATGTTATAGAAAACAAGGATTTTTAAGTGAAATGTTACAATTAAAATGGTGAACACATTTTATGCTAAATGTACTTATGTTAAAAACTGCTGGGACAAGAGAAAACTGTAAGGGAGTTTATTCACTCACATACTAGGCAGTAAATGTCAGATTGTAGGTTAGAATTTCTCCATCAGCAAACATTGTAGATCAGCGGTGCTTTAGGTGGGATAAGGCGTAGTTATTGTATCAGACTTGTCTGTGGTTGTATCGTGACAATGGTTTGATGGCCGTTTCTACACGAAGTGAGTGTGTTTTGACCCTTTGGGGCTTCCATAGTTCATGAACTAACGTGCTCGACTCAGCTTTCCGGTATTCGGTACAGAAGAAGAAGTTAATTAAGTGTAATAAAGTGTTCTGCTCCCGACAACTTGTGAATATAGCGTGTATTTATTTCTTTATTATGCAAGTACATCACTACCACGATCGGTTACATTATGTTAACAAACCGCAAATGAAAAACGGTGGCAAGTCCGACATTAAAACGTTTGTTCTACCAGTCAAGTGTCAACATGAACTAGAATTTGCGTTAATGGCACTAATTTTTTTAATCGCGTTAAATTGAGGTCGCGTTAATGCGTTATTATCGCGTTAACTTCGACAGCCCTAATATATACAGTGTATCACAAAAGTGAGTACACCCCTCACATTTCTGCAAATATTTCATTATATCTTTTCATGGGACAACACTATAGACATGAAACTTGGATATAACTTAGAGTAGTCAGTGTACAGCTTGTATAGCAGTGTAGATTTACTGTCTTCTGAAAATAACTCAACACACAGCCATTAATGTCTAAATAGCTGGCAACATAAGTGAGTACACCCCACAGTGAACATGTCCAAATTGTGCCCAAATGTGTCGTTGTCCCTTCCTGGTGTCATATGTCAAGGTCCCAGGTGTAAATGGGGAGCAGGGCTGTTAAATTTGGTGTTTTGGGTACAATTCTCTCATACTGGCCACTGGATATTCAACATGGCACCTCATGGCAAAGAACTCTCTGAGGATGTGAGAAATAGAATTGTTGCTCTCCACAAAGATGGCCTGGGCTATAAGAAGATTGCTAACACCCTGAAACTGAGCTACAGCATGGTGGCCAAGGTCATACAGCGGTTTTCCAGGACAGGTTCCACTCGGAACAGGCTTCGCCAGGGTCGACCAAAGAAGTTGAGTCCACGTGTTCGGCGTCATATCCAGAGGTTGGCTTTAAAAAATAGACACATGAGTGCTGCCAGCATTGCTGCAGAGGTTGAAGACGTTGAAGGTCAGCCTGTCAGTGCTCAGACCATACGCTGCACACTGCATCAACTCGGTCTGCATGGTCGTCATCCCAGAAGGAAGCTGACGCACAAGAAAGCCCGCAAACAGTTTGCTGAAGACAAGCAGTCCAAGAACATGGATTACTGGAATGCCCTGTGGTCTGACGAGACCAAGATAAACTTGTTTGGCTCAGATGGTGTCCAGCATGTGTGGCGGCGCCCTGGTGAGAAGTACCAAGACAACTGTATCTTGCCTACAGTCAAGCATGGTGGTGGTAGCATCATGGTCTTGGGCTGCATGAGTGTTGCTGGCACTGGGGAGCTGCAGTTCATTGAGGGAAACATGAATTCCAACATGTACTGTGACATTCTGAAACAGAGCATGATCCCCTCCATTCGAAAACTGGGCCTCATGGCAGTTTTCCAACAGGATAACGACCCCAAACACAACCTCCAAGATGACAACTGCCTTGCTGAGGAAGCTGAAGGTAAAGGTGATGGACTAAACCCAATTGAGCACCTGTAGCGCATCCTCAAGTGGAAGGTGGAGGAGTTCAAGGTGTCTAACATCCACCAGCTCCGTGATGTCATCATGGAGGAGTGGAAGAGGATTCCAGTAGCAACCTGTGCAGCTCTGGTGAATTCCATGCCCAGGAGGGTTAAGGCAGTGCTGGATAATAATGGTGGTCACACAAACTATTGACACTTTGGGCACAATTTGGACATGTTCACTGTGGGGTGTACTCACTTATGTTGCCAGCCATTTAGACATTAATGGCTGTGTGTTGAGTTATTTTCAGAAGACAGTAAATCTACACTGCTATACAAGTTGTACACTGACTACTCTAAGTTATATCCAAGTTTTATTTCTATAGTGTTGTCCCATGAAAAGATATAATAAAATATTTGCAGAAATGTGAGGGGTGTACTCACTTTTGTGATACACTGTATATATATATATATATATATATACACTTCAAATTTGAGCTAACTCTATATTTTATTTTGGATTTTATATTTTAAAAGCACCCTGAACCCTGTTTAGGAAAACATGGAGTCTCAACTTAGACCAGGCCTAAAAAAGCCTATCCATGAGCAATTTACTAGCCACAAAAGATTAGTTGTTTAGATGACAACCATTCAGACTTGGGCACATAAATCTTATTTCTGCCCTGTTTTCAAACATGTGTCTCTTTCTTTATGGAAGCTCTTCAAGATTTCTCTTTGAAAGAGCCTAATCTCAGCGGTAATTGTGCAAACAACACACTTAGTAATTAAGCCGCCAGCACCACATCAGAAGGGCCTGTTTCAATTAATTATTCACATTATCTCGCATATTGTCTTTTAAAGCAGTGCCAAGCAATCAAATTAGATTCCTTTTCTGCTTTTTCATCCTGTTCCCCTGTTCTAGAGTTTATTTCTTTTAGAAAGCGTGTCATTCAGACTGGCATGGCTAGAAAAAAAAAATATTTATCATGTACTTACAGGCAAATCCACTCTAAAAGGCAAGCGATAGTCTGCTTGCATAGCGTACACATAATCCACTGGGGTATTTACACTGGGACTGTGGTTATATTCGCTGTTGGTTGTGTTTACGTCCTCTCTGTTCTTAGGATGTTTTCTAATTTTTTTCTCTTTTCGTATTTCTCTAAACTGAATTAGATTACTAAATTCTACACTCGGAGGACCAACAGTAAAAGACAAAGGAAAGTGCCATGAGATTTTCCTGTTACTGGAAAACAAGGGTTATTACCATCTTTATAACAATAACACAATATTTTTCTGGGAAATACCAGCTCTTAAAGGGGAATTGGGGTGGATTGGGAATATGATGTTTCTGCTGTTTCTGTTTAAGCAAATGTTCTCAAGAACACCCTTCTAATCACACTAAACACTTACTCATTCATCCACTCACTCATTCATCACTCACTGACTCCACATGGTTTTTATGTATGAACTTCCTTGATAAGGTGTCAGGGAACATAACTGTGATGATGTAAGTACTCCTTACATATCACCAAGTCTGTCTGCATTAATTACCAGGAGACTATGGTAGCCTAGTGGGTAGAGCTTTGGGCTATCAACCGGAAGATTGGCGGTTCAAATCCTGGCTCTGCTATGTAGCCACTGTTGGGTCCTTGAGCAAGGCCCTTAACCCTGTCTGCTCCAGGGGCGCCGTAAGTTGGCTGACCCTGCGCTCTGACCCCAGCTTCCAACACCAGCTGGGATATGCGAAGAAAGAATTTCATTGTACTGTACATCTGTATATGTATATATGACAAATAAAGGATATCCTTCTCTTTCTCTTTCTATACTAATTTATCCATTGTAAATAGTGTAAATAAATAAATAGGTACTTACCTGTTGTATGGAGATTATCCGGCTGTCGGCGGGGTCGGTGCTGGTCCGGGACTTTGACATGTTGAAGGCACTTGATGATAGAAAAAAACAGAATAATGAATAAAGCTAGCTGAATTATTGATTTAAGTTCTGCATATGCATTATATATTGTGAATGAACGTGTACGCTGAATGATATGGCCAAACTCAGCAGGGACCCATCCTCCTTGGGTGGCCTTGAGAATAACAAACCAAACATACACAATTTTTTAAAACAGAGGACTACTCTCTGTAAAACTAACATTTTACTCTTATTCAATTTTATTTGTATAGCACTTTTTACAATAAACATTGTCTCAAACCAGGACTGAAAACCAAAAACCCTTTGTTGAGCAAGCTGGGGCAACAGGCAAGAAAAAACTCTCTTGAAATTACAAGAAATAACCCTTAAGAGGAACCAAACTCAACAGGGAGGATAATTTGAATGAATTAGAATTTAAAAAATCCATATATACACTGATCAGTCACAACATTAAAACCACCTCTTATTTCTCACCTTTTTAGCCTGCTTTCACCCTGTTCTTTAATGGTCAGGACCACCACTGGACCACCACAGAGTAGGTATTATTTAGGTGGTGGATCATTCTCAGCACTGCAGTGACACTGACATAGTGGTGGTGTGTTAGTGTGTGTTGTGCTGGTATGAGTGGATCAGACACAGCAGCACTGCTGGAGTTTTTAAATACTGTGTCCACTCACTGTCCACTCTATTAGACACCCCTAACTAGTTGGTCCACCTTGTAGATGTAAAGTCAGAGATGATCGATCAGTGGTCACAGGACGCTGTCCACGGGGTGCTGTTGGCGGGATATATTTTTGGTTGGTGGACTATTCTCAGTCCAGCAGTGACAGTAAGGTGTTTAAAAACTCCATCAGCGCTGCTGTGTCTTATCCACTCATACCAGCACAACACACACTAACACACCACCACCATGTCAGTGTCACTGCAGTGCTGAGAATGATCCACCACCCAAATAATACCTACTCTGTAGTGGTCCTGAGTAACAGATGGACTACAATCAGTAATTGTAGAGCTACAAAGTGCTTCTATATGGTAAGTGGAGCTGATAAAATGGACAATGTGTGTAGAAACAAGTAGGTGGTTTTAATGTTATGGCTGATCGGTGTATATAACGTTATAATAAGTTAAAAGCATGAAGAATTTGATTAGAGTTCGTCATATTTCAGTCCAGTCTGTGGTAAAGTCTAATAGTGAGATCTGGACATTGTGAGTGCAGACATGGCAGAAACCCATCACATCCAGCGGGAGCAGCGTTGTTGACATGGCAGTCTCAAACTTACTTCAACCTCAGTTGGGTAAAAAGGTTCAGGTCTGAACCACCTAATAATTGTGATATGAAATCAGGCGCCCAGGTGGCGCAGCGGAATATTCCACTAGCACACCAGCGCCGAGATTCTGAACACCCTGGTTCAAATCCTGGCTCTGCTACTAGTCGGCTGGGCGCCATCTAGTGAGCACAATTGGCAGTGCCTGCAGCAGACACAAATTGGCCATCATGTCTGCTGGGTGGGGAAATGACCAAACTAAGTGGGTAGGGTCTTTAAACGCTGTGCAACCCTGTGACCCTGGTTAGCAGATAGAGGCATCTGTGCAGAAGCACAGGCATAAAGAAGGAACCAGCTAGGACTACTCTCTGTAAAACTGACATTTTACTCTTAACGATTTTACATTGTAACTACATCTTCTGTTGTTTTACCTTGAGGTGGTTCTGACTGAAACCTGTTTACCCTCTCGAGGTTAAAGACTGCAAGTTGAGACTGCAGTGCCAACAATGCTGCTCCTTCTAAATGGGATGGAAACCTGGTGTGTTTGCACCAAAATGTCCAGAACTTACAACAAACTTGATCACAGAATTATTTTTTGCTAGTTACAATTTTCAGTTCAATTTGATTTTGTGTTTGTATGATGAGTCTGGTTCCTCTCAAGGTTTCTTCCTGTAATTTTAAAGGAGTTTTTCCTTGCCACTGTTGCCCTCTGCTTGCTCAATAGGGGTTTTTTGTCTGTTGGTCCTGGATTCTATAAAGTTGCTTTGTCCATTGTAAAAAGCGCTATATAAATAAATTTGACTTAACTTGACTTGACTATAACCTTGTACATCCAAGCTCTGTGCCTCTGTCTACAGTTGGGGTGGACAGTCCCGGTCCTGGGGGTCAAAACCATGTGCAGCCAGATGAGCAAACATATCATAATCGGGCCAGCAGCAGTGACAGAGCATGAGAACACCAGACTGCACAGATCTCAGAACCCCCCCATTGGAGCCACACATCCCTGGTTTGGAGAGACTAATCAAAAGCCTGAGTAATTAAGTATGTTTTCAATCTGGACATGAATATTGAGACTGTGTCTGAATCACGAACAGAGGCAGGGAGATTATTCCCAAGTTGTAAGCTATGTGAGAGAATGCTTATCCCTCCTTCTGTGATTTTTTTATACTAGGAACTATAAGTAACCCTGCACCATGTGATTGAAATAAACGGGCTGGGTTGTAGAGCTTTATAGGTTAGTAAAAGTATTTAATTTAATTTAATTTATATGGAATTTAATTGGCACAGCCAGTGAAGAGATGATGTATAGGACTAATATAATCAACTTTCTAGTTTTGCTGCATATTAAACTAACTGGAGTTTGTTTAAAGAACACAAGAGTATCCAGTCAGAAGAGCATTAAAATAATCTAACCGAGAAGTTATAAACACATGGATCAGTTCTTCACCATAATTAACAGATAGTATATATCTTATTTTAGGAAGATTACAAAGATAAAAGAAAGCATCTCCAGTTATATTACTAATGTGTGCATCAAAGGAGAGGTCAAAATCTATTGTGACGGGCGCTCAGGTGGCGCAGCGGTAAAACACGCTAGTAAGTTACAGCTGACATTTCGAACTCGTCAGTTTGAAACTCAGCTCTGCCACCCGGCAGGCTGGGCACCTACATAAACAACGATTGGCTGTTGTTCTGGGGGGGGTGCCGGAAGGGACCTCATAATGCAATTATGACCTCTGCTGTCTGATTGATGGCGCCTGCACAGAGACTAGGGATAATGTGAACAGGGTGTGCCTCGCTGTATACAAAGCTGATCGAACTCGCCTCATGCAGGTGAAAAGATGCAGTCGGCTACTGCACACGTGTCGGAGGGTGTGTGTGATAGTCATAGCTCCCCTCAACCAGGATGGAGATCAACATCAGTAGAGAGGAAGCGTAATGCAATAGGGCAGCTGTAGCTTAGTGGTTAAGGTACTGGACTAGTAATCAGAGGGTTCAAGCCCCACCTTTACCAGAGGGTTCAAGTCCCAGAGGCCACCAGATGGTTCAAGCCCTACCTTCACCTTCAGGTTGCCACTGTTGGGCCCTTGAGCAAGGCCCTTAACTCTCAATTGCTTAGGTTGTATACTGTGACAATTGCAAGTATATTGGATAAAAGCGTCCACTAAATGCTGAAAATGTAAATGCAATAGGGTGATTGGACATGACTAGATTGCAAGGATATTTGGGGAAAAATGCAAAAAAAATAAAAATAAAAAAAAATCTATTGTTACACCCAAGTTTTTTCACAGTTGAGCTGTAAGTCACAGAAAAAGCATTATGATTAAGCACCAGATTAGACAACCTGTCCCTCCCAGCCCTAGATCCAACAAGTAATACCTCAGTTCTGTCTGAAATAAGTAAAAGAAAGTCTTTGATGTTGTTTACACGGGCCACAATTTTACGGATTGTTGTTATGAAAGAGAATGTCATAAATAAAAATACACATGTACAATACAATGAAATTCTTTTTCCACATATCTTAGCTTGTTTGGAAGCTGGGGTCAGAGCGCAGAGTCAGCCATCACACGGCTTACAAGGAGTCCCTATCCGGCTTAATACCCCACGCCTATATGAACAACAGGCCAATTGTTGTTCATGTGGCCGCTCAGCCCAGCTGGATGGCAGAGCTGAGATTCGATACGATGTATTCGAGATCCCAGCTCTGGTATGCTAGCATGTGTTTTTACCGCTGTGCCACCTAAGTGGCAGCTTTGATTATTTTTAAGTAAAAAAAATCTTTCTTGTAGACTGGACTGTGACATGGTGGATCTTAGCTGTGAAAGCAACTGGAAGTAAGTGCAGAGTAAAAACTTAGAGTTCCAAAAACCATCCACCATACAAAATAATGTGTTAAATTCTGACCAATGGCAGGACTACTATTTCAAGCACGTCTTCCAGCTAGCCAGGTAAGCAGGTTTTGTATATTATCCTCAAATATTTTAGGATAAACTTTAAGGATTTATTTTTGATATTCTGTTGACTGTTTGTTCAATCAGGGAAGGCATGGTGGTTCGGTGGGTAGCACTGTCACTTCACACCAAGAAGGTCGTGGGTTAGATTCCTAGGTGGAGCAGTACAAGTCCTTTCTGTGTGGACTTTGCATGTTCTTCCTGTGTCTGAATGGGTTTCCTCCGGCAGCGACGGTTTCCTACCACAGTCCAAAGACATGCAGTCAGGTTAAATAAAGCTATTAAAAATTGCCATAGGTGTGAATGTGCATGTGTGTGCCCTGTGATGGATTAAAGATCTGTCCAGGGTGTTTCCTACCTTTCATCCAGTGAATCTTACCCACTGCAACCCAAATAGGATAAAGCATTGGTAAAACAGACAATGAATGAATGAGTTTGTTCACTCAGCCCTTTACACTGCAGCCCTAATCATGCACAGTACTAAACAGTCTGTTTACGAGTGCAGGCCACACCTTCAACAAGGTCACTTTAAAATTGACCACACCTTTGCATACCCCACCTGGTCATAAGATGTATCCTAGGAAAGAAATGCACAGTTGTTCTTGAGCTCTTAATTTTGCTGAAAGTAGTCAAGTGTGGTCTAGATCCATGGTTTCTGTTAGCCATTTTTGGCCGACGCAGAATGGGCTCAGTTCTGATTCGCAAACTTTATTTTGAACACGTTCAGCATGTTTCTACCAAAAACAGAGGCTTTAAACTGCAAAAGTTAATTCGCAGCTGATAGCAAAGAATACTAGGAAACCATGACTTCATCTGTGGGCGTGTCAAGTTGTAGAGGTAAGGTGATTTTCACATGAGAAGCAACAAAACCGCTTTTGCGCTGCTGTGCCATTGCATGAAATGTGGTGGTGCCGCTTAGTTCCTTTAAAGTTCACCTGATGTCTATTTTATCAGCTCCACTTACCATATAGGAGCACTTTGTAGCTATACAATTACTGACTGTAGTCCATCTGTTTCTCTGCATGCTTTGTTAGCCCCCTTTCATGCTGTTCTTTAGTGGTCAGGACTTTCCCAGGACCACTACAGAGTAGGTATTATTTGGGTGGTGGGTCATTCTCAGCACTGCAGCGACACTGACATGGTGGTGGTGTGTTAGTGTGTGTTGTGCTGGTATGAGTGGATAAGACACAGCAATACTGATGGAGTTTTTAAACACCTCACTGTCACTGCTGGACTGAGAATAGTCCACCAATCAAAAATATCCAGCCAACAGCGTTTGGTGGGCAAGCGTCCTGTGACCACTGATGAAGGTCTCGAAGATGACCAACTCAAACAGCAGCAATAGATGAGCGATCGTCTCTGACTTTACATCTACAAGGTGAACCAACTAGGTAGGAGTGTCTATTAAAGCGCACAGTAAGTGGACACGGTATTTAAAAACTCCAGCAGTGCTGCTGTGTCTGATCCACTCATACCAGCACAACACACACTAACACACCACCACCATGTCAGTGTCACTGCAGTGCTGAGAATGATCCACCACTCAAATAATACCTGCTCTGTGGTGGTCCTGTGGGGGTCCTGACCATTGAAGAACAGGTTGAAAGCAGGTTAAAAAAGTATGTAGAGAAACAGATGGACTACAGTCAGTAATTGTAGAGCTACAAAGTGCTCCTATATGGTAAGTGGAGCTGATAAAATGGACAGTGAGATTAGAAACAAGGAGGTGGTTTTAATGTTATGGCCGATCAGTGTAGATCTCAGCTAAATCCAGTTCATTATAGTGGAGAAATTGGCAGTAAGTGTTAAAACTCAGGTGTTGTAGAATGCTGGGACAAATACTTTTAAACATGGTTGAAGTGCTGCAGAAACCTTTCACCTTAAAAAATGAAATTGTAATTAAAAAAATGTGTTTTGTGTTTTTCTTAGGTTCATCTTGTCTAATATTAGTTTTGGACGGTGACAAAAAATTTTAAATAGGTAAGGTGGGGGCACACTTTTTGGCTGCATTGTATACTTTTGCCATACATTTAGACCACTTAAAATTTAGGGTGCTCAGGTGGCGCAGCGGCCAATTACGACCTCTGCTGGCTGATTGATGGCGCTTGCACAGAGTTAAGGAATAATGTGAAAAGGGTGTGTTTCTCCATACACAAAGCTGATCCGTATATGACCTTGCCTCGTGCAGATAAAAAGATGCAGTCGGCTACTGCACATGTGTCAAAGGGGGCATGTGTTAGTCATGGCTCTCCTCAGTCAGAGTGGAGGTCAACATCAGTAGAGAAGAAGCAGAGTGCAATCGAGTAATTGGTTATGACTAGATTGGGAGGAAATTGGGGGGAAATGCAAAAAAAGTGGTCTCAGTCTTACAGTATTTAAAATAAATGTAACAAAGGTGATCATGACTACAGCTACTTTTTACTACCTGGCCCTTTTTTGATGGTCAGAAAACCCCTAGTAAGTTTAAAAATGGTTGCTTTCCAGAGCACTACTCATGAAGCAAATCATTCCTCCCTGTTTTGGTCTCTCACACTCTCTCTTTTGCTGTGGTGTGGTGTCATAATTGAGAAATGCTGTTGCCCAAGAGCCCAGTGTGTAATGCACACTCTATAAACACTTTAATTGAAGTGCAAATTCAATATTCCCTTATCACATGTTCTCTCTTTATTTACTGGTAATTATAGAATGTGTGGTTGTTTAGTCATTACACACACATACACACCCATTGACACATATTTATACCTAGGGAAGTTTTAGTAGTTCTAATTGGCCTGACTGCATGTCTTTAGACTTGTGGGAGGAAACCAGAGCACCCTGAGGAAACCCACATGAACACAGGGATAACATTCAAACTCCATACCAAAAGGACCCTGGCTGTCTGGCCAAGGAATTTAACCCAGGCTGTTCTTAATTTTAGGAGACAGTGCTACCCTCTGCTCCGCCATGCCACCACATGTGATAAACACTCACTCACTCACTGTAATAACCGCTTGTCCAATTAGGTTCGCGGGGGTGGGACCTATCCCAGCTTTTCAATGGGCGCAAGGCACACAGTAACACCCTGGATGGGGTGCCAGTCCATCGCAGGGTAGACACACCTACACACACACAAACACCCATTCTCCTATAGGGCAATTCAGTGTCTCCAATTAACCTGACTGCATGTTTTTGGACTGTGGGAGGAAACCGGAGCTTCCGGAGGAAACCCGCACAGACACGGGGAGAACATGCAAACCCCACACAGAAAGGACCCGGACCTCCCCGCCTGGACCTCCTTGCTGTGAGGCAACAATGCTACCCACCGAGCCACCGTGACGTGATAAACAGTTAAATGAAATATAAATCCAGTTGAACTGCTTTCCATGTTTGGTGTAACAAAGGAGATAAACTTATTCCCAAGCAGATTTACCTCAGATTGCTCACTGCTTCTCTATCTATCATTTCCTTCATTATTTACTTGGGGATTGGTTTAATTGTGTCCCTGGTGTGTGCTCCCGTTACAGTCTTACTCTGTAATGTGCAGGTAACCAGAGTCCTTTCTGAATTTATTTTCTTTTGCAAAGAGAAATGAAGTGGTAAGCAATATAGAGCTACACGGACTGAAGTGGGCAGGCAAATAGTGAAGTATATTAAAACCTTTCATACAGACATGCTTCAACAATGAGAAAAAAATGAGTGTATGCGAGCGCAGCCGTGTGGGAGGAAAGTAATGCCGCTTTAATTAAAGTTCTATTTTTCTCTCACATGGTCTCTGTAGTGTTCAGTCTTCCCATCCACCACATGCTTATTTGTGACTATTTCAGTAAGAGCCACCAGACTGCAGGCACTGAAGTAATCCCAGTGCCAGCACCATGCCACGAAACTGGCATCAACCTGATGGGAAGGCAGAGCAGAGCAGGTCCAAGTCTGACTTCTACCAAATCACAGAGCAGCATGGATTCAGTCCAGAGCCATGCTAATGGATTTCAGTAATAATGAAATGCACTAAGCAAAAATGAACAAAAAGGGCACATGAGAAGCGACCACTGCTGTCTGGTAGGGAACCTGGCATAATTAGCAGAACAATATGGCCCTACGTACATGGTACTCTGTAAATGGACCTGCTGGCTATGTGTGAAGATGTCAGAGAAGATGTGTGCCTGCCTACATGCCTCTTCAGCCAGCAGGTTTAACATTGCTGTGGATAAATTTTAGCTCATTCTTCTTTTCAAAACTGCTTTAAATTACAACCCCAAATCAGAAAAAGTTGGGACAGTATAAAAAATGCAAATCATAAAACAGTTTCTTACATTTACTGCGACTTTTATTTCATTGCAGACAGTATGAACCTGAGATATTTCATGTTTTGTCTGCTCAACTTCATTTCATTTATTAATAAACATCCATTCCTGCATTTCAGGCATTTCAGTGTTAAACTAGCTGTGACTGTTCTGGACAGTCTGTCTTGCCTCTGAATATCGTAGTCCAATCAGCATCGAGTTGTGTTCCGTACAGTACCGCCTTTTTTGGCCGATTTCAGTCTGATTGAAAATCGCCCGGATTGCTCTCATAGACTCTCATATTAAGGCCCTTTTTCAAACTGTAGGCACTGCAATACAATCTGTATGGGTTCCGGGAGGGCTCGCGTCACACGTAACCTGGTGTAGCGATCTCGTCACCATGATTACCATTACCTCAGTTCGGAGCAACTCCATTGTGTCATTAAGGGAAATGCCATTCAGTCGTCGTAGTAATCAGGATAAATTAGCAACTAAAGAATTAGGGCCACCTAGACCAAATTTAAACATCAAGCAAGTATCTACAAAGGGGAGAAAATCACAAGTTACAAGTAAATTACAAGTAAGTAATATCATTTTTAAATTGTGAATTGTGATTGCACTTATTGTATCTCCCCAATTGTTTAATTGTACTTCTTTATTCATTGCACATCATCTTTATTCTTGCACACATCATTATTTATCCTTATTCATAAAATAAAATGCTATCTGATGAAGCCTGAATTAAATTGTTAGTGTGAAGGCTTTACTTAATTTTATGATTAATGGTAAAGCTGGTCTCTCTCCATGTCCAAAGCTATTTGTGAGGGCAAACTGACAGATGACTTAAGATGTTAATTATTTAAGCTTTAATTTACCCATTGAACGGGTCACCTTGGCCATCATCGCAACAATCGCCCCCCCCCCCCCCCCCCCCCCCCCGAGAGATTTGGCAGGAGCTGCCACTGTTCAAATCCCCAGTGGTGCTATTGGCCAGTTCAACATCAACATACAGTCATAATGGATTGGCATTCTGTCTGGTGAGTGTTCCTGCATTGCACTAGTGATTCCAGGGAAACTGAACCCACCATGATCCTGACCAGGATAAAGTGGCTATAAAATATGAAAATTAGGCTAAGTGAAAACATTTTACCTACATTTTCTCTGTTGTTTTGTTTTCAAACAACTAGGCCTGAAATAAGATAAGAAATTAGAAAGAGGGCTATTACAGCACTGTGTTGTTGTAATGAGGCGGGTTGTGCCTTGTTACGAGGGTTAGGGTGGCAAAAATAACAAAAACTAATAAAAGTATCAAAAGAAAAGCACAAAAACATCTGCAGCCCATAGCGGATGATAGTGGCACGTTGTCACAATAGATTTAGCTGCTTAATCCTCCAGTGTGTGACAACCAAGTAAAAAAAAAAAAAGAATAAAGGGAGTGAAAGGGTGGCACATAATGCAGTGGGTAGCTCTGTCACCTCACATTAAGAAGGGCCTAGGTTTGATTCCCAGGCCAGCCAGCCAGGGTCCTTTCTGTGTTGAGTTTGTTCTATCTGTGTCCGTTTATTCTGGGTGCTCTGATTTTCTCCCACAAGTCCAAAGACATCCAGTCAGGCCAACTACAGCTATTAAAAACTGCTTTAAGTGTTGCCTAAGTGTGTGTGTGTGTGTGTAAGTAGTGGCAAAACATGATTTGTGAATCTGCCACTGGTAGGTGAAAAGATGTGGCTGGTGACGTACCTGCACATGTTTGTGCGGATGTGTGAAAGTCTGCAGCTCTCCTCGGCCAGTGCCTCCCCCCCACACATAAAAAAACATAAATAGTCCTTCATTACAATTTAAAATTCATATTGGGTGATATGGTGGCATAGCTGATGTATAGCTGATGGCTATGTGGCACCTGATGGATGTTTGGTGTTTTCCCCCCATGTCAATGTGGTTTCCACACTGGGCACTCTGGTTTCCTTGCAGTTTTCCACACAAGGTGAATTGTTGTTATCAACATTAAGGACAGTAGGCAGAGGAGCGTCAGAAATTACATTCACTTGATACTCTGTGGACTGTGAATTGAAGATGATCCATGTTCTTAGTTGCTTTTGTTTGTTTGCAGATGACACTGACTGTCCACTTCTTCCGTCATCCAGAATCGTGTTCTGGTCTTCGTGTTAGACGAGTCTGCTTGTTCAGTTATTGTTGATAAAGTCTTACAACTTTTGTTCACTGATTCTAGTGGAGACTGCACTAGTATTTAGCCGTGCTGCAATTCCTGTTAGCCTTGGCTCCTGAGCTTACACTGTACATTGGTTTTCGGTGGAGTTTCACCTTTGCATCCTCTTATAGTGATGATGCAGGATTAGATCAGTAAGAGATTAGCCTTGAGTTGCGGTAGATCCAGACATTATAAAAACAAACAGACATTTACTCTCTAGATTTAGTAAAACATTTTGGTGGCATTGTTGTGTCAATAGTTCCTAAAAACTATATGGTCAAAAGTATGTGGATGCCCCTGTTAAATACTAAAGGTGTGTGTATTTTTGTTGCCAACTTTGTAATAAACGTTTTAGGAAGGCCTTTTCCCTGTCCAGCATAACTGTGAATGAAGCACAATCATAAAAAATACAAATACAGTAAATTTGATATGGAAAAACTCCAAGGGCTTTTAAAGACCCTTGACCTTAGCCTTATTGAATGCCTACGAGATGAACTGAAATGCCAATTGCAATCCAAGTCTTCTCGTTTAACATCAGTGCCTGACAAATGCTTATTTGAATGAATCTTGGCAAATCTTTACAGGCACAATTCTAAAGCGTGTGGAACACCATCCCAGAATAGTGGAGACGGTTAGAACTACAGAGGGGTGGGGATAACTCTCTATCAATGACTCATGGTTAGGTGTTCACATACTTTTGACCACATAGTGTGTAACATTCCCTGCAAGTATGTAAACTTGTGATATCTTTTGCATCAGAATTAAACCCATTTCACTGATGTTATACAACCCCAAATCAGTAAAAGTTGGGACAGCATGGAAAATGCAAATAATAAAAAATCACAGAGTTTCTTACATTTACTTTGACTTTTATTTCATTGCAGACAGGATGAACCTGAGATATTTCATGTTTTGTCTGGTCAACTTAATTTTATTTATTAATAAACATCCATTCCTGCATTTTAGGCCTGCAACACATTCCAATTTGTTTCCACTGTGTGATGGTCCGTCCTAGATGCCTTCGAGCCCAAAGAAGTCGATGCCACTTCTGGACATGGTTAACATAAGGCTTCTTTTTTGCACAGTACAATTTTAAGTGGCATTTGTGCATGTAACTCTGTATTTTAGTGCTTGACAAAGGTTTGCCAAAGTAATCCCTTGCTTATGTGGTTATATCAGCTATTGTTAAATGGCGGTTCTTGATGCAGTGCCATCTGAGGGATCGAAGATCACAGGTGTTCAGCTTAAGCTTGCGTCCTTGGCCTTTACGCACTGAAATTCCTCCCAATTCCTTAAATGGTTTAATGATATTATGCACTGTAGAGGGAGAAATATGCAAATCCCTTCCAATCTTTCTTTGAGGTACATTGTTTTTAAACATTTTAATAATTTTCTCACACATTTGTTGAAAAACTGGAGATCTTAGCCTTTCCTGGATGCTGCTTTTGTACCAAACCATGACTACAATCACCTGTTGACATCATCTGTTTCGATTCACATCATTATTTAGTTTTCTCACCTCATTACTAGCCCTAAATTGCCCCCATCCCAACTTTTTTTTGAATGTGTTGCAGGCCTGAAATGTAGGAATGGATGTTTATTAACAAATGAAATAAAGTTGAGCAGACAAAACATGAAATATTTGGGTTCAAACTGTCTGCAATTAAATAAAATGCAAAGTAAATGTAAGGAACACTGCATTTTTATTTTATTTGCATTTTCCATGCTGTCCCAACTTTTTCTGATTTGGGGTTGTATCTAAAATAATTTTTGTTGCCAACTTTGTGATAACCATTTTGAGAAGATTTTTTCCTGGTCCAGCATAACTGTGAATGAAGCACAATCATAAAAAATACAAATACAGTAAAATGAGTTTGATATGGAAAAACTCCAAGGGCTTTTTGAATGCCTGAATGCCTATGAGATGAACTAGAATGCCAATTGCAATCCTTCTTGTTTAACATTAGAGCCTGACCTCACAAATGCTAATTTAAATGAATCTTTACACACACAATTCTAAAGCTTGTGGAACACCATCCCAGATTAGTGGAGACTGTTAGAACTACAGAGAGGTGGGGACAACTCTGTATTAATGACAATGGTTTTAAAATGGGATATCCATCAAACTCATGGTCAGGTGTTCACATACTTTTGACCACATAGTGTGTAATGTTCACTGCAAGTAGGTAAACTTGTGATTTCTTTTGCCTTAGAATTTGAACCCATTTCACCAATGTTATAATTTATCCCAAATGTGTTTAGTGGGGTTGAGGTCAAAGCTTGGTGTTGGACACAAGTTCTTCCACACCAAACTTAACAATATTTTTTTTTAAATAAATCTTGCTTTGTTAACAGTGACACATAAAGACTGAAAAGTAAGATGGCTTGTTTACCCAAGCTCAGTGAAATAAATGATTTCCTGTCTGTAATATCTGTTAGCATACTTTTGGCCATTTAGTGTGTAGTTAAAAGAGAAGCTAAACAGTGTTGACAGAAAGTGACAGAAGCTATTGACAAAAAAATAAATCTAATGGCAGAAAATTAAACAAGTAGCTGTGTGAAACAAGATGACATTTTACAATAATGGTATTTGTAAAAGTCCCCTTTTTACGCTGATCTAGCTCTTAAATTAGTAGCCTCTGAATGCCCATTGTGCAAAAGTAAGTGTACAGAGAAGAGTATCTATTGAGTACAAATCATACAAAGGACCAAGTGTGCTGAGTGATCTGACAATAGAAATAAACAGTCTTCCATTCACTTTATCAGATTGGCCCCTAAGACAGAACATAGTAGAGCCCCTATTCTAGGAAAGCAGTTTATCTTTTTGAGCGAAAGCCAGTGTTGCCAATTTTGCTGTCTGATTGCCAGGACATTAAAAAATCCATACGCTGTATTAGTAACACTCAAAGTCAACAATGAGCCATTGTCTACTTTTATTACAAAAAATAGAATAGCTTTGTCCTGCACTGAAGCATGAAAATGATGCCTGAGGAAAAAAAACACCTTTAAGACATCAAAGATGTCACAGTGACCTACAATCAAGAATGGCATCCAAAAAGCAAAAATGTACAGAGCGCTGGCACAGATCGAAGCAGTTCTTAATCTTATTTCTGTTTTACTGCCAAGACAATGAGTTACACTTCTTTTCCAAAGTCCAAAACTAGCTTGGATTTCATCTTAGATGTACATTTGAAAAAGGCCTGGAAAAGGACCTAAGTTTATTTTTTCCCTTTGCTATCAAATGCAAACTCCATGCCAAACCGGGTAATATTCAATATATGCTAATGCACTGTTTAATATGCAGTGTATACTGCTGCCATGTGTAGTATGCAGTATATGTTGGTGCAACGTGTAGTATGCAGTAAATGCTGGTGCACTGTGTAGTATGCAGTATATGATGGTGCACTGTGTAGTATGCAGTATATGCTGGTGCACTGTGTAGTATGTAGTATATGATGGTGCACTGTGTAGTATGCAGTATATGCTGGTGCACTGTGTAGTATGCAGAATATGCTGGTGCACTGTGTAGTATGCAGTATATGCTGGTGCACTGTGTAGTATGTAGTATATGATGGTGCACTGTGTAGTATGCAGTATATGCTGGTGCACTGTGTAGTATGCAGAATATGCTGGTGCACTGTGTAGTATGTAGTATATACTGGTGCAGCATGTAGTATACAGTATATACTGAATCTAGTATATACTGTATTTAGTATGCAGTATATGCTGATGCATTGTGTAGTATACTGGTGCTGTGTGTAGTATACAGTATATACTGAATCTAGTATATACTGTATTTAGTATGCAGTATATGCTGATGCATTGTGTAGTATGCAGTATATACTGGTGCTGCGTGTAGTGTGCAGTATATACTGGTACACTTTGTAGTATACAGCAGTGGCGGCTCCTGCCAAATCTCTCGGGGGAAAAAAGTACAATTAAACAATTGGGGAGATACAATAAGTGCAAATACAATTCACAATTTAAAAATGATATTACTTACTTGTAATTTACTTGTAACTTACATGATTCCCCCCCCCTTGTAGATACTTGCTTGATGTTTACATTTGGTCTGGGTGGCCCTAATTCTTAAGTTGCTCATTTATCCTGATTACTACGACGACTGAATGGCATTTCCCTTAATGACACAATGGAGGTGCTCCGAACTGAGGTAATGGTAATCATGGTGACAAGATTGCTACACCAGGTTACGTGTAACGCAAGCACCTAAGTGCGAGCCCTCCCGGAACCCATTCAGATTGTATTGCAGCACCTGCAGTTCGAAAAAAAGAGCCTTAACGTGAGAGTCTATGAGAGAAATCCGGGGCGATTTGTATGGAACACAACTCGACGCTGATTGGACTACGATATTCAGAGGCAAGACAGACTGTCCAGAACAGTAGTATGTAATATGTAGTATGCAGTATATGCTGGTGCAGCGTGTAGTATGCAGTACATTCTTGTGCACTGTGTAGCATGCCTTATATACTGGTGCAGCGTGTAGTATGCAGCATATACTGGTGCACTGTGTAGTATGCAGTATATGCTTTGCACCGTGTAGTATGCAGTATATACTGGTACACTTTGTAGTATGAAGTATATGCTGCTGCACTGTGTACTAGTAAGCAGTATATGCTTCGCACAGTGTAGTATGCAGTATATACTGGTACACTTTGTAGTATGAAGTATATGCTGGTGCACCGTGTACTAGTATGCAGTATATGCTTCGCACCGTGTAGTATGCAGTATATGCTTTGCACCGTGTAGTATGCAGTATATACTGGTGCAGCGTGTAGTATGCAGTATATGCTGGTGCACCGTGTAGTATGCAGTATATGCTGGTACACTGTGTAGTATGCAGTATATGCTTTGCACCGTGTAGTATGCAGTATATGCTGGTACACTGTGTAGTATGCAGTATATGCTTTGCACCGTGTAGTATGCAGTATATGCTTTGCACCGTGTAGTACGGAGTATATGGTGGTACACTGTGTAGTACGCAGTATATGCTTTGCACCGTGTAGTACGCATTATATGCTTTGCACTGTGTAGTATGTAGTATATGGTGGTACACTGTGTAGTATGCAGTATATGCTTTGCACCGTGTAGTATGCAGTATATGGTGGTGCACTGTGTAGTATGCAGTATATGCTTTGCACCGTGTAGTACGCAGTATATGCTTTGCACTGTGTAGTATGCAGTATATGGTGGTACACTGTGTAGTATGCAGTATATGCTTTGCACCGTGTAGTACGCACTATATGCTTTGCACTGTGTAGTATGCAATATATGGTGGTACACTGTGTAGTATGCAGTATATGCTGGTGCACCGTGTACTAGTATGCAGTATATGCTTCGCACAGTGTAGTATGCAGTATATACTGGTACACTTTGTAGTATGAAGTATATGCTGGTGCACCGTGTACTAGTATGCAGTATATGCTTCACACCGTGTAGTATGCAGTATATGCTTTGCACCGTGTAGTATGCAGTATATACTGGTGCAGCGTGTAGTATGCAGTATATGCTGGTGCACCGTGTAGTATGCAGTATATGGTGGTACACCTTGTAGTATGCAGTATATGGTGGTGCACTGTGTAGTATGCAGTATGTGCTTTGCACCGTGTAGTATGCAGTATATGCTTTGCACCGTGTAGTATGCAGTATATACTGGTGTGGCGTGTAGTATGCAGTATATGCTGGTGCACCGTGTAGTATGCAGTATATGGTGGTACACTGTGTAGTATGCAGCATGTGCTTTGCACCGTGTAGTATGCAGTATATGCTTTGCACCGTGTAGTTTGCAGTATATACTGGTGAAGCGTGTAGTGTGCAGTATATGCTTTGCACCGTGTAGTACGCAGTATATGCTTGGCACTGTGTAGTATGAAGTATATGCTGGTGCACTGTGTACTAGTAAGCAGTATATGCTTTGCACCGTGTAGTATGCAGTATATACTGGTACACTTTGTAGTATGAAGTATATGCTGGTGCACTGTGTACTAGTAAGCATTATATGCTTTGCACCGTGTAGTATGCAGTATATACTGGTACACTTTGTAGTATGCAGTATATGGTGGTGCACTGTGTAGTATGCAGTATGTGCTTTGCACCGTGTAGTATGCAGTATGTGCTTTGCACCTTGTAGTATGCAGTATATGCTTTGCACCGTGCAGTATGCAGTATATGCTGGTGCACCGTGTAGTATGCAGTATATGGTGGTACACTGTGTAGTATGCAGCATGTGCTTTGCACTGTGTAGTATGCAGTATATGCTTTGCACCGTGTAGTTTGCAGTATACAGTGTATCACAAAAGTGAGTACACCCCTCACATTTCTGCAGATATTTAAGTATATCTTTTCATGGGACAACACTGACAAAATGACACTTTGACACAATGAAAAGTAGTCTGTGTGCAGCTTATATAACAGTGTAAATTTATTCTTCCCTCAAAATAACTCAATATACAGCCATTAATGTCTAAACCACCGGCAACAAAAGTGAGTACACCCCTTAGTGAAAGTTCCTGAAGTGTCAATATTTTGTGTGGCCATCATTATTTTCCAGAACTGCCTTAACTCTCCTGGGCATGGAGTTTACCAGAGCTTCACAGGTTGCCACTGGAATGCTTTTCCACTCCTCCATGACGACATCACGGAGCTGGCGGATATTCGAGACTTTGCGCTCCTCCACCTTCCGCTTGAGGATGCCCCAAAGATGTTCTATTGGGTTTAGGTCTGGAGACATGCTTGGCCAGTCCATCACCTTTACCCTCAGCCTCTTCAATAAAGCAGTGGTCGTCTTAGAGGTGTGTTTGGGGTCATTATCATGCTGGAACACTGCCCTGCGACCCAGTTTCCGGAGGGAGGGGATCATGCTCTGCTTCAGTATTTCACAGTACATATTGGAGTTCATGTGTCCCTCAATGAAATGTAACTCCCCAACACCTGCTGCACTCATGCAGCCCCAGACCATGGCATTCCCACCACCATGCTTGACTGTAGGCATGACACACTTATCTTTGTACTCCTCACCTGATTGCCGCCACACATGCTTGAGACCATCTGAACCAAACAAATTAATCTTGGTCTCATCAGACCATAGGACATGGTTCCAGTAATCCATGTCCTTTGTTGACATGTCTTCAGCAAACTGTTTGCGGGCTTTCTTGTGTAGAGACTTCAGAAGAGGCTTCCTTCTGGGGTGACAGCCATGCAAACCAATTTGATGTAGTGTGCGGCGTATGGTCTGAGCACTGACAGGCTGACCCCCCACCTTTTCAATCTCTGCAGCAATGCTGACAGCACTCCTGCGCCTATCTTTCAAAGACAGCAGTTGGATGTGACGCTGAGCACGTGCACTCAGCTTCTTTGGACGACCAACTCGAGGTCTGTTCTGAGTGGACCCTGCTCTTTTAAAACGCTGGATGATCTTAACCACTGTGCTGCAGCCCAGTTTCAGGGTGTTGGCAATCTTCTTGTAGCCTTGGCCATCTTCATGTAGCGCAACAATTCGTCTTTTAGGATCCTCAGAGAGTTCTTTGCCATGAGGTGCCATGTTGGAACTTTCAATGACCAGTATGAGAGAGTGTGAGAGCTGTACTACTAAATTGAACACACCTGCTCCCTATGCACACCTGAGACCTAGTAACACTAACAAATCACATGACATTTTGGAGGGAAAATGACAAGCAGTGCTCAATTTGGACATTTAGGGGTGTAGTCTCTTAGGGGTGTACTCACTTTTGTTGCCGGTGGTTTAGACATTAATGGCTGTATATTGAGTTATTTTGAGGGAAGAATAAATTTACACTGTTATATAAGCTGCACACAGACTACTTTTCATTGTGTCAAAGTGTCATTTTGTCAGTGTTGTCCCATGAAAAGATATACTTAAATATCTGCAGAAATGTGAGGGGTGTACTCACTTTTGTGATACACTGTATACTGGTGCAGCGTGTAGTGTGCAGTATATGCTTTGCACCGTGTAGTACGCAGTATATGCTTGGCACTGTGTAGTATGAAGTATATGCTGGTGCACTGTGTACTAGTAAGCAGTATATGCTTTGCACCGTGTAGTATGCAGTATATACTGGTACACTTTGTAGTATGCAGCATGTGCTTTGCACCGTGTAGTATGCAGTATATGCTTTGCACCGTGTAGTTTGCAGTATATGCTTGTACACTGTGTAGTATGCAGTATATGCTTTGCACCGTGTAGTATGCAGTATATGCTGGTACACTGTGTAGTATGCAGTATATGCTTTGCACCGTGTAGTACGCAGTATATGGTGGTACACTGTGTAGTACGCAGTATATGCTTTGCACCGTGTTGTACGCATTATATGCTTTGCACTGTGTAGTATGCAGTATATGGTGGTACACTGTGTAGTATGCAGTATATGCTTTGCACCGTGTAGTATGCAGTATATGGTGGTGCACTGTGTAGTATGCAGTATATGCTTTGCACCGTGTAGTACGCAGTATATGCTTTGCACCGTGTAGTACGCACTATATGCTTTGCACTGTGTAGTATGCAATATATGGTGGTACACTGTGTAGTATGCAGTATATGCTTTGCACCGTGTAGTATGTAGTATATGGTGGTGCACTGTGTAGTATGCAGTATATGCTTTGCACCGTGTAGTACGCAGTATATGCTTTGCACTGTGTAGTATGCAATATATGGTGGTACACTGTGTAGTATGCAGTATATGCTTTGCACCGTGTAGTATGTAGTATATGGTGGTGCACTGTGTAGTATGCAGTATATGCTTTGCACCGTGTAGTACGCACTATATGCTTTGCACTGTGTAGTATGCAATATATGGTGGTACACTGTGTAGTATGCAGTATATGCTTTGCACCGTGTAGTATGTAGTATATGGTGGTGCACTGTGTAGTATGCAGTATATGCTTTGCACTGTGTAGTATGCAGTATATGGTGGTACACTGTGTAGTACGCAGTATATGCTTTGCACCGTGTAGTACGCATTATATGCTTTGCACTGTGTAGTATGCAGTATATGGTGGTACACTGTGTAGTATGCAGTATATGCTTTGCACCGTGTAGTATGCAGTATATGGTGGTGCACTGTGTAGTATGCAGTATATGCTTTGCACCGTGTAGTACGCACTATATGCTTTGCACTGTGTAGTATGCAATATATGGTGGTACACTGTGTAGTATGCAGTATATGCTTTGCACCGTGTAGTATGTAGTATATGGTGGTGCACTGTGTAGTATGCAGTATATGCTTTGCACCGTGTAGTATGCAATATATGGTGGTACACTGTGTAGTATGCAGTATATGCTTTGCACCGTGTAGTATGTAGTATATGGTGGTGCACTGTGTAGTATGCAGTATATGCTTTGCACTGTGTAGTATGCAGTATATGGTGGTGCACTGAGTGTTACGCAGTATGAAACAGTTTGAAACAGTTTGAAACAAACACAATGCTGGAGAGCTCGCGAAGCTCAGCTTGTGTGTGCGCGGCCGGTTGTCGTCACGCGCTTTAACCCGGACGTAAAGCAGTGCGCGAGAGAAATATTTGATACGGCTGGAAAAAATACTACAAATGGGTAAGTTTAAAATAACCAAACATGGTTTTATATGCCTCGTGTTGTTGGTGGCCATATTTATTAAGTGTCAGTTGGATAAGTAAGGAGCAGGTGTTTGCGCAGAGAGACTTTATGTTTGTCTGTAGGCTAACTCTGTAGATGGTTGTTAGCAACATGCTAACAGTTGTGATTGTGGTGTTTATATTACATAATAAGCAGCGGCGCTTCATAGATCACTGTCTCACTTCAAGATAAGGTCTTGTGTTTGTCTGCCGTTTATTGTGATCGTTTCTGCATAATTTACATGGTCACTAATGTACAGTAACGGTTTTGCCTTGTATCTGGTTATTCAACTTAGCTGGGAAGCTAACCAGCTAGCCAAGTGCTGTATGAACTATTAAGTTGCTAGCATGGTGGTTGTTTTGAATGTTAGCGTTAGCATGTAACTTGTTTGTACTGGCGTAGTTTTAATTAAGGTATTAACTTGGTTTACATTATTATAATGTGATATGTCAATAATAAAATGATGATGAATAGCATAGCAGAGTATATTTCTATAATAACAACATTGGAAGGGGTTGGTGAGCAAGTTAGTTTTGTAAATAGGCCTTTACGTTAATGTTGCAGACACTTTCATTCATTTACTATGTGATAATATTTTAAAGCATGCGCACTGATTCAATTTTATGTCTTGCTAAATAGAGTTTGTTCGCAGTGCAGAGCTGCAGGAGTGTTGGCTGCCAAGGAATAACATACACTTTGGTTGTAGTTAAAGATCAGTGTCAAGTTGTTGCTGCACTGCAGCAATAAAAGTCTAGGTATTATGATTTAGATGGGCTGGAACAGTGATGATTGAACTTTTTGTTAACAGAGCCTTTTAAACTTTGCGTTTGACATTGTTTTCTTGCAGAGAACAATCACAGTTACTAAAGGTGTTGATGAAAATGTATAACTGCTAATGATGTGTCTAAGATGTTCACTGTGAGTCAAAAAAAGGATCAGTGGCTGATCTCACAAATGTGTATTTGTATGAATCCTGACAAATCTCCACAGACAATTCAAAAGCTCGTGAAACACCAGCCCAGAATAGTGGCATCCATATTAATGCCAGTGGTTTAAAAATGGGATATTAAACAAACTTATGGTCAGGTGTCCACATATTTTTGACCATACCAGTGTGTAATGTTTTCTACAAGTATGTAAACTGATTTCTTTTGCCCCAGAATTTGTACCCATTTAACCAACGTTATAATTTATCCCAAATGTGTTCAGTGGGGTTGAGGTCAAAGCTTGGTGTTGGGCACAAATTCCTCCAGACCAAACTCAACAATGATTTATATCCCTTGCTATGTTTACGGTGACACACTAATGCTAAAGCATGAGAGGGCTTGTTGACTCAAAACTGCTGACACAGAGCTGAAGCTGTTTTATAAATGATTTCATGTTTGTAATATCTGTTAGAAGTTGGGGCTGATTGAAACCTTCAGTTATTTACATGTGGCCATGTAGTGTATAATTAAAAGATAAAACTAAACAAAGTTACAATAATTTTAAATAGCAATGATAAACACTAATGACAGAAATTATTGAAAAAAAAAATCTATTGGCAAAAAACAAGGAAATAAAAAGTGACAGATTTCTCTGAAAATTCAAGTAATCACATACAGTTTAAACAGATACAAGTTCCTAATTAAATTGTTCCAATTAAATTGTTACAATACTCTGTTGAGTGGAAACACAAACAGCTGACATGGTAACCAGTATTTTGAATAAGTAAAATGACTGTTGTTGTGTCTAATAGTGAAAGAATTTTGAAAGTTGATCAACAGGTTATGGGCAAAGGTCCAGAGGTCTGTTTTGTAACTCGCAATGTGTGTGTGTGTGTGTGTGTGTGTGTGTATATATATATATATATATATATATATATATATATATATATATATATATATATATATATATATATATATATATATGTATATATATATATATATATATATATATATATATATATATATATATATATATATATATATATATATGTATATATTTATATGTATTAGGGCTGTCAAACGATTAAAAATTTTAATCGCGATTAATCTCAGAATTTCATATAGTTAATCGCATTTAAAAAAATCTGTGTAAATGTTATAGAAAACAAGGATTTTTAAGTGAAATGTTACCATTAAAATGGTGAACACATTTTATGCTAAATGTACTTATGTTAAAAACTGCTGGGACAAGAGAAAACTGTAAGGGAGTTTTATTCACTCACATACTAGGCAGTAATACTATCCAGCAGAGACCCTTGACTTCGTATATATGTCAGATTGTAGGTTAAAATTTCTCCATCAGAAAACATTGTAGATCAGCGGTGCTTTAGGTTACTGTAACAGATTTTTCTGTGGTTGTATCGTGACAATGGTTTGATGGACGTTTCTACACGAAGTGTGTTTTGACCCTTTGGGGCTTCCATAGTTTATGGAATTGGAATTCATAGTTCATGCTTGGCTAACGCGATGACTCTCGGTACCGTAACAGAAGAAGCTAATAAAAGTGTTCTGCTTTCGACAATTTGTGAATATACCGTTCATTTATTTCTTTATTAAGCGAGTGCATCATTACGACGCTTGGTTACATTATGTTAACAAACCGCAAATGAAACAAACGGTGGCAAGTCCGACGTTAAAACGTTGGTTCTACCAGTAAATTGAGATCGCGTTAATGCGTTATTATCGCGTTAACTTCGACAGCCCTAATATATATATATATATATATATATATATTAGAGATGGGACGATCGATCGGCTATGAATCGGTATCGGCCGATTTTTAATCAAAATATGCTATCGGCGATCAGCGATATTTCCTAAAAGTAGCCGATCCGATCGTGTGATATATAAAGATCACGTTAAGTTAACAGCTCAGTGGATTGATCCAGACTTTGAGCTACGAAGCACCAACCATCACATCACCATTCATCAACCATCGTACAGAAACCACAGTGAAAGCTCTTCATGACCTAAAATAACATCATTAACGTTGTGCATCATACATACGATGTAATTTTGCTGATTGTAATATTTACTTTAAAAAGATAATTCAACCCGGTCACATCTGAGTCGATTCTATCAGCACGTTATATAAACTCCTGGTTCACTTTGGTAAATCGTAAGCGGTTCTTACTTGTGATGTAGATGAGAACAGAAGACGTTACAGAGCCAATCAGAGGCAAAAGTTTATTCATTACCAAATTCGTTAGTTCAGGATCATCTGCTGAACTTTTAGCTCCTTAGACGGAACGAGTCTGACGGTCGGTTACAGATCTGTGGTAATAGCAGTTTAATTAAGCTTTTTAATGAAGCTTTTTAATGTAAGAGAGTCACACAAAATGTTCTGTAGTAGCTGGTGTTTATTTAAAACCACGACATTTAATTAATAACAGTAAACACGGAGAGATAACTGAGAAGAGAAACTTACGCTTCGCGAAAAATGACTCGTGAATCAATGAATCACTTATAGCGATACAGTGAACAAAGCGTCTCTTCTAAAGGCACACACACACACAAACACGAGCGCGCGCTGCTCCGGTTTATTTATTTACTGCTAACACCCCCCCACCTGTCATTTTAGTGTGGGAGGTTTCATGGCTAAATTGGACCAGTCTGGTGGCCAATCTTTATTAATTGCACATTGCACCAGTAAGAGCAGAGTGTGAAGGTTCAATTAGCAGGGTAAGAGGACAGTTTTGCTCAAAATATTGCAATGCACACAACATTATGGGTGACATACCAGAGTTCAAAAGAGGACAAATTGTTGGTGCACGTCTTGCTGGCGCATCTGTGACCAAGACAGCAAGTCTTTGTGATGTATCAAGAGCCACGGTATCCAGGGTAATGTCAGCATACCACCAAGAAGGACAAACCACATCCAACAGGATTAACTGTGGACGCAAGAGGAAGCTGTCTGAAAGGGATGTTCGGGTGCTAACCCGGATTGTATCCAAAAAACATAAAACCACGGTTGCCCAAATCACGGCAGAATTAAATGTGCACCTCAACTCTCCTGTTTCCACCAGAACTGTCCGTCGTGAGCTCCACAGGGTCAATATACACGGCCGGGCTGCTATAGCCAAACCTTTGGTCACTCGTGCCAATGCCAAACGTCGGTTTCAATGGTGCAAGGAGCGCAAATCTTGGGCTGTGGACAATGTGAAACATGTATTGTTCTCTGATGAGTCCACCTTTACTGTTTTCCCCACATCCGGGAGAGTTACGGTGTGGAGAAGCCCCAAAGAAGCGTACCACCCAGACTGTTGCATGCCCAGAGTGAAGCATGGGGGTGGATCAGTGATGGTTTGGGCTGCCATATCATGGCATTCCCTTGGCCCAATACTTGTGCTAGATGGGCGCGTCACTGCCAAGGACTACCGAACCATTCTGGACGACCATGTGCATCCAATGGCGGTGCCGTGTATCAGGATGACAATGCACCAATACACACAGCAAGACTGGTGAAAGATTGGTTTGATGAACATGAAAGTGAAGTTGAACATCTCCCATGGCCTGCACAGTCACCAGATCTAAATATTATTGAGCCACTTTGGGGTGTTTTGGAGAAGCGAGTCAGGAAACGTTTTCCTCCACCAGCATCACGTAGTGACCTGGCCACTATCCTGCAAGAAGAATGGCTTAAAATCCCTCTGACCACTGTGCAGGACTTGTATATGTCATTTCCAAGACGAATTGATGCTGTATTGGCCGCAAAAGGAGGCCCTACACCATACTAATAAATTATTGTGGTCTAAAACCAGGTGTTTCAGTTATTTTGTCCAACCCCTGTATATGTGTATATATATATATATATATATATATATATATATATATGTATATATATATATATATATATATATATATATATATATATACTAGTATTTAATATATGATGCCTGCAACACATTTCAAAAAGTTGAAGTTACATTTAGATGTACATTTTCAGAGTTTAGTAGATGCTTTTATCCAAAGCGACTTCAGGTCCTTACAGTGGCAAGCTGGCAGTGGTGGGGCTTGAACCAGCGACCTTTTGATTACTAGTCCAGTACAATATTATACTAGTCCTTAACAATATAGTTAAGTTATAGTGTCTTAAAACATTCCACATAAGCAGGTGCATTGGCAACAGGTAAAGGTATCATGATTGGGTAAAAAAGAGGATCCACAAAGAAATACACTAGATCTCATTTAAATTGTTGTGACAGTTTTATTTTATCTCTGTATGTCATAGCAACTCTACCTGAATTAGAGTATCAATATTCTAATTAAAAACTAGACTTAAGACTTAAGGTGGTTATAATGTGGAATTCGATTTGATTGTAAATTTGTGTGTGTGAACGATAAGCAAACCACGACTAAAATGTAACATTGTATCATTTTCTTGGTTAGTCTGGAGTCTGGACCAAGGGAACCAAACTAGAAGTATAAACACGGCCTTAGTAAATCAAAACTGGTTCAGCATTTAGAAAAAGACTTTTCAAAAATAAAGTTAGCCAGCATCGAACAGTGTATAACAAGGGCTAACTAAACATGCAAATTCTAACTAATAAAGATGCTGTTGGTTAACATAAGCATTTTTTAAACAACATGCAGTAAAAGATGATGCAAAATATCTCTTTCTGCATCTGTGACCAGTCCTGCTGCATGTGAACTGTGGGTGGGTTAGATTTCAGCACTCTGTACATTCACTATGCTTCATGTGTGTGTCTTTGTAGCTTTGCTCTCTATTTAAATGAACTGTTAGCTGCTGGAAAAAAAAAGATTATTTTAATTGACAGCATTAGTTAAACAATGACTTTTCTTAGTTTTTGGATAGTCACTTACATCCTTAATTGTGATGGGATGGACTAGATGACTGCCAGTCTTCTACCAATGCTGAGAATTTCCTAGTAGCACACTGTCTTTGATTTGTATAAATGATGCATGCCCTGAGGTGTTTAATGATCCCAGTTAGAAAAAGATGCATGAAGATAAAATATATTTGATAAAAACCAAGTGCCCATGCAAATGAGTAGAAAAGAACAAGCATCAAGTGCATTAAGTCTTTTTAGTAATCACTTCTAATGCATTGTTAATTCATATGTAGGAGTTAACAGGCACGCTGTTATGTTATAAGAAAATAATGTACAAGGCAGAGATGATGGGATAAAGTTTTTCCTCCGGCTAGGTTATTTTGTTTTATAACAAGATAGATTACATTTATACATTGTTTGATGAATGCATACATTTAGAACTGGGCCTAAATCGATTTTGAACAGATCTACTATAGAGCAGTGTTTTTGTAGCGAAGAACAAGAATTAGTTTCTTGGTTAACACTTAGCAGTCGACTAATGGCTGGTATTGGTCAAAAGAAATTGAAGTAGTTTAAGGTACAAAAGGAGGAAGACGATCAGTAAAATGATGCAAACAATTTGAGGACCAATGAATGGGCCATAGAAAAGCCTGTACACCCAAACAGATTGATGTTCTAGAGCAGGGGTGTTGTAATGTTTATCCAAAAACTTGGGAACATTATTGTAGGTGTAACGTTAATGTTTTGAGATGGGGTGGGGGGTGGAAAGTGTTTTAGATTTGTTTTATGCGATAACGACACTCAAGAGTTTAAACAGTTTAAACTTTTTTAAAGCTGCTTAATAGTGGGCCAACCTTAATTTTATTTCTAAAACACCTCACAAGCTGTTAAAAAAACCAAACAAGTAGTGTCTTTTGTAAAATCTGATTACTGACTGACTGTTATTAATGTTAATTCAATTTGGTTTCTCAAATAAACTTTTTTTGCTTCTATATACTTGCACGAAATCACCGGCAAGTTCACATGGCGCTAAGTATAGCATAGATATAGATTTCCAGAATATATTTCTTACAGTTAATCTGATTTTATGACGAAGTATTAGGGCCACTGTAAAAAATATTTTTTTAGCTTCGATTTCAAAAATAAAATCAAAATATTATGAGAATAAAGTCAAAATTATTTCCAAATTAAAGTTGAAATGGCCAAAGAGTGTGCAAACGTCGTAGGCTTGTCAGTTCAGAGAAGCACGGGTCTCAGTACCTGGATCGGCATGCAAGCGCCGAGGGCAGCGTCCAATGTGGGTTACTGTGGTTATCCAATAACCTGCGATTACTTTTGGGTCATTGTATGTATTGTACGCTTCCATCCACAGGACATGACGACTAAACCTGTCAATGCAACCATTTATAGCCATGCCATACGGCTTTGGTTTATAGTACGAGTCCACGTTCTACTAAATAAACACAGTTTATTGCAAAGCAGCTTCAGCGTTCTTACGCTAATAACAAACTGTTGCTGATGTGCAGGAGATTGGGGATTTCTTTATTTGTGAAACCGATATGAAAGTATAACTTTACCAAATCATAAACATCCCTCATTTTAACACAAGGAGGTTGCTATAGCCATAATATTTCAACTTTAATCTTGAAATAATTTCGATTTTAATCTCAAAATCATTCCGACTTTATTCTCGAAATCATTTCGACTTTAATCTCGAAATTGAAACATACTTTTATTCTCGAAATAATTTCGACTTTATTCTCGAAATCGAAACTTATACGACTTTATTCTCGAAATCATTTCGACTTTAATCTCGAAATTGAAACATACTTTTATTCTCGAAATAATTTCGACTTTATTCTCGAAATCGAAACTTATACGACTTTATTCTCGAAATCGAAACTTACAATTTTTCTTTTCTTTACAGTGGCCCTAATACGCCGTCGTAGATTTTGTATGTGTAAGCACATTTATTTAGAATATATTAAGCTTGTGTGTTCAATGATGTATTACATTTCAATTTAAACCTTTTTACTTTAAGTATTGTTATGTTTAATTTGTGGATCACTAAACACCCAAGAACCTTTTGTATAGTCATGGCACATTAGTAAAAAGGTGCAGTCCAACACGTACTGCTTTTTTCTCTCTTTTCCCAAAACCAAAAAGCCAATTTCACAACCATATGAAATATTGATTTCAATCAGGCAATGGCCTCTACTTTTCCCTCTCTTGCACCTGCTCTGTCTGTACAATTACTTCTTACCTTCTTCAGGTAGCTGGGAAAAATGCACGAATTTCTTTTTAACTGCACTCGCAACAGAGGTCAGTCTCTAATGACAAACGATTGCCTCAAGTCAAGCACACAATACCAGAGCCACAGAACGTAAAAAACTCTCTGCCAGTCGGGCCTGAATGCAACTCCCTCCCCACCACAAGCACAGCAAAAGGTTAAAGCTAAAACTGAAATGCCAGCCATTCTGCATATCTGCGAAAATCTGTTGCCTATACACACACACACACACTAGCAGAAGATGGCTAAGTCAACTAAAATACCACTTATCCATATCTCTTCAAAATAACGTGCCCTTTTTTTTTATTTTAATTAAAAAAAAAATTTTTTTACAGTAATTTTTCCATTCCTTGTCTCACTCACATCTAACCATCTACGTATCTCTGTTGTGCAGTTTTCTAAAAATGGTACCTTAAAACTCAATGTCAATTGGTTTTGGCATTGAATTTAAAAGGCGTTGAGTTTTAAGGTATTTTTACATAAGGATGTATGAAAACCTGTTAATGAGTTCCATGGTCCCGTGGAACTGCATATTATTTAGGCAAATGTAAAATAATGGGGTTGTTTTTGACACTTATACACTAAAAATAACACAAATGTAATATAAAAAACACTGAAATAAAATTAAAAAACAGTTAAATATCAATAAAAAATACAATAAAACCTGCACTTTACCTTAACTATTTTATTGTTTTCTTATGCTTTTTGATTAGTGGAGAGACAAGCGTTTTAGACTCTCAGAAAAGCTTATTCCCACAATTTCTCAGAACCTCGAGCTGTAACTCAAGTTTTAAAGTGAAACAGTGAGGAAAATCCAGATAAACACAGATACATGTGCAGCTTTAAGACTGGATTTGACGGTTATTCCACACAAATGCAGATTTGTCTCTTATTCGCACTTGGATGACTTTTTACCACACCGCTCAAGCCGAGCCCTGAACAAAGCAGCAGTCATGCACACGTTAAGTTTAAGGGAAACGTTGAGTTTAAGGGTACAAATGTCTTGACAAAGGGTGTTGAGTTTCAAAGATTTTGAATTTAGGGGACGTTGAGTTACAAGGTACCACTGTACTTGTATTATACATAGTTATGAGAGTGAATGTGTATGGATAAATGGGTAGAGCCTAGGGCTGTCGCGGTGAAAGAATTTCCCCCTGCGATATTCAACCTGTCTCAATATCGCGGTATGCGGTGATATTGCCGTTTTTTTTTGTTTTTTTTTGTTTTTGAAAATTACTTAATTAATCTTGATTTTAGAGCTATATAAACAAGCTTTATTGTTAGGCTATGATTCGATATATTATTGCTTTATAATGACAAAGATGAGACAGCTTTAAGACCAATGAAATGCGTGTTTAATGTTAAATACAGAACAGAGCAGGGATTCGCGTCTTTTCTCTATTAAAAAAGGTTTAAATTTAGCTTCTAGGCTAGATATACACTGTGAAACAAAAGGCAAAATATTTTAAACGCACATCTAATCAAAATATGGAAAAAAAAAATAGAATAAAGAATAAAGTCTGTAAGAGTTTAAACCTGCGTTATCATGCGCGCTAGAAGAACCAACATGTTCACCTGATGTGGTTTAGAGAGGATCTGAGTGGGGGAGTGATGTTCCCGACGTTACTGATGTTACACTAATACACACGTGTACTGATCCTGCATGCGACTTTACAGATCAAAGCAAATCTAGCCTGGTTATTGCGCCACTATTAACTATCTATTTAGTAGATATAATTAACATAACAATATACGTATACTACATTTTAAGTTATTATTCGTTTCAATACATTTTTATTCAACGAAAAAATACATTTATAAAACGGATAGTTCCGGTCCTAAAATCTGATTGGCTGAGCTGCGTTCGAAGCCGTTGTAAAATCCCCGATAAACGCACACCTCTGACCACCTCACATTATTCCATATTAATACGCCACTGAATAGAAAAAAATTAATGTTATTTTCGCCCTCATGTTGCCTAGCAACACTGTTAATCGAACTATTTTGCGTCGCGGAAGAATGCTTTATTGTAAGTTTATACATAATAAATACATTTATGAATTAAACATTGTTGTATTTATTATATTTTATGTTGACCGCCGTTTTATAAAAGCAATAAGCCACTCGAGACCGTGCATTACTGTTATGATTTTAGCACGGGGAAAGAAGTTTTAGGCACTCCGCTTCGCGTCGTGCCAAAAACGTCATCCCCGTGCTAAAATCACAGTAATGCACGGCCTCTCGTGGCTTATTGCTTTATTAAATAATTCCAGCAAGCCAGCAAGAGAATATTTGCAGGCTGCAATGCCATATTAACCGTCATTAAGTGTTTTAGTACGCCGAGGCTGTTTGAATATAGTCTAAATTACAAGTATTTTATTGAGTGTAAACTTCATTTGATCATTAATAAACTTGCCTATAATTCCTGTTGCGATTGTTTACATTTTAAAACACAAAGCCTGACACTCAGCAATGAGAACAGGTTGCGGGAAAATGTCGCTCCTAGCTCATTTTCAATATGAATTTATTTAACATTTATTAGGCCCGTGAATATCGCGGTGTTGCGGTTGCTTGGCATGCCCTGCGGTTGGCTGGTCTATACCGCGATATTTCAAAATTGCGGTTAGCGCGACAGCCCTAGTAGAGCCTAATGAATTGATTAAAAAGCAGTTTAAGAAGTCTTTGTATACACATGCGCTGAGCCTTAAACTCACAGTGTAGCACCAGAGTAAATCTGAGAAGACGGGCAAGTAGAAAAGGGAATTTATCGAAATAATTTTAAAGTGGTATCATTAACATCTTAATTAGCTCATTTTATTTGGATAGTGATACTGTAATTAATATAATTTAGCAGTCTCTCTTTCCCTCTCTCTTTTTCTCGCTCTCATTCACACTCACTTAGGCAGCATCTTAGTACCTGTAGAGGCCAAAAACAAAACAAAAAAGTATTTTTTAAAACTTTTTATGATAAAATAATTATTTTTTAGGTTTGATTAAAAAAGTAAAATATTGATAGCTTTTTCCTTTTAAGAAACTTGGACATTAAGTTTAAATTATATTATAAATTAAGCCAGTAAAACCACCTGCCTGATATTGTTTCCCCTTGTATTACCAAAACATCTCTGACTCGTTAGGGCATGGACCTCACAAGACCCCTAAAGGTGTCCTGTGATCTCTGGCACCAAGTTGTTAGCAGCAGATTCTTTAAGTCCTTTAAATTAAAAAGTGTAGCTTCCATGAGTCTGACTTATTTGTTTAGCACATCTCATAGATGCCTGATCGTATTTAGATCTGGGGAATTTAGAGGCCGTGTTAACATTTAAGGATAAAACTATTCCTGAACAGTTTTTGTAGTGTGGCAGGGTGCTGAAAGAAGCCACTGACTTTAGGAAGTACTGTTGCCATGAATAAGTGTACATGGTCATGTATGTATGTTGTATGTCCACATAAATGCCAGTACCCAAGATTTCCCTGCAATACATTTCCCAGAGCTTCACACTTCCTCCACCGAGTTGCCCTTTTCCTGTAGTGCATCCTGGTGCCAGAAAAGTGATGCACGCACACTCGACCACCCTCGTAATGTAAAAGAATTCATCAGACCAGGTCACCTTCTTCCACTGAGCCATGGTCCATTTGTGATGTTCATGTGCTCACTGTAGTCACTTGTGGTGGTGTACAGGGGTGAGCATGGGCACTCTGGAAAGATGCAAGCTGCAATGCGCCAGGGCTCCCTATGCACATCAGTGAGCCTAACAAATCCTTAACAAATCATGTCTTTCTTTGATAAGAATAGAACTCTTGTGAGGCCAGCAGGATTTAGCCCAGTCATTTACTTTTTTTTTATTTACTGCGTATTATGCAATGATTAACATTATGAGATATGTAAATCATTTACGTTTCAAAAATGAAATGGTGATGGTCACAGTGACAGTTAAAATATTTCATATTATATTATTATATTACTGGTTAGTTAATAAAATAGTGATTATATCGTGATTCTAAAGAAATCTTAAATAAACCACAGGGTTGCATGATAGAGTAGCATGTAGTCTAACTGCTGCACAACTCTAGCTCTGGCGTTCAAACCAGTGAGGAGATCCGATAAGCCATAAGAGGCCAATAATATGTATGTGTTTGTGTTTGTGTTTATGTTTCAGTAGGGCAGTGATAGCTCAGTGGTTAAGGTACTGGACTAGTAAACAGAAGGTTGCCGGTTCAAGCCCCGCTACGACCAAGTTGCCACTGTTGGGTCCCTGAGCAAGGCCCTTAACCCTCAATTGCTCATCGTGTTCAGCTCATTGTGTACGTCGCTTTGGATAAAAGCGTCTGCTAAATGCTGAAAATGTAAAATGTAAATGTTTCTGTGTGTCTGTTTCTATCTATCTATCTATCTATCTATCTATCTATCTATCTATCTATCTATCTATCTATCTATCTATCTATCTATCTACCTACCTACCTACCTACCTACCTACCTACCTACCTACCTACCTACCTACCTATCTATCATCTATCTATCTATCTATATGCTCATCTGTATATATATATACAGTGAAGCCCGAAATTATTCATACCCCTGGCAAATTTTGACTTTGACCGGAAATGACACAGGCGTCTCCCAGAAGATAATAAGACAATGTACAAGAGGCATCATTGTGGAAAAAAATATTTCTCAGCTTTTATTTACATTTGAACAAAAAGTGCCATGTCCAAAATTATTCATACCCTTTGCAAACTGTCACAGTCTATGGAAAAATCCAAAGTTCTATACCATTCCAAATAGTCCAAGCTGTTCTGAAGCATCCTAATTACCCTGATTCATTGGGAACAGCTGTTTTAATCAACTCAACAGGTTAAAAACAGCAGCTCTCTGCAGTTGGTATGTGGACAGTCATGGCTAAAGGAGCTCACTAAGGACCTGCGGGTGCGCATTGTGGCTGCTCACAAGTCAGGAAAGGGCTATAAGGCCATATCTAAATGTTTACAAATTCCAGTGGCTACAGTGCAAAGTATTATTAAAAAATACAAGACGTTCCGCACTAGGGCTGGGCGATATATCGAGATTTTATAAAATATCGATATATTTTCATACGCGATATAAGATAAGACAATATCGCGTATATCGATATAGAAGTTGCGTTCCAATTACATCCGACAGTCGTCTTTCTCTTCTCTCAGTTAGTCTCTGCACATGTTCACCTGCCCCGCCCCTCTCCCTCACTGAACACAACTCGCCCCTCCCTCCCCACCGCCTTTCTGAACACATTTCTGTAAGTAAAACTCCCGTGATAGCATGGAGATGGTGGAGGAGCTGCTTAGTAAAAAGAATAATAATGGCTCAATTATTTGGAGATGGTTCGGATTCAGTGGTGGAGAAGTGTCAGATGAGCAGCGGAATAATGTATTCTGTAGAGAATGCCAAGAACAAGTCCAGACAAAAGGTTCCAGCTCCGTGTACCTTTGATCATTCGTTTTTCACTTCAAATCCCAAAGTTGATAAACAAGAAAACGAGTCGTTATTCGTTTCTAAAACCAATATTGGAAAACGGAAATACATACAAGCGCATGCACGCGCTGACATGCACGTGTTTACTTCATATATAAACAGTGTAAATTATGCACAAGTGTTATAAACAGTAATAATAACGTAACGGTGCGTCTCCTGTTGTTCTGACTCTTGTGTTTGTATATGTGATGTGCATGTATAGATATTTGCTATATCTGTATAATACAAACATTATGGGGAGTGATTTCTGTACTGGATGTTGTACGTGGACGTGTTAGTTTATACTGGATGATCGCCCAATGTCCGAGACTCATTTATTTATTTATCATGTATTATAGTATTTCTTGTTCTTGGCCAATAAACAACCAAAAATTTATAAAATTGCATGAACTAACTCTGCAGTAAACAAGGAGCAAACAGCAATTAAACAACAAATACAGCTCTTAAATAATAATAAAGTGCATGAAGCAGAACCCTGATTAAAATGCATGAAATGTTGTAATAGTTACATGAAGGATTAGTTCTGCCTGTATTACAGAACTGAGTTCTATACGGTAAAAAAATATTAATGTAAATGTTAATGTTGTGGCGACATATACATAAAATAATTTATAAAGTCCAAACATGAGAGGGGGGTTTAACGAGAACGCTATATTTAATGTCACACAAGCTCAGTGCAAAACAACAGAAGAACGCGAGCACAGACGGAAACGATAAATTCCGACACCTTCCCTACACACTCGCTCCCTGCGCCCTATAGTGCACTTAACATTCTTAAAGGGCCAGACAATATATTTGTAATTCACATTACACGACAGGTGAGACGTTAGAAAACAACAAACTTTTTCTAAGAATAGTTCTTTTTTTTTTAAAGAAAAATAGTTCTTGTGTGAAGCTTCCCCAGCATGAATGTTAATAAAAGTGCCTGTAAAAAATTTGGAACATGTAGCTTTGTCTCAGAAGTGTCTTTTTGTTATTATCTTATGGGATGAAAAAATATCGAGATATATATCGTATATCGTGGTTCAGCGAAAAAATATCGAAATATTACTTTTGATCCATATCGCCCAGCCCTATTCCGCACTGTGGACAATCTCAGAGGACGTGGTCGGAAGCCAAAAGTGACACCTGTGCTGGCCAGGAGGATAGTGAGAGAGGTGAAAAAGAATCCAAGGATCACCACCAAGGCCATCCTGGTGAATCTGGGCTCTGCTGGTGGCAACGTCTCAAGGCAGAAAGTCCAACGGACACTGCACACTGCTGGGTTCCATGGACGCAGACCAAGGAGGACGCCACTTCTCCAGAAAAGGCACACAAAAGCTCGCTTGGCCTTTGCAAATGCTCATCTGGACAAAGAAGAAGACTTCTGGTCTTCTGTTTTATGGTCAGATGAAACAAAAATTAAATTTTTTGGCCACAATGATGTATCCTTCATTTGGCGTAAAAAAGGAGAAGCCTTCTCTAAGAACACCATCCCCACTGTCAAACATGGTGGTGGGAACCTAATGATTTGGGGGTGTTTTTCAGCCAATGGACCAGGGAACCTAATCACAGTAAACGGCACCATGAAAAAAGAGCAATACATCAAGATTCTCAACAACAACATCAGGCAGTCTGCAGAGAAACTTGGCCTTGGGCACCAGTGGACATTTCGGCACGACAACGACCCAAAACACACAGCAAAAGTGGTGAAGAAATGGTTAGCGGACAAAAACATTAACGTTTTGCAGTGGTCCAGCCAGAGTCCTGACTTGAATCCAATTGAGAATCTGTAGAGGGAGCTAAAGATTAGGGTGATGGCAAGGAGACCCTCCAACCTGAAAGAGTTGGAGCTCATCGCTAAAGATGAATGGGCAAAAATACCAGTGGAGACATGCAAAAAGCTGGTCAGCAGTTATAGGAAGCGTTTGATTGCTGTAATAGCTAATAAAGGCTTTTCTATTGATTATTGAGAAGGGTATGAATAATTTTGGACATTCCACTTTTTCTTCAAATGTAAATAAAAGCTGAGAAATTTTTTTTTCCACAATGATGCCTCTTGTACATTGTCTTCTTATCTTCTGGGAGACGCCTGTGTCATTTCCGGTCAAAAAAGAAATTGCTGGTTGAATAAAAGTAACTTTAAGTCAAAATTTGCCAGGGGTATGAATAATTTCTGGCTTCACTGTGTATATATATATATTAGGGCTGTGAAACGATTAAAATTTTTTAATCGCGATTAATCTCAGAATTGCATATAGTTAATCTAAGTTAGTAACTTAGTAAAAGTTACTAAGTTAGTAAAAAAAAAAATCTGTGTAAATGTTATAGAAAACAAGGATTTTTAAGTGAAATGTTACAATTAAAATGGTGAACACATTTTATGCTAAAATGTACTTATGTTAAAAACTGCTGGGACAAGAGAAAACTGTAAGGGAGTTTTATTCACTCACATACTAGGCAGTAATACTATCCAGCAGAGACCCTTGACTTCGTATATGTCAGATTGTAGGTAAAAATTTCTCCATCAGAAAACATTGTAGATCAGCGGTGCTTTAGGTGGAATAAGGCGTAGTTATTGTAACAGACTTTTCTGTGGATGTATTGTGACAATGGTTTGATGGACGTTTCTACACGAAGTGAGTGTGCTTTGACCCTTTGGGGCTTCCATAGTTAATGTAATAGCATGCTCGGCTAACGCGATGACTCTAGCTGTCCGGTATTCGGTACCGTAACAGAAGAAGTTAATAAAGTGTTCTGCTCCCGACAATATGTGAATATACCGTGTATTTATTTCTTCATTAAGCAAGTGCATCGCTACGACGCTCGGTTACATTATGTTAACAAACCGCAAATGAAAAACGGTGGCAGGCCTCAACATGAACTACGGATGACTCGCAGGGCCAAATAGAATTTGCGTTAACGGCACTATTTTTTAAAATCGCGTTAAAATTGCGTTAATGCGTTATTATCGCGTTAACTTCGACAGCCCTAATATACACGGTATATATACGGTATATATATATATATATATATATATATGTGTGTGTATGTGTGTGTGTGTGTATATATATATATATATATATACTGTATATATATATATATATATATATATATACTGTATATACAGTGTATCACAAAAGTGAGTACACCCCTCACATTTCTGCAGTTATTTAAGTATATATTTTCATGGGACAACACTGACAAAATGACACTTTGACACAATGAAAAGTAGTCTGTGTGCAGCTTATATAACAGTGTAAATTTATTCTTCCCTCAAAATAACTCAATATACAGCCATTAATGTCTAAACCACCGGCAACAAAAGTGAGTACACCCCTAAGAGACTACACCCCTAAATGTCCAAATTGAGCACTGCTTGTCATTTTCCCTCCAAAATGTCATGTGATTTGTTAGTGTTACTAGGTCTCAGGTGTGCATAGGGAGCAGGTGTGTTTAATTTAGTAGTACAGCTCTCACACTCTCTCATACTGGTCACTGAAAGTTCCAACATGGCACCTCATGGCAAAGAACTCTCTGAGGATCTTAAAAGACGAATTGTTGCGCTACATGAAGATGGCCATGGCTACAAGAAGATTGCCAACACCCTGAAACTGAGCTGCAGCACAGTGGCCAAGATCATCCAGCGTTTTAAAAGAGCAGGGTCCACTCAGAGCAGACCTCGCGTTGGACGTCCAAAGAAGCTGAGTGCACGTGCTCAGCGTCACATCCAACTGCTGTCTTTGAAAGATAGGCGCAGGAGTGCTGTCAGCATTGCTGCAGAGATTGAAAAGGTGGGGGGTCAGCCTGTCAGTGCTCAGACCATACGCCGCACACTACATCAAATTGGTCTGCATGGCTGTCACCCCATAAGGAAGCCTCTTCTGAAGTCTCTACACAAGAAAGCCCGCAAACAGTTTGCTGAAGACATGTCAACAAAGGACATGGATTACTGGAACCATGTCCTATGGTCTGATAAGACCAAGATTAATTTGTTTGGTTCAGATGGTCTGAAGCATGTGTGGCGGCAATCAGGTGAGGAGTACAAAGATAAGTGTGTCATGCCTACAGTCAAGCATGGTGGTGGGAATGCCATGGTCTGGGGCTGCATGAGTGCAGCAGGTGTTGGGGAGTTACATTTCATTGAGGGACACATGAACTCCAATATGTACTGTGAAATACTGAAGCAGAGCATGATCCCCTCCCTCCGGAAACTGGGTCGCAGGGCAGTGTTCCAGCATGATAATGACCCCAAACACACCTCTAAGACGACCACTGCTTTATTGAAGAGGCTGAGGGTAAAGGTGATGGACTGGCCAAGCATGTCTCCAGACCTAAACCCAATAGAACATCTTTGGGGCATCCTCAAGCGGAAGGTGGAGGAGCGCAAAGTCTCGAATATCCGCCAGCTCCGTGATGTCGTCATGGAGGAGTGGAAAAGCATTCCAGTGGCAACCTGTGAAGCTCTGGTAAACTCCATGCCCAGGAGAGTTAAGGCAGTTCTGGGAAATAATGGTGGCCACACAAAATATTGACACTTCAGGAACTTTCACTAAGGGGTGTACTCACTTTTGTTGCCGGTGGTTTAGACATTAATGGCTGTATATTGAGTTATTTTGAGGGAAGAATAAATTTACACTGTTATATAAGCTGCACACAGACTACTTTTCATTGTGTCAAAGTGTCATTTTGTCAGTGTTGTCCCATGAAAAGATATACTTAAATATCTGCAGAAATGTGAGGGGTGTACTCACTTTTGTGATACACTGTATATATACACTTGAGGACAAAATTATTAGCCCCCCTATGAAATTTAAAGTTATTTACAAATTTCCCAAAGTCATTTTATAACAGAGCAGGGATTTTTTAATATAGCATTTCTAAACATACTAGTTTTCTTTAGAAAGCATAAATTATTTTTATTTGCTTACTATAACAGAACTATTTCAAAAGAAACAAAAATCACCGGGGTCAATATTATTAGCCCCCTTAAGAACTGACTTTTTTATTGAGCCATAGCACAAACCACTGCTGTGCAATGGTGTGCTTTAACTTTGTAATGATAAAAGCTCGTTAAATCAAGTCACAGCTGAGGGTTATCTCCCAATTTACACACAGTATAAAAGCTTCAGTAAGCATTTGAGCTGTCACTTGAGAAAGCATCATGCCAAAAACAAAAGAAATCAGTTTAGACTTGAGAAAAACAATCATCGATGCTTACAAAGCAGGAGAAGGATATACAAAGTTATCACAGCGTTTCCAAGTGTCAAGAACTGGAGTGAGAAGTATTATTAAAAAATTCAAAGAGAGCCACACAATTCAGAACAAGCCTGGCAGAGGTAGGAAGCGCAAGATATCAAAGACCCTGGAAAGAAAACTAGTGAGAGATGTGTCTAAAGACCCCAGAACAACTGCCAAGACACTAGTGAACGACTTAGCCAGGTCAGGAATAATTGTCTCAAAAAAGACAATCACTAGAGCCCTGCACAGGAATGAATTGCGAGGTTGCAGACCAAGAAAAACTCCACTCCTGCAGAAAAGACACCTTCAAGCCAGACTGAAGTATGCTAAGGACAACCTGGAGAAAGATTATGCATACTGGAAGCATGTCCTTTGGTCAGATGAGACAAAAGTAGAGCTCTTTGGCCATAGAGACATTGCTTATGTTTGGAGGAAAAAGGGGGAGGCTTATCACCCAAAGAACACCGTCCCCACAGTGAAACACGGTGGTGGGAGTATTATGCTGTGGGGATGTTTCAGTGCATCTGGACCTGGGAATCTTGTCAAGGTGGAAGGAATCATGAGGAAAGAAGGATATGTGAATATTTTGAAAGAAAACCTTAAGCAGTCAGCAGCAAAACTTGGTCTGGGTCGTCGCTTTCTCTTCCAACATGACAACGACCCAAAACATACATCGCTCCTGGTGAAGAACTACCTCCAGAAGACCAAAGTGAACGTTATTGACTGGCCTGCACAAAGCCCTGACTTGAATCCCATTGAAAATCTGTGGGGTGAACTGAAGAAGAAGATTCATGCCAGAAGGCCATCAAATCTGGAGGAGCTAGGGAGATTTGCCAAAGAAGAATGGGCTGGGATTCCTCAGGAGATGTGTCAGAGACTTGTTGAAAACTACAGTAAACGACTGCAGGCTGTTATCCAGCAAAAAGGATACACAACTGACTATTAGCATCAGGGAGGCTAATAATTTTGGCCGTGGTAGTTTTTGATTTTGTGAAATAATTTAATTTCTGTGGGCAAAGTAAAATGATTTAATCATTCAAAATAAAACTGGGATGTTTGAAAAGGCTGTGTTAAAAGTTATTTGCTCTATTTAACAGTACTTGGGAAATACATTTAAAACAATGAATTTTTCATAGGGGGGCTAATAATTTTGTCCTCAAGTGTATATATATATATATGTGTGTGTGTCTGTGTAAGGGAGCAGACAGACATTTGCAACCTCAATCCATATTTCAATTTCCATCGCCTCATGTAAACTAATTTAATCTTGGCTGTATTTCCTCCACAGCCTGTGAGAAATGAGCCTATTCTCACCCACAGATTTTAAATGACCCTGTTCCTCTCTCTCTCTGTCACACACACACACACACACATATTTTCTTAAATTGCTATTTAAACTAGCCGTGTTAAATCTTTATTTACTGCACACTGCTCTAGTTACGAGTTAAGAGTTATTAGTAACATATATTGCTTAATAATGAATGTGTCATTAAAAACAAGGCTTACTGGCACTTTATACACACAACAAGGACCAGTATCCCTGCAGTGCAACACCTACTAAACCTGGTCAAAACCTGAATCTTTTATCACTTGTGTTTAAACAGAAACTAAATTCAAACTCTGTTGGACTTGGACCTTTTCAGCATTTGCCTTGCACATCTCAGAGCTGCACATCTTTAAAAAGTAGCCTAACATAAAATACTGCTAATTTAATGTGGACAAGCGCTGTGTCTCCTTCTTAACAACTTACAAAATTTAAACAAAGTGATTTAAAAGAAATTCTTGATGTAACCGCATACTTGTGTCCCAATCTTAAAAAGTAGTGTAAGACACGCAGCTGTTCTCCTGTAATTGAGTTTTACGGAATGATGAAGTACTGCTGTCCTTTGCTACATGGCCTGGAGGTTTAATATTCATCTGAGACACTTCACAAGGTGTTGAGAATAGTAGAATTTATACAGGGTATTAAAAAGTGCTATTTCAAGCCCAGCTTCACAAAAGAGAGCGCTATTCTTCAATCAAATTATCAAGCTGAAAAAGATCTGCCTCATGAACATGATTTTAGCTTCAGGAATATTACAATTTTTTTGGCTTTATTGTTATTCAGTGCATAACTAATAATTCCTCAGATTAGACTATGTTCACAGATTGCAATTGCAGGCTGTTACATATTTGTCATAATCGAAACCAACGTCAAAATTGTCATTAAGTGAAGCGTTTTCTTAAACAAATAATCAGCTACAGTAACCTAGAGGATAAATATACAAATGTATATTTATTTCTAAAATAAACGAGTCCAAAGATTATCTGAACAACTTTTTTTGCTTTCTGGAAGCAGTTTAAATTTAATTTTGCGTTTGCAGGTCACTTTCAACTGTGGCTTTACTTATTAGTGACTTTCATTGCACCAACACTTTGTTACAAGTAATCATTCTGGTCACGTGATTAGGAGATTACATTTTTTAAATCTTAATTATGGTAATACTATCATCATCATCATCAAAATATACAATATCCAGATTCTTTTATCAGTAAGAAAAAGAAAGGCACCCAGTGTTCTCACCAACTGACTACTCAGCTAGTCCAGTAAATTAGTCTAGTCTAGTCCAGTAAACTAGTCTAGTCTAGTCTAGTGACTAGTCATTGCATCTGTAATTAAACTAGGAATTAATACATCAGACAATTGCAGGTGGTTATGCAATAATTTTGACAAATTTACAAAATTCTAATTCCTGGATTGTGCTAAAAATGTTTTCATATAAAAAAAAGCTTTTGTTTTTTCATACTACACTTATATAATATGCAAAATGTTATTTTTTTAGGTATCTTATTACACATTTTTGTAAGGTAGCCAAACCTAAATGTTTGCAGCAGTCCCTTATTCTTACCTTTGCAGCTGGAGCGTCACGGTGGCTCAGTGGGTAGCACTGTCGCCTCACAGCAAGAAGGTCCTGGGTTCGATCCCCAGGTGGGGCGGTCTGGGTCCTTTCTGTGTGGAGTTTGCATATTCTCCCAGTGTCTACGTGGTTTCCTCCGGGTGCTCCAGTTTCCTCCCACAGTCCAAAGACATGCAAGTAAAGTAAATTGGAGATACAAAATTGTTCATGACTGTCATGAATGTAACCAAAGTGTGTAAAACATGACGTTAAAATCCTAATAAACAAACAAACAAACAAACCTTTGCAGCTGTTTGGTGCAAGGTTTAAGTCTAATTCTCACTCATTATAAGACATAATCTGAAATGACACTAAACTGAAGTAAAACTGAAAGAACTGTATAAATCAGTGGTTAGGTTGATTTAATGTTGAGCCAGAAGGGGTTGGGGTAGATATAGGTAAAATTAGCTTCTAAAATGTTATTTATTCATGTATATTCCCTAAAGCAAGCATTAATTCCATCTGCCATGCTCATGAAATTACAAGATTAAAAACTAAATACATGAACTGCTTATTTTAATTCTATGAATTTTAACCAGTTATTTTTTTCTGAGCAAAGTATTGAACTGGTTGCTTAAAAAATATGGAAATTTGGTAAATGTCCTGGACAAAAAATACACTTAAATACACATTTCTTTGAAAATGAGAAATTATTGCTGGTATTTGCAAAGATACTTTTATGGCTGGGAGATATTGCAGAATAATAATAAATAATTTTGCACAGATATTCATACAAAACTTTTAAAATGTACCATTTAATGTGTGTCTAATGTATGCCTGAGTGTTTTCAGCAGTATTTTACTCATGCATTAGCAGCTGTTCTGTGGAACTTTTTTTGAACATAAATCCGCGATCTGATACACAAGCTAGTGCACTATGTAGGGAACATAAATCCGCGATCTGATACACAATCTAGTGCACTATGTAGGGAACATAAATCCGCGATCTGATACACAATCTAGGTTTTTTATTTCTTTTTTTCCCTTCAGAGGTTCTTGCCTACTTCTTCTTCTTGTTGTTCCTACCTCCCCAAAAAGAATTTTTGCAACTTGGGATGTCTGCTTTGTAGTGTTAAACTTTATATTCGTTATGGAACTACTTTTTGGCAATATTAAAGCATATTTATTATGAAATTCAGGGCTTCTTTGATTTATTTTCTTTCTTTATTTTGTAAAAACTGTTGTATAAAAGCAATAGAACACTCGAGGTCGTGTGTTATCGCGAATAACATCACGGCTGTGATGATCTACGGCACTCACCTTCGACAAAATCACAGCCATGATGTTATTCGCGATAACACATTCCCTCTCGTGTTCTATTGCTTAAATAAAACGTGCAGTGTATTATAACAAGTGATTAAAAGGAATATTATTTTTAAAGAACATTTTAGTCAATATCAGTAAATAGGCTATTTAAAAAGAAAACAGGAGTAATACTGTACTTTTTATGAGCCAAATTCTAATAAGGTTTATTAGGGCTGAAGGAATTACGCATTAATGAACTGTTGTGTTAGGTTAGACTTTTGATAGCTTTTTGATAACCATTGGTCTGCTATTGAGTTTGGGGTGTCATCATCATATTGCAGAATAATAACAATAAAAGGATTTTTGCACAGATATACATACACAACTTACAACATTTAAAAGGTACCATTTAATGTGTGTCCATAATGTATAGCTGAATGCTTTCAGCAGTTTTTTAACTCATTCATTAGCAGCTGTTCTGTTGAATGTCTTTTGTTAAAAGCATGCTACTTTAAGTTTTTCTATTGGTTTGTGACCTAAAAGAAGACTGTAGGACAATTACAAGCAAATAAAATGTGCAGTGTATTCTAACAAGGAATATCCATGTTACACAACATTAAAGTCAATATCAGTAAATAGGCTATTTAAAAAGAAAACGGGAGTAATACTGTGTACTTTTCATAAGCCAAATTCTAATAAGGTTTATTAGTGCTGAAGGAATTATGCATTAATGAACTGTTGTGTTAATCTTTTTGATGACCATTTAGGGTGTCATCATCATTGAGGTTTGTTTTCATAAAGGGGTTACCTGGTTGGATTAGAAGTCTTATCAAATACAAAGCTTAAAGACATGATTTAAGTAGTTACAAAATAACATAATTTAAATACCTGTATTGTTTGAATGCAACAGATAATTCGTGTGAACATTAAAATTTGCTGGCCAACTTTTCTGCTACATTGTAGACCCTGTGTTATTATAGCAAAGCAGATCCTCCTCCAGCTGCAGTTGTTTACTGCCAACCTGGCAGCAGTAGCAGAAAACATAAAACAAGAGGAAACTAATTTCTGTAAACATCTAAAAAGAAACTTAGAAATTGGTTGGATTATGTTCAGCTTAAACCAGTTTACATTTCAGCCAAAGACTGAGACGGACGATGTTCCCTGCAGGTGTCGGAATAAATTGCGTTTTGCTGAGTGTTGGCAGCTACATGAACACACTCAGTTTCCACACACTGCTGTGGTGCACATAGTGTTAGCCGAGTGAGACGAACGTGTTAGTAAAATGAAGCGGAACCTGTGGGAGGCAGCTGTGAGGGAGCTGTGTGATCTTTTTTCTGATGCTTGTTACTGACACTTCAGAAAGATTAAGAGCTAGGAGATGGTCATTTGCAGACTAATTTGTGAAGTGGAGCTCAGATGTCACCAAAACACCATCACTAATAAGCTCCTCATCCTCAAAGAGACAAAAATAAGCTAGCAGGCACTCTGCACATATTCCTAGATTTGAGGTTTATTTCTGTATTGTAGCAATGGATCAATTTGTTTGGATACTGACTATACTGATGTAAGATTCTTGCTTTAAGTGCTGGATTGATAACCAATTGGATTTGGCATTTTGGGTCTGTCTGAAAACCTAGTGAGCTCTGTACATAGACAGCAATTTCTGTCATTCTGCTCACACTCCCGAAACGCAGGCTGTCTGAATTCTTAGGTACCTTAAAAAGCTGCCTCCTGAGGTGCTTTAAAAGTTCTTTTTTTAATGTGAATACATTTTCGTTTATTTTTAAATAGTATGAGGTGTTCAAGTGTAATTTATTTGCAAAGTCGGGCTTGCAGGGGCAGTTTAACCGTTTTCGGTACGCAGAGGGAGATGTTGGCATGCTAGTGAGATGTGTCACCTCAGCCCATTGGTTTAAATGTTCTGAGGCTAACTGTGTTAGCTTGGTAAGTGAAAACTGTGGTGACGTAATCGCTGTCTTAAGTACTGCGTCTTTATAATCGGCCTTATGAGTTTGTTGTCTAGCTGCCTAGGCAAACAGTATGCATCAAGGCAGATCACTAGGTTTTCAGACAGACCTTTTATTTCTGATCCATTTTATGTCATACATGATTGTTAGATGTTAACTGGTGATACTGTTATTTACATTTATTTTGACTATACAATTTACTCTTAAAGCACATATAGATTATTATACACTGATCAGCCATAACATTAAAACCACCTCCTTGTTTCTACACTCACTGTGAATTTCATCAGCTCCACTTACCATATAGAAGCACTTTGTGGTTCTACAATTACTGACTGTAGTCCATCTGTTTCTCTGCATACTTTTTTAGCCTGCTTTCACCCTGTTCTTCAATGGTCAGGACCACCACAGAGCAGGTATTACTTAGGTGGTGGATCATTCTCAGCACTGCAGTGATACTGACATGGTGGTGGTGTGTTAGTGTGTGTTGTGCTGGTATGAGTGGATCAGACACAGCAGCGCTGCTGGAGTTTTAAAATACTGTGTCCACTCACTGTCCACTCTATTAGACACTCCTACCTAGTTGGTCCACCTTGTAGATGTAAAGTCAGAGACGATCACTCATCTATTGCTGCTGTTTGAGTTGGTCATCTTCTAGACCTTCATCAGTGGTCACAGGACGCTGCCCACGGGGAGCTGATGACTGATGGTTGGTGGACTATTCTCAGTCCAGCAGTGACAGTGAGGTGTTTCAAAACCTCCATCAGCATTGCTGTGTCTTATTATCCACTCATACTAGCACAACACACACTAACACACCACCACCATGTCAGTGTCACTGCAGTGCTGAGAATGATCCACCACCCAAATAATACCTACTTTATAGTGGTCCTGGGAGAGTCCTGATCATTGAAGAACAGCATGAAAGGGGGCTAACAAAGCATGCAGAGAAACAGATGGACTACAGTCAGTAATTATAGAACTGCAAAGTACTTTTATATGGTAAGTGGAGCTGATAAAATGGACAGTGAGTGTAGAAACAAGGAGGTGGTTTTAATGTTATGGCTGATCAGTGTATATACTAATACAGCACATTGTCATTGTCAGTGTAATGTTTTACGTTTCTTTTTTGTAGAGAGTTTGCTCGACCACTACAAGGATTTTCCTACAGGAATGGTTTAATCTATCAGGGTGGGAATCTGCTTTGCCATTTGATGCTATTACTGTTAGTGGTGCCAGTGTTTTTTAAATTCTCGAGTCAGATGAGACATTTATAAAAAGTATTAAAATTCTTGGCATAAAATATGTACACATACACATAGTGCTGAGAATCAGAGCCCAGCCAGCACTTGACAGCATTACAAAATATTGTCTTCTAAAATTAAGCCTGTGACAAAAAAAACAAACACTTGCACATGTGCGAACAACAGCTTCACATAATGGTTATTGTGGTAAAGATGTCAAAGAAATTTTTTTTACTAATACTCCCAGCATAAGTATTAAGCTGCTTTCACATCACAAGCTTTTGTTCTTTGTTCACCGCAAGGCTTGGCGCATATTGCCGCTTACTGCTGCATTTCAGCATTTCAAATTATATGTGGCTAAACTGTTTTTCGCTGATTGTTCCACCAAGCCATACACAGTATTGCCAATATTGACTGACCACATTTACTGTTTTTGTAGTTTTGTATAAAATAAAACTAACCTTAAACTGTGGTAGCCAAATATGTAGAACTTTGGCTGCAAGGCAGATCCGGGATTTAATGAAATGTCTTAATGCTGTTTTTTTCTTCTTCCTCCTGGTATGTTTTAATTATTATCCTGAAGCTGATTAATGTGGTGTGTGAATTTTGTACTACGATTTGTACGTTTTGTGTTGTTTTTATGATTATTTGCTTTTTATGTAAATTGTAAAGCGTCTTTGAGTATCTTGGAAAGTGCTATATGAATAAAATGTATTATTATTAATAGGGATGCACGATGATATCGGAATTCTATCTGTATCTGCCGATAATATATTTTTTAAGAACAATCGGCATCGGGCCGATGCTTAGATTTGGCCGATGTTTCAAACCGATATTTGCCGACGCATTTATTATTTGCCGGAAGAAGACGGGGTGACGCAGGCACTACAGCAGTGCAGCAAAAATGTCTGTGGTATGGAAGTTTTTCCAAAGTGAGCGAGCATGACATAAAGCATGCAGTTTGCAACACTTGCTCAACTAACGTCTTGCGTGGAGGGAGCAAAGTAAGACATTTCAACACCACAAATTTAATTATACATCTGAAGGCACACCATCCTGACAAATATACAGAGTTCCTCACGGTGAAAGAGGAGACTCGCACAGCACCGCGCACGCCAGCAAAATCTGCAGCTACTCAGCCGGTTGACCAACTCCTTCAGAAATTTAAGAAATTTGACAAAAACAGCCCAAAAGCTACAGCTATTACAGCAAAGGGGATGGAATTCATCGCTCTCGATGATCAGCCGTTCTCTGTTGTGGAGGATATTGGATTTCGCCGGCTGCTCGAGCATCTTGAGCCACGTTACACCATACCTAGCCGTCGTTACTTTTCCGACGTAGCCCTACCGGAGCTACACAACTTGGTAGCGACTCACATTCACAAGCTCATTGACGATAATGTGTCCTCCATTAGCCTTACCACGGACATCTGGACATCTGATGTGAGTCCAGTGAGTATTCTGAGTTTAACCGCGCAGTGGGTAGACAACAGTTTTGAATTACAGAAGGCAGTTTTGCACGCCCAAGAATGCTCCGGTTCACACACAAGCTCTGCACTATCTGTGGCATTTGAAAGAATGTTTGAAACATGGAAGATTTCTAAGGAGAACATTCATGTTGTACTGCGCGACAATGCACGGAGCATTGCGAAAGCTATGGTGGAATGCGGGGTTCCGAGTTTGCCGTGTATGGCCCACACGTTACAGCTCGCTGTGAACGACGGTGTGTTCTCTCAGCGCAGTATCTCGGATGTAATTGCGATTGGCCGAAGGATAGTTGGCCATTTTAAACACTCGAGTAGATTTGAGTAGATATTATTTTATTTAAGTTGTTAATTTAAAATCCTTTGATATAAGATCACTTTTTAAAATGTTTTTTATATATTATTAGTTTGAATAAATCTATTTTATTTAAAAGTGGTGACCAGTCTGTGTAGAACCAGTTAGCTTACTAAATGTGCCTAATAATTTTCTCAGGAGACACCTTTTATTTTATTGTTTGCATACAGTTGGTTGAAAGCTAAAAAGTTATGCAAATAAATGGTACATTTGTTTATAATGTAAATCGGGGGTGTCTGATCTCTCTGTAAGTTATAAATGTGTATATCGGCATCGGCATCTGTAGATAAGTACGTGTATACTATCGGATATCGGCATCGGCCCAATATTCCCATATTGGTGCATCCCTAATTATTAAACCCATGGCCTTCCAATTAATGGCCCACTGTTGGGCCCATGAGCAAGGCACTTAACCTTCTTAGCTGTACAATGGCTGACCCTGTGCTCTGACTCTGATCTGAATATTTGGAAGAAACATTTCATTATGACAAAATAAAGGCATTCTAACTGCCCTAGATTATTATTAAATCTCTGGCATTGGTTGTTATTTGGAGATGTGAGAAGATAAAAACTAGAGATGCATGAGTACCGATACTGGTATGGGGTATTTGCCCGATACCGCGCTCATTAACTTGTACTCGTACTCGCAAACGAGGCTCCGATACTAAACATCCGATACCGTGTGCCTAGTGCACGTTGCTGCGTTATGCCTAGTTCACACTACACGATTTTTGCCCTGATAGTTTATATCAGAATACACCGGCACACACACACGTTTTACAGTATTTCTGACCTCATCGTTCTCTACAAAACATCCAACTCACTACAGAACAATCCATGCTATTCGTCCACTCACATTCATTTATTTTTCCTCCTTGATTTCATCACATCAGCGCACAAACACTTTGATCACTCGCTACTTGTTGACGTGCATTTTTGGACGTGGCATCATTAAACCCCTCATCACTTCTCACGTGTGTTTTTGTTTAAAAAACCTGTATTTGTGAGACCGTTGGTTTCTGTTCAGTGCGTGTACTCAAAGGAACAAATCAACTGTTCCATTGCACTATTTTACACTAAAAACTACACTATTCCATAATGCTCCAGATTGCATCATTCTAAATCAGAGGTGGAAAGTAACGAGTTACATTTACTCGCGTTACTGTAATTGAGTAGTTTTTTTGTGTACTTGTACTTTTTAAAGTAGATTTTACAGCCTGTAATTTTACTTAAGTATGTTTTGTACTAAGAATTGTAATTCGCTACATTTTAAATAACATACGTTACTAAGTAAAAAAAAATCGCGTCTGGGAAACTGCTGCAGTGAATTCTGTGATGGGGAGTCGGATCTTTTGTCTCGGTTCCTTTTAAAGAGCCGTGTATATACAGTGTATCACGAAAGTGAGTACACCCCTCACATTTCTGCAAATATTTCATTATATCTTTTCATGGGACAACACTATAGACATGAAACTTGGATATAACTAAGAGTAGTCAGTGTACAACTTGTATAGCAGTGTAGATTTACTGTCTTCTGAAAATAACTCAACACACAGCCATTAATGTCTAAATAGCTGGCAACATAAGTGAGTACACCCCACAGTGAACATGTCCAAATTGTGCCTAAAGTGTCAATATTTTGTGTGACCACCATTATTATCACTGCCTTAACCCTCCTGGGCATGGAATTCACCAGAGCTGCACAGGTTGCTACTGGAATCCTCTTCCACTCCTCCGTGATGACATCACGGAGCTGGTGGATGTTAGACACCTTAAACTCCTCCACCTTCCACTTGAGGATGCGCCACAGGTGCTCAATTGGGTTTAGTCCATCACCTTTACCTTCAGCTTCCTCAGCAAGGCAGTTGTCATCTTGGAGGTTGTGTTTGGGGTCGTTATCCTGTTGGAAAACTGCCATGAGGCCCAGTTTTCGAAGGGAGGGGATCATGCTCTGTTTCAGAATGTCACAGTACATGTTGGAATTCATGTTTCCCTCAATGAACCGCAGCTCCCCAGTGCCAGCAACACTCATGCAGCCCAAGACCATGATGCTACCACCACCATGCTTGACTGTAGGCAAGATACAGTTGTCTTGGTACTTCTCACCAGGGCGCCGCCACACATGCTGGACACCATCTGAGCCAAACAAGTTTATCTTGGTCTCGTCAGACCACAGGGCATTCCAGTAATCCATGTTCTTGGACTGCTTGTCTTCAGCAAACTGTTTGCTGGCTTTCTTGTGCGTCAGCTTCCTTCTGAAATGACGACCATGCAGACCGAGTTGATGCAGTGTGCGGCGTATGGTCTGAGCACTGACAGGCTGACCTCCCACGTCTTCAACCTCTGCAGCAATGCTGGCAGCACTCGTGTCTATTTTTTAAAGCCAACCTCTGGATATGACGCCGAACACGTGGACTCAACTTCTTTGGTCGACCCTGGCGAAGCCTGTTCCGAGTGGAACCTGTCCTGGAAAACCGCTGTATGACCTTGGCCACCATGCTGTAGCTCAGTTTCAGGGTGTTAGCAATCTTCTTATAGCCCAGGCCATCTTTGTGGAGAGCAACAATTCTATTTCTCACATCCTCAGAGAGTTCTTTGCCATGAGGTGCCATGTTGAATATCCAGTGGCCAGTATGAGAGAATTGTACCCAAAACACCAAATTTAACAGCCCTGCTCCCCATTTACACCTGGGACCTTGACACATGACACCAGGGAGGGACAACGACACATTTGGGCACAATTTGGACATGTTCACTGTGGGGTGTACTCACTTATGTTGCCAGCTATTTAGACATTAATGGCTGTGTGTTGAGTTATTTTCAGAAGACAGTAAATCTACACTGCTATACAAGCTGTACACTGACTACTCTAAGTTATATCCAAGTTTCATGTCTATAGTGTTGTCCCATGAAAAGATATAATGAAATATTTGCAGAAATGTGAGGGGTGTACTCACTTTCGTGATACACTGTATATATATATAACGACTCCCAGAAATGCGAATCGGTTCCTTTATTTCAGTTTAAAGGGCCGTTCAATAGAATCGAATCATTCTACGACACATATCACTAGTGGTTATTCAGTTTGAAAAAGTTTTATGGGACAAAAATGACACATTACACATCCCTAAATGTTTTAAATGTTGTATGAACATGTTTTTTCTATTATATTTTAATTAAAAACAACTATTGTGAGATTTATATCCACTTGTCCTGTTTGCATTACACAGAAGAGACACGCCCTCCTGTTAAAAAGTAACGAAGTAACGTTTACTCGGAGTACATTTTAAATGAGTTACTTTTTACTTGAGTAGATTTTTAGACTAGTAACTTTACTCGTACTTAAGTAAAAATTCATTAAAGTAATAGTAATTTTACTTGAGTACAATATTTTAGTACTCTTTCCACCTCTGTTCTAAATAGGTATCGGTATCGGCAAGTACAAAAATACATGTACTTGTACTTGTACTCGGTTTGGAAAAAATGGTATTGATGCATCCCTAATAAAAACCTTTCAAAAGAATAAAGTGGGTTCATGAAACTTAGTTAATGCAAGAGTGAATTTAATCTTGTTAAGGAACTACAAAGCCACGACAAGCAATTCCAGAATTAGTCAACCTGGCGTTGTTATCTAAAATGCAAACCTTGTCTTTCCATTTCACAGATTACTATTTGCCTTGCAGTAGCTTTTCTTCACAGTGTAATTTAACTGCTTTCGGTTGAATTCCTGGGTTCTGGTACCTGGAAATAGTGAGAATTAGTTGCTATTCATGTCTGTCAGTTGCATTCAGCTAAATCTTTTCAAGTTTGTAAAAAACGAGCGGCAAAGTGGTGAATTTGTCTTAATCCATAGGAAAACGAAGCAGACAGCGCAAAGCTGTTGTAGCTAAACACAAACTGAGTCTAAAAAAAAAAGTGGCCTAACGTTGATCATCTCCCTGTGTCTACTGCCTTATGAGGAACTTTGATTTCACACAGTACAGTCATTCAGACTTTAAAACCAGACACAGCCATGTCCTTATACAGAATGTAAAACTGCACAATGCCACAAATTTCACCTTAGGTTTTGTTGACAGTTGTGAAAGAGTTTGAAGCAAACATTAATTGGGCAAATCTCAAAAACGAAATGGGAAAGTTTTACTGAAGATACTGTGAACCGTTTATACACACACACACACACACACACACACACACACACACACACACACACACACACACACACACACACACACAGAAAGACGAGTCTTTTCCCTGCATGTATCCATGTCTTAATCACTCCCTTGTGCTTACTTTCTTCATCTGAAATATGACTTGTCTCCCATGCTTGTGTGCTAATGAGTGTGATTAATATTCATAATGCAGGGCAGTTGCCAGCTTGTACTTTCAAGTTTTTTTTAAATTGTGTGTGTTAGAGTATTCAGTAGTGGGTCGCTGTTTAGGCTGTTTAGGAGCTTCTGAAGAAGTACATTGTGTACATTGTGTACGTGTGTGGGTGCATGATTGTAAAATACACTGATCAGCCATAACATTAAAACCACCTCCTTGTTTCTACACACCCTGTCCATTTTATCAGCTCCACTTACCATATAGAAGCACTTTGTAGTTCTGCAATTACTGACTGTAGTCCATCTGTTACTCTACATACTTTTTTAGCCTGCTTTCACCCTGTGCCTCAGTGGTCAGGACCACCACAGAGTAGGTATTATTTGGGTGGTGGAGCATTCTCAGCACTGCAGGAGCAATTACATGGTGGTGGTGTGTTAGTGTGTGTTGTGCTGGTATGAGTGGATAAGACACAGCAGCGCTGCTGGAGTTTTTAAATACAGTGTCCACTCACTGACTCTTTTAGACACTCCTACCTAGTTGGTCCACCTTGTAGATGTAATGTCAGAGAGGATCACTCATCTATTGCTGCTGTTTGAGTTGGTCATCTTCTAGACCTTCATCAGTGGTCACAGGACGCTGCCCATGGGGCGCTGTTGGCTGGATATTTTTTGGTTGGTGGACTATTCTCAGTCCAGCAGTGACAGTGATGTGTTTAAAAACTCCATCAGCGCTGCTGTGTGTGATCCACTCATACCAGCACAACACACACTAACACACCACCACCATGTCAGTGTCACTGCAGTACTGAGAATGATCCACCACCCAAATAATACCTGCTCTGTAGTGGTCCTGGGAGAGTCCTGACCACTGAAGAACAGCATGAAAGGAGCTAACAAAGCATGCAGAGAAACAGATGGACTACAGTCAGTAATTGTAAAACTACAAAGTGCTTCTATATGGTAAGTGGAGCTGATAAAATGGTCAGGGAGTGTAGAAACAAGGAGGTGGTTTTAATGTTATGGCTGGTCAGTGTAAATCCTATATGCTCTGTCCTGGTCATTTAAAATAATGTATTAATTGTATAACAGTGACTAGCAATTTGATGAAGTTTTTGAAATCGGGACATATCTTGATTGATAAGTCAAAGTACAACCTAAAAGACATTTCATATGGGTGAGAAAAGATTTAGGATGCCACAACTGAATTATTTTTATGTAATTCGATTGTAATTCTTGGATGACTTTGTTTTTGACACTTGTAATTTAAGTGATCATATTAAACTGAAAAAATCAGCACTTAGATGGTCTCCCTTAAACCATTTTAAGCACACTTAAAAACCAAAAAATAGTCTTCCATGCATGCACTCACTGCAATAAGGAATACACTCTCTTTCTATAAGAATTTGCCTTTGTCACTTTTGGTTCTAATTTGCTTGTAATTTGAAGCTGCAGAGTGGATTTATTATGCTGCTGGTTTGTCTGTACTGGTGCTTACTGATGCTGTACAAATTAGGATGTAAATACTGAACTGCTAACCATTAAGTAAGTTATTGTTTTGTTAAGGCTGTTGGTATGAATTAATAATGAATTATTTTGTTGTTTATCACACACCGTAGCACCATACAGAGAGAGGGTCAGTGTTGGGCTGAGCTCTCACTCAGCATGCATGCGTTAGTTCACCACAGAGCATGTTAAACATAACACCAGTTTTATGCCCACGTCCGCACCCTTAATGTCAGATTCATCAACGTGTGGGAGAGCAAGAGAAGTGAATCATATATGAGAAATTCTTGATGCATGTAGTAAACTGATCAGCCATAACATAAAACCACCTCCTTGTTTTTACACTCACTGTCCATTTTATCAGCTTCATTTACCATATAGAAGCACTTTGTAGTTCTACAATTACTGACTGTAGCCTATCTGATTCTTTACATATCTTTTTAACGTGCTTTTACCCTGTTCTTTAATGGTCAGGACTCCCACAGGACCACCACAGAGCAGGTATTATTTAGGTGGTGGATGATTCTCAGCACTGCAGTGACACTGACATGGTGGTGGTGTGTTAGTGTGTGTTGTGCTGGTATGAGTGGATCAGACACAGCAGTGCTGCTGGAGTTTTTAAATACTGTGTCCACTCACTGTCCACTCTATTAGACACTCCTACCTAGTTGGTCCACCTTGTAGATGTAAAGTCAGAGACGATCTCTCATCTATTGCTGCTGTTTGAGTTGGTCATCTTCTAAACCTTCATCATGGTCACAGGACGTCACAGGAGTCCTGACCAATGAAGAACAACATGAAAGGAGCTAACAAAGCATGCAGAGAAACAGATGGACTACAGTCAGTAATTGCAGAGCTGCAAAGTGCTTCTATATGGTGTTTGTAGAAACAAGGAGGTGGTTGTAATGTTATGGCTTATCAGTGTATATTGTGAATACTGAATTGGTGTTTTTTAAACCCACATTCATGTTTTTTTTTTTACTACAAAACATTACTGTATCTACATTGCTGAATATGATGCTATACTAGGCTGTTATTTCAACAAAACAAACATAAAACCTCACTGACAAGAAACAGCGTCATCCGTCTTATATTTCAAAGGCTTTCATAAAACTTGTCTGTTAAAGTTAAACTATTGGGGGGAAAATTGGAAATGTACTTCACTAGAATGAATTAAACTAGAATAAAATTTTGGTTTTCCCAGCATTCCAGGCTGGTGTACATTTCTCATGTATTGATGAATTACTTTGCAGTTATAGACAATACATTAGTTAACCAACAATTATGGCTTCAGTGTTTTTTTGTCCACATAAATATTACCTGAATCTGAAAACTGTTTTATGTGGTTATTTTTGAATTGAAAGTTTAGCAGTAAATAAACTTAAAAAGAGCCTCACAGTAAAGATAAACCGGAGCTGCGTGTGCGTGCGTGTGCGTGTGCGTGTGTGTGTGTGTTTGTGTTTGTGTGTGTGTTTGTGTGTGTGTTTGTGCCTTTAGAAGATACGCTTTGTTCACAGTATCGCTATAAGTGATTCATTGATTCATGAGTTGATTCGTTTTTATGTGAAGCGTAAGTTTCTCTTCTCGGTTATCTCTCCGTGTTTACTGTTATTAATTAAATGTCGTGGTTTTAAATAAACACCAGCTACTACAGAACATTTTGTGTGACTCTTACATTAAAAAGCTTCATTAAAAAGCTTAATTAAACTGCTATTACCACAGATCTGTAACCGAGTCAGACTCGTTCCGTCTAAGGAGCTAAAAGTTTTCTAAAAGTTCAGCAGATGATCCTGAACTAACGAATTTGGTAATGAATAAACTTTTGCCTCTGATTGGCTCTGTAACGTCTTCTGTTCTCATCTACATCACAAGTAAGAACCGCTTACGATTTACCAAAGTGAACCAGGAGTTTATATAACGTGCTGATAGAATCGACTCAGATGTGACCGGGTTGAATTATCTTTTTAAAGTAAATATTACAATCAGCAAAATTACATCGTAAGAGCTTTCATGATGGTTTCTGTACGATTGTTGATGAATGGTGATGTGATGGTTGGTGCTTCGTAGCTCAAAGTCTGGATCAATCCACTGAGCTGTTAACTTAACATGGTCTTTATATATCACACGATCGGATCGGCTACTTTTAGGAAATATCGCTGATCGCCGATAGCATATTTTGATTAAAAATCGGCCGATACCGATTCATAGCCGATCGATCGTCCCATCTCTATATAAGATGCTTGGTAATAGACTGTCATCCACTTGAGTTAAGTGCATTTTTAAAGTTCAGTGCATAAACCTTTTATACTAGGTAGAGATGAAATCAGAGTGTTATAAACTTAGTGATAACCTCTACAAAATAATTTTATGACATCCTACCTGCTCTCCCAAGAAGTAGGCTGTTCGAAATCCTAGATGCCTTAATATGCTCACTAGTAAGGTATCTTAAAATTTTATCTCTATTTTGACTCGAGAACGAGTGAGCATCCGATGCAATCCCAGCATTCAGTGTGGCACAACTTTTCTCACAGAAAAATAAAAAATGTGAGAAACAAACGGAGTTGTTTTTAAATGTAAATAAATTATTATTGATTTTTAATTTGTATAAACATGTACAAGTGTCATTTATTTGCAAATCTGGGCTTGTCAGCGAATGTAACCGTTTTCGGTACACGGAGGAATTTGTTAGTCGACATGCCAGCGTGTTGTGCCACCCCATCCCATTGGTTTGAATGGCATGAGGCTAACTGTGTTAGCATAGTTGGCGTAAACTGATAGAATCGCTGTCTTAGTAGCACGTTCAAATAACCTGCCTATAATTCAATGACTTATTAGAGTCATCTCTACTAGAATCATCTTATTAGAATCATCGCTACTAGAATCATCTTATTAGAATCATCTCTCCCTATGTAGGCAGTAAGACAGCAAGGCAGCTCACAAGGTTTACAAACACACGCAATGTTACAAATGTTGCCTTGATTTCTTTGCTCCTTCTCTTCGAAACAAACCACTTATTACATGGAGCTATCGAGTAAATGAACTATTGGGCTTGTGCGTTTAGAGCACTGCAGAACAGACTCAGGTTAGACAAGATTTTATATAAAAAGGAAAGCTCAATTAAAAATGGTCAAGATTGAACATTGAATATGTTTTCAAACCTGTGTGTTTATCCATCCAAGTTCTCTGCATCATGGTTTTTAAAGTAACATGCTTAATTAGGTTGAGAATTCCTGTAGACACCCTGGTGTTATGTCAAAAATGGGATTTGTACATCGCCACTATCTACTGGTTGCCTATATTTGTACTAGATATCTGTTTTGAGACACAGATTATTGCCTAAAGTGTTTATATTTATCATTCGTTAAAGACCTGAGACTATTTGCATCTCAAGTTTTGTCTATTTGGTCATGTGTAAAAAAAAAGGTTACGCTCACAGGTGCACTTGTGGGTACCGGTCTTTAGTCCGCCTGGAGTTTGTTTAAAGTGTGCTTGGGTATGGACCATGCTGTGTGTAAATGTGATCTGCTCTGAGACCGAATGTAGAGTAACGTGATCAGTCGAGCATGTCATTACTTTCTGTTGTTTCACAGTTATGGGTAAACAGGATGCTGTGATCAGTAAGAGGCCACATAAAGCCTGAATATACTGTATGTATGTTTTTGGACAAAAACAGGATGATTTATTAAAACATAAAAAAGGAAAGAATTTAACACAACAGTTTGTAAAAACAGCAAATAAATATTTTTGTATATATTAGTAAGCTGCTTTGACTAAAAGGCTTTACATACAGTGGGGCCAAAAAGTATTTAGTCAGCCACTGATTGTGCAAGTTCTCCTACTTAGAAAGATGAGAGAGGTCTGTAATTTTCATCATAGGTACACTTCAACTATGAGAGACAAAATGAGAAAAAATCCAGGAAATCACATTGTAGGATTTTTAAAGAATTTATTTGTAAATTATGGTGGAAAATAAGTATTTGGTCAATAACAAAAGTTCAACTCAATACTTTGTAACATAACCTTTGTTGGCAATGACAGAGGTCAAACGTTTCCTGTAAGTCTTTTTGCATACACTGTAGCTGGTATTTTGGCCCATTCCTCCATGCAGATCTCCTCTAGAGCAGTGATGTTTTGGGGCTGTCGCTGGGCAACACGGACTTTCAACTCCCTCCACAAATTTTCCATGGGGTTGAGGTCTGGAGACTGGCTAGGCCACTCCAGGACCTTGAAATGCTTTTTTTTTTTTAAATGCTTCGTTGCCCGAGCGGTGTGTTTGGGATCATTGTCATGCTGGAAGACCCAGCCACGTTCCATCTTCAATGCTCTCACTGATGGAAGGAGGTTTTGGCTTAAAATCTCACGATACATGGCCCCGTTCATTCTTCCATTAACACGGATCAGTCGTCCTGTCCCCTCTGCAGAAAAACAGCCCCAAAGCATGATGTTTCCACCCCCATGCTTCACAGTAGGTATGGTGTTCTTGGGATGCAACTCAGCATTCTTCTTCCTCCAAACACGACGAGTTGAGTTTTTACCAAAAAGTTCCATTTTGGTTTCATCTGACCACATGATATTCTCCCAATCCTCTTCTGGATCATCCATATGCTCTCTGGCAAACTTCAGACGGGCCTGGACATGTACTGGCTTAAGCAGGGGGACAAGCCTGGCACTGCAGGATTTGAGTCCCTCTCGGCGTAGTGTGTTACTGATGGTAGCCTTTGTTACTTTGGTCCCAGCTCTCTGCAGGTCATTCATCAGGTCCCTCCGTGTAGTTCTGGGATTTTTGCTCACCGTTCTCATGATCATGAGATCTTGCGTGGGGCCCCAGATCGAGGGAGATTATCAATGGTCTTGTATGTTTTCCATTTTCTTACAATTGCTCCCACAGTTGATTTATTCACACCAACCTGCTTGCCTATTGTAGATTCACTCTTCCCAGCCTGGTGCAGGTCTACAATTTTCTTCCTGGTGTCCTTCGACAGCTCTTTGGTCTTGGCCATGGTTGAGTTTGGAGTCTGACTGTTTGAGGCTGTGGACAGGTGTCTTTTATACAGATAACGAGGTCAAACAGGTGCCATTAATACAGGAGGACAAAAGAGCTTCTTAAAGAAGAAGTTACAGGTCTGTGAGAGCCAGAAATCTTGCTTGTTTGTGGGTGACCAAATACTTATTTTCCACCATAATTTACAAATAAATTCTTTAAAAATCCTACAATGTGGTTTCCTGGATTTTTTTTTTCTCATTTTGTCTCTCATAGTTGAAGTGGACCTATGATGAAAATTACAGACATCTTTCATCTTTCTAAGTAGGAGAACTTGCACAATCAGTGGCTGACTAAATACTTTTTGGCCCCACTGTAAGCAATTAAACAGTGTGAAGCAAAGTACGAAAGTGTTGCTTAATACACAAAGCACTGTTTAAACAACAACAGAATAAAAGTAATGGTTTACTGGTTTTCTCTTATTTTGCAGTGATTCCCTGCAAATTAAACATGGCATAACAGGGCTCTAGAGTGCGACCAATTTGGTCGCACATGCGACCTAATTTCTCAATGGTGCGACTAAAAAAAATCTCAGGTCGCACCGGTGCGACCAGGCGTCCGAGGGAAAAAAAAACAACAGACACACATTAGGCCAATATCATGGTCTAAACCAATCAGAGATAGTGAAGGGCGGGACAATATTGTAGCGGTGATATGTGAGCGACATTCAGCTCAGCCAATCAGAATGCAGCACCAGGTTTATACACGTGCGTTTGGATTCGCCGGATGTCCCCAGAATGGAAGTTCGGGTTCTGGAGCTCGGCGGTGTAAAGTGTTGTAATGCTCACTGAAGTCCTGACTAAACAGTTAAAGTGACTCTACCCTGCCGTGTGCCTTTATTCCCACACCTCCACCACCGCACAGCAAAAGACCCGCAGCATCCCCACCGGACAGCGGCTAGGTGAGCCGACCCTCTACAGTAGCAAGGGGCTAATGCTAGCGGTAAAGTGCCGCGATAGTGAAAGTAAAAACACGACAATGTTTTCGTTAAGTAAAATATAAAAATAACTAAAAGACCAAAATATATTAGAATACATGTAGTCAAAATACACAGTGAGTGCACCGCAAGCGATTTTGGGAATCTGTGTAAAAGATTCAGTAAAGCCGATAATATAATGCACTGCATTTAAGATTACACTCTAACACACACACAAACATATACATATAATTTTAAATATACACACACATATAAATAGATATACACACATACATACACATTTACTCTATTATTTTTATAATTTTTATAAGTGTGCTATAATTAGTCTGTAATACTATAATTAACTGTAAAGAAGACAGTGGCCGGCAATAGTATATTTGTGACTGGTTCTAATACATTTTGAATTGAAGAGGCTGAAAAAGCCCAATGCATCTATAAAACACATTACATGCCGCAAATGCACTGCCCAAGTGTCCCCTCTCCCCACTGCCCTTCATTGTCAGGCAGCAGAAAACAGATCATCAGACGAGGCCATGTTGACCAGATTGTTAGTTATTTCCAAGTCAATATTGCCTGTATGGACAGTGATAAAAAAAAAAAAAAAGTGAACCTGTAAAACTGCGGTGTTAAATGCGATGCGGTCGAAAATTTGGGTGCACCTAACTTTTGTGCTGGTGCACCTAAGAAAAAAAGTTAGGTGCACCAGTGCAACCAGTGCAAAAAGTTAGTCTAGAGCCCTGCATAAAAACTTGTTTAAACACAATTCTGCAATGATGACAGATTTCCCCAAAAGAGTAAAAATTGGTTTCAGGTACAGACCAGAGTATTTAAACCAAGTGTTAAAAATATTTGTGACTCATAGGGATTCAAATTTTAATCGGTAACTGACAAGCTCATAGCATCCCTTCCAAATACAAAATGCATCTCTGTTTCGTATTAATAGGTCTTCATTGGTTAAAAGAGTGTAACTGCAAACTGTCATGCTATTGTAATAAACATAGCCACATGGGCACAGGAGTACTTCAGAAATAATCAAGATTGCTACAATGCTAAACAACATCTACTGTAGATCAGGGGTGTCAAACTCATTTTCACAGAGGGCCGATTGTAACGTATTGCAGTCTGCCAATTAATTCTTGGACAATTTGTTGTTTTTCTTGTTTGGAGGCTTAATTCTGTTTGGTGTCAAAATGCCAAATTTATAGTGTATATTTATAATGCGTATCTACATTTATATTGTACTCCTTTACCACAGACACGGCCTCATAACACAAGAGTCATACCCGCTTCTCTTCTTAAAGCACAAACTTGTATTCACTTTCCCATCTTTCATTTAATATCCTTCTATCTGCTTCAGTTTTCTCTTCTTGTACATTTTGGGATTATTTGTAAATATTTCTTAACATCCAAAGCCAATGTTATAGTCAAGCAAGAAACTGAAATATGTCTGACTTTTACAACAGTGCGATGATCTAAAACATACCTTCAAATCCACTATGAAGTACCTTAAGAATGCTGATGTGTGACCCTCACAGCACCTTAGTTGAGAATTTGTGGGTAGAAACATGAGGTTAATGCTAGACGACTCCATGCTGGCTACCAAAAGCATTTGCAAGTCTTTATCTGCCAAAAGAGTGCAGACTGTGCAATTGTTTGCAAATGGGAAAGTTAAACACTACATGGCCTAAAGTATGTAGACATTCCTCCTGATTATTGACTCCACACACATGCTAATGTGTATACAGGCAATAAAGGGAATAGTTAGGGGAAGGTTATTTTCTGTTGTAGCATAAAGCCAGGTCCAGTGGAGGAAAAATTTCAGTGGCCATCATAAACGAGACCTTGACCTCAAAAATGTTTGGGATGAATTGCAGTACGGTGGCCGATAAGTATCTGCTGCATGCACTGCCAGTTATGCCCGCCAGATGGCGTCCAGCCGATCGGTGGCAACGCCGAGTTTCGAACCGAGGAGTTCAGAATCTCGGCTCTGGTGTGCTAGTGGAATATCGCCACTTGCATGTATATTTTATATTTGTACATGCTTTGTGCTTAGGAAACTTTCTAATAGCTTTAATGTGCTGATTTAAAAAAAAAAATTAGAAATAATGTTAAGAAACCTAAGAAAGCTAAGAAACCTGTAGCTAATAATCTTCATGAAATAAAACTACTGCTTTAGCTTCCTGCTCAGTTTGGAACTTATTTTCTTTGGCTGTTTTATTCCTTACACATCTACCCCACGTCTCTTTTTCTTCTTTGTGTGAGTCTCCTGCTGTCGTTTCTTTAACAGCTTGTTAAGCCATCTGCAAAACCTTTGATCTCTTACTAGCCGCACACAGCAGGTGGAAGATGTGGAAAAGTGTGTCAAAAGACTCCTCACTAGATTTGTGTGTCCGTGCATGAGTTTTAGTTGGATTTGGTTTGCCACAGTTGCATTTTTATTTTTCTATGCAGAATTATCTTTTAATATGTTATAATAACAACCGTATCTTCATGACCATTTTGTCCAAAGATAAAGGTGAACTGATCATGAAATTTCTTTCATATAATTCTGCCATTAAAAAAGCTGATTGTTAATACAGAATTATCTTTTAATATCTTTTAATATGTAATGACCATATTTTTATGGAACTTTTTAAAAAAAAGCATTTTCTCCCCCATTTTCCTCCCAATTTTGCACAGTCAATTTTGTCGTCCGCTGCTGAGGGATACCCGATTGCTTTCGAGGAGAGCATGTCGCGGCCCACGCCTCTTTCGACACTTGCACAGCCCTCCTCTTCTCGCCCATGCAATCTGCACAGTTTACTCGCCAGATGGCGCCCAGTGGCAACCAGTGGCAATGCTAAGTTTCAAACCGAGGAGTTCAAAATGTCAACGCTGGTGTGCTACCCGCTGCGCTACCTGGGTGCCTTATGGAATGTTTTTTCCATAAATGTCAAATGACACAGAGTTCACCGATAATGAAATTTCTTTTGTATAACTTTTCTCGAGACAAATATTCAAATTAGCATTTTTAAAAGCTAATTGTTATTGCCATTTTGGTGAATTAATAAAAGTGTATCTCAATTGTTTGATTGATCTTTAAAAAGTTTCTTTTATACTTCTATATTTTGGCTGGAAACGGTGAGGGTGGAGGAGTAGTAACTGGTCGTGTCTGAGAGACTGAGAGAGACGCTTATAGTCCGGATTTAGCTCCATCTGATTTCCACCTTTTTGGACGCTCAAAGAAGCTTTAAGGGGAAGAAGATTTTAATGTGATGATGATGTGAAAGCAGTGGTGCATCAGTGGCTACACACCCAACAAAAATACATTTTTTTGTTGATTGCATAAAAAAGCTGGTACGATGCTGGGAAAAATGCATCGGAAGGTGATGATGTAGAAAAGTGATGTCATTTGTAGGGCTGACGCGATTTTTTGACCTACATGATGCATCGATTTAAAATATTGACGTTGATGCATTTTTTTGCGTCATTTTCAATGCATCGTTTTTAAAACTATGTTTATAAATGATCCCTTTTCATTTCTACAACGTCTCCATTCATATAACCATTCATATGATTTCCCCCAGCACTACTTGTTGTGTACTAGACAGCAGCACTAGGGCGATGTTGCACATCTACTGTATATTGTTTCATCACGCTTCTTAATCGCGAGATCTTGGAATACCATATTTCTTAACAAGATCAGTTTAGGGTACGCGCCGCACGCTTTTGATGCTTCTCATGTGAATGTGCCGTAACGCTTACCTCTGTTTACATCGCTTAGAAGTTTTGAGGGAACGTGTAGGTTAGAATCTGGGCTCATTCTGTCTTTACTGTACATTGGACTTAATGAGACATACCTACTTCTAACTATTTTATTTCTGCTATAAGTTTAAGCACTTTGCTTTGTGTACGGAATGCCATAAACACATGCTGCACTTTGTTTAATATGGAGCACTTGAGAATTTGATAATGTGGACATAAACCCTGTTATGCCATACAGTTTGTTGTTAAAATAAAAGAAGCTTAAATGAGATTCTAAATTCAATTTTTTGGAAGAAAATTAATCGTTTAGATTAATCGATCAATCGGTAAAAGCATATAGATTAATCGATAGAAAAATGGTCAGTATCTATCAAAAGGAAGGTCCAAGGAAGAAACAGTGATAAACTGGTGACAGGGTCATGGGCGGCCAAGGCGCAGTGATGTAGGTGGGGTGCGAAGGCTGGTCCGTGTGGTCCAATCCAACAGATAAGCTACTGTAGCTCAAATTGCTGAAGAAGTTAATCCTGGTTCTGATAGAAAGGTGTCGGACACACAGTGCATCACAGTTGCAGGGCTGTTTTGGCAGCAAAAGGGGGACCAACACAATATTAGAAAGGTGGTCATAACGTTATACCTGATGTAGACTTTAAAAAAAAATGCGGAAACATTTTGAAGAATTCTCATATATCTTCTGTGCTTTGTATTATTTGCATTCTAAATAACATTATTAATTACTACCATTAAATAATTCAAAAAGAAATCAACTTCATATTTAAACAAACCCCTCAGATAAGTTTTCCATAGCACTTTCAATATCCTCGCCTGGGAATACCAGGTGCTGTAAGCTTTTATCCACACACACACACACACACACACACACACACACACACACACACACACACACACACACACACACACACAACACACACAAACAATCTCACCCACACACACACTCATTTACATTTACATTTTCAGCATTTAGCAGACGCTTTTATCCAAAGCGACTTACACAATGAGCTGAACACAATGAGCAATTGAGGGTTAAGGGCCTTGCTCAGGGACCCAACAGTGGCAACTTGGTGGTGGCTGGGCTTGAACCGGCAACCTTCTGTTTACTAGTCCAGTACCTTAACCACTGAGCTATCACTGGCGCTCAGGCGCACACACACACTTTTATTGTGTTTTTAAAAACTCTGTTTTCTTTCAGTAAACTGAGGCATTCATACTTTGTCTGGGTGCTTTCCTCGTGCACAATATTCAACGAATGATTCTTCTCCTGGTTAAGTTCTTTCTATTAGTTTAAGGGACAGGACTTTGAGTGACTGAGTAAAAACCTAACACAGACCTTACAATAAATTCCGATTATGATTTGAAAATGATCTTACTGGGGATTTTGCAACACCCTGGGACAGATATTACAGCTCCTCAGTGGACCTCAGCACCAGCTTCTGGAACCATGGTGCTATCCATTGTCACATATTTTAATACAACCTGATAAGATCCATAAAAAGCGACAATTAAACCCTGACATTTTGGTTACTAATTCTCAGTCACAATATTTTAGAGATTTGTTTGTTGTATTTTATGAAATGCACTAACGTAAAATGACTAATTCAGATTTTATTTAAACAGTTTCAGCTTTGGTTTTATTAAGAGCTAGAATTTGCAAGAATGGATTTCACAAGGCTCCAAACTACAGCTCCTCCCGTGTTGACTGACCCTAAAAGTCAGCCTTTTTTTTTTTTTAGCGTTTTTGAGATGACTAAAGAAGATTTTTAAAATTGAATTCCAAACTTCTGCCTTTTATCTCATTTCTAACTCACTGCTTTGACATCTCATTCTTCTTCAAAGGAAGCCCATCTTGCAGGGTGTGAGAGTCATGTGACCCTTCCCATCAGCATGTCTGATCACCTACCGATCTATTGATGTGATAAAAGCTGAGCGGGAGGCAGGATGTCACTGACATTCAGTTCAGTGGTGAAGGCTGTTGAAGCATCAGAGACTTGTGATGACCCTCATATAAACACGTCAATTCCTTTTAGATTTGTCTCATTGGTTTCTCGAAAGCAAAGTCAATTCCTAGTGTGAAAGCAAATGTCTAGTGGATTTTTTTTTTTTTTTTTTTTTTTTTTTCCAGCTCTATTTTAAATTTTAAAGGCATTTACAGAGCAAATCACTGACTTTTATGAAAGTTCATCGGATGCAGCGCTTTTTGTAAAGTATGTGAGTTAACTTCTTTTATTTAGCTTTTGCTCCATATTAGTCCTGTCAGCATTTTATGAAGTGCCTGAAATTCCACCTTTTAGATGAGCCTAATGTTCATAAAAACAAAAAATGTTTAGTTTACCACAGCATAATTCTTCATTTACAAAATGTTAACAGGCGTTCCTATTTTGGCCATCTAATAAAAGGCAAAAAATTAATTGTATTAATACTTCTCATTCAGTTAAATTCAAGGTACTTTATTAGCATGACAGATATTCACATTTGTTTTGCCAACGCTTAATAATACATCAGAAAATAATTGCATAAATTATTGTATACATTGATATAGGGCTTGGCGGTATCACAAAAAAAAATTGTATTACGGTATTTTTTAAGATCACGTTTTTTTTTTTTGTATGACTGGGACTTTTATTTATGTTTGTGGCTGATATTACTGTCATAAGTACATAGAATGTAAAATATTTTCATTTCACCATGTATATAGTAAAGAAGTACTATAAGCTTTGCTTGTCCCCACAAAATGACACAATATATGATGCTATCAGTACGTGTGAAACAGTTGCAATAAATAATTTGTATTGTTTATTTATTATTATGTGTTGTACAATTACCATTAGCTCTCCCTTTAATAAATAAAACTCCACTGTACAACTTGACCACCGGTCTGTTGTAGAACAGTGGACGACTTTATATATCTCCGCTTCCAGTTCACTTATAACGTTGGAATAACAACTAACATGAAATATTTTTGCCCCGTAAGACATATCTGGAATCCAGTGTTTTAATTATTGTTCTGAAAGCTTCTTTCTCTGCTGTCTATAGAGGAATCTTGTCCTTGCTTATGTGGATTGTTACTGCATTTGTAATGTTGTTGTTTGCAACAGCCGTGGCTCAGTATATAGTGTTTTAGTCTGTGTCGGAAACTGCCAACATGGCTCATTTCTTTGGCAGGTTCTTCTGGTGCATATTTGGTCTTCCTCTCTTCATCCTTCATCTGTTTTTGTTTATTTTATTTTTTTTCACCATAATGAGAACCTGTTCTCATCTGTTAACCCTGTTATGCCAACGCTACATGGCTAACTCGTGAGCTGTATCTAATCTGCACAGCGCTTAGTGCTTTCAGCATCGAACAATGTTATATGATTTGCTGCCTACTGAAGCTTACAGCTGTTGTATTAACTGTGCTATGGTATGGTGGTATTTGAAAAATCCATACTGTACGAGGAATCAAAGATGGTATACCGAATAGAGATGCATGAGTACCGATACTGGTATGGGGTATTTGCCCGATACCGCGCTCATTAACTTGTACTCGTACTCACAAACGAGGCTCCGATACTAAACATCCGATACCGTGTGCCTAGTGCACGTTGCTGCGTTATGCCTGGTTCACACTACACGATTTTTGCCCTGATTTCTGCTCGGCGACTGGTCGGCGCTAGATTTGCCGGCTCGGGAGCAACTCAGCGTTCGCTCGGCGATCAAAACTCGGCTCTCGATCGCTAAGTGTGAACTATCCAACAACTCGATCCGACCGGCTCACTGAGCGCTCGAGTTTTCTAGCACGTCAGATATCTGATCTCAGATGTGCGACTGGGAATGAGTGACATGTCGAACAGCCAATGAGAACGCAGGATACGGTGTGAGGGGAAACGCAGGAGAGGAGTGTTAACAGGTGGGGCAGGGGGATAATATAGTTTATATCAGAATACATCAGCACACACACGTTTTACAGTATTTTTGACCTGATCGTTCTCTACAAAACATAACAACAAAACCTCCAACTCACTACAGAACAATCCATGCTATTGGTGTTGCCAAATCCACTCAGATTCATTTATTTTTCCTCCTTGATTTCATCACGTCAGCACACAAACACTTTGATCACTCGCTACTTGTTGACGTGCATTTTTGGACGTGGTGTCATTAAACTTCTCGTCACTTCTCACGTGTGTTTTTGTTTAAAAAAAAAACGGTATTTGTAAAAAATACATGTACTTGTACTCGTACTCGGTTGGGAAAAAATTGTATCGATGCATCCCTAATACCGAATGTACCATCATACCGCCCAGCACTGCATTGACAGTGTATTAAAAACTGTACATGGATTTAAAATTAGATTCAATAACATTTAATAATAAGTAGTTAAAATAACACCACCATACAAACAAACTAGAACACCAAATATAAAAAGTGCGTGTGAGATATGGTCACTCCCTTTTCCTCATATGGTGGCAGGTTTGTCTGTGTAATTGTAGGTGTGCAGCTCTCTGTGCTCCGCCAGCAGTTTTTCAGGGTTTAAGAGGGAATTCAAATCGGGGATGATTTTGTTGATTTTGGAAAAAAAAAAATGAATTCTGATTTTTGTGTATTTTGTTTATCTGGTTTATTGAGCATTGTGGACAAACTCTCTGCTCTTTGGGTATCCAGGACTGCTGGCGTCATCTCTTGATAGCCAGGCCTTGTTCACTAATACCTAGTTCACACTACATGATTTTTTTGCTCACAGACTCAAGAAAAATATTTGTATGCCTAATATCTGGACCAATCAAAGACTTAAAATTCTGTAGTGTGAAAAGTGTTGCGATCAGGTTGTGATTGGCAGTGAGTGTGGTGTCAAGCTACAGCCAATGAGAACGCAAGATACGGATTGATGGCAAACCTAGAGGAGGAATTGTAAATTTGTGCAGCAGGGGTATAATATAGTTTCTATCAGAATACATCAGCACACACAAGCTTTACAGTATTTGTGACCTTATCGTCCACGACAAACCATAATATCAACGTTGCATTGCAAAGACATTTATTTACCACTAACTCTCTCTGCAGAACAGAACAGATGATTTCTGCAGGTCGTGTAGCCCAATCCACTCCTTACCGAGATTATTTTTTTCTTTTTGTTTTTACCCTGCATATCAACGCACAAACTGACGTCCGTTTTTGGAAGGGAAAAACCCCGTCTCACACATGGTATCATTATTGCATACCATTGTCACTTCTCGCGTGTGTTTTCATGACAAAATGTAGTTTGGGAGACCAGACAGACTCATCTGTGATTTCTCCTATTAATAGATCATGTAGTGTCTGACCTCCTATTGCAGATTAATTGTCTAGTGTGAAAACCACAATGACTTAAAATATTCCTAATTACAATATTTCTAGATCACTTTGGGTAGTGTGAACTGTACAGCGATCTGAACACTTTAAAAGTTGTGTAGTGTAAACTTTGTCTGTACCTTGTTAAACTGTTTCTGAGTTTTGGATCAGATGTGGTCCTGAGATAATCTGCCACACTGTAATTCTGTTTAGAGCCAAATAACACTGCAGTTTATTCTGTTTAGTTAGTGTTTCCCAGTAGATCAAATAATTCACCTTTAATATTTGTGTAATTTAATCAGTTTTGTTGAGATTCTGGTTATGAATTTTGATAGTGCAGCTGTTGTATGGCGCCCCTGGGGCCAAGAGGGTTAAGGCCCAGCAGTCAGAGCTGGCGTTCAAACCCACAACCTTCTACAACCTCAAATCAGTTGGGACAGTATGGAAAATGCAAATCATATAAAAATGCAGTGTTCCTTACATTTACTTTGACTTTTATTTGATTGCAGACAGTTTGAACCCAAGATATTTCATGTTTTATCTGCTCATCTTCATTTCATTTGTTAATAAACCTCCATTCCTGCATTTCAGCCCTGCAACACATTCCAAAAAAAGTTGGGACAGGGGCAATTTAGGGCTAGTAATGAGGTGAAAAAACTAAATAATGATGTTCCAAATGATTCCAAACAGGTGAGGTCAACAGGTGATTGTAATCATGGTTTGGTACAAAAGCAGCATCTAGGAAAGGCTGAGTCTTTGATGAGCAAAGATGATCAGAGGATCTCCAGTTTGTCAACAAATGCAAGAGAAATTTATTGAAATGTTTAGAAACAATGTACCTTAAAGAAAGATTGGAAGGGATTTGCATATTTCTCCCTCTACAGTGCATAATATCATTAAACGATTCAAGGAATCAGGAGAAATTTCAGTACGTAAAGGCCAAGGGCGCAAGCTTAAGCTGAACACCCGTGATCTTCGATCCCTCAGGCGGCACTGCATCAAGAACTGCCACTCAACAATAGCTGATATAACCACATGGGTGAGGGATTACTTTGGCAAACCTTTGTCAAGCACTACAATACAGAGTTACATGCACAAATACCACTTAAAACTTTACTGTGCAAGCCTTATGTTAACCATGTCCAGAAGCGACGTTGACTTCTCGGGGCTCAGAGGCATCTAGGATGGACCATCACACAGTGGAAACATGTATTGTATTACAAAGTGGTAAATACTTTACTGTCCCAACTTTTTTTGGAATGTGTTGCAGGCCTGAAATGCAGGAATGGAGGTTTATTAACAAATGAAATGAAGTTGACCAGACAAAACATGAAATATCTCAGGTTCATCCTGTCTGCAATAAAACAATTATTATTTGCTTTTTCTATGCTGTACTTTTTTCTGATTTGGGATTGTAGTTGGTAGGCCACAGCTCTACCCACTAGGCTACCACTTTCCCCACTGATGTCCACACTGAGAAATCAGAAGTTTATTTTCCCTATAAGCTCACTAAAGTGCATGCTACTGCGATTACAGTCATCAAATGATGTATATTTTTTTAGTTATTGATCAAGCTCCGCATGTAAATGCATGTGAAGTCAAATTATTACTGACATCATTGGTGATGCAGCAGTTTGTTATTCTGTTACTATGGTGATGGCTGTTTGAGACACCTAAAAAATGCTTTAAATGCAAACATCTGAGCAGCAGAGGTAAAGCATAAGCAAAAACTATTTGTGTGTCTTTTCTATGCAGTCACTGAAGAGACAACTCTGTTTAGAAAAGTGACTTTGGAAACCACTCAGTACTTTTGGAAGCCTGTTCATTTACATTAACATTTTCAGCATTTAGCAGACGCTTTTATCCAAAGCGACTTACATTACAGTTACAATATACAGTCTGAGCAATTGAGGGTTAAGGGCCTTGCTCAAGGGCCCAACAGCAGCAACCTGGTGGGGACTGAACCAGCAAACTTCTGATTACTAGTCCAGTACCTTAACCACTAGGCTACAGCTTGCCATTGCTGTTCAGAAGGCAGCATATGTCAGGCTTGAGTGCTTTATTGTTTGTTGGTAAAGCTCAGTTTTAGTTTGCTGTGTCAGTGGAATTTTCAGTGTATGAACTGTGTGCTTGGTCACAGTAATATCTGTGACATGCTTACTTTAGCTCACAACAGCTGGTAATTTGCCCACGAGGGCATCTGGGCAATTTTCCACATTCTGCACCATATGAGAGCCACTGTTCAATTATGCATGCCTTTCTGAGATAAACTGAGCAGCCTTTGAGATTTAGCATGGTTGGATTATCAGTAAAACAGTATGGTAAAAAACAAAAAAGGTTTTTTCTTTGCTATTTAAGCTATTTCAGGGCTTTGTTTGCAAAATCATTTAGTGTTTTCTGACTGAGTTAAGTTCCACTTCTCCAGCTTACTGGTGTTTACCACATAGTGATTCTAATGGGAATTTCCCTTTTTGTCTGTGTTCTGTTTTTAGGTTTCTAAGTGGAATCGCAGGGCAGCAATCTTCTGGGACTTAAGCACAGATAAACAAATGCCAAGCAATGGCGAGAAAAATAGAGTGACTGTGTGTGTGGAAGATACACCTGGCATGACGATGGACTCCCTTTTTTCACCAGATGTTTAATGGATTTTGATCTGAAAACAGGTAGGAACCACTGAATTGTTTCTAGGGTTGTGAGGCTGCTCCACCGTCACAAAGAAATTGTAAAAGTGCATGAAAGTAATTTTAAGATTTTATGGGAAGCTGTAATTGAAAAACACAAAAGCAGCATTCGTGCTGGATTTTTACATTGCTGTTTGTAGTCACAGAGGCTGTTTTAAAAGTCACATGTCTATGGGTGACCCAGTGTGAGGCCTCTGTATTGTTTGATTACTGTCGTCATTTAAAAAGGTATTTAAAAAAATTATGTTTTACAGCCTAGTGATTAAATATGGGTACTAGCCATTGACAGCGTCACCAACGATCAGTTAGACATTGGTTGTGTTTGAAAACCTAGTGAGCTGTCTTGCTGTCTTACTGCCTACCTAGACAGCTGCCTAAGTAGAGAGGATTCTAATAAGTCATTGACTTATAAGGCATGTTAATCAAATGCACTACTCAGACAGCAATTCCATCAGTTTTTACTAACTATGCTAACACAGTTAGCCTCATGCCATTTAAACCAATGGGATGGGGTGGCACAACACACCAGCATGTCAACTAACATCTCCCTCCATGTACCGAAAACGGTTACATTCGCTGACATTGGAATTTGTCATTGCAAATTAATGATACTTTTATACACGTTTATACAAATTAAAAATCAATAATAGTTTATTTACGATTAAAAATAACTCGTTAGTTTCTCCGCACCGTCCGCCATGTTTTTTATTTTTCTGTGAATTTTCACACTGAATACTGGGATTGCCTTCATCGCTAAGGCAGCATTGGATGTTCACTCGTTCTTGAGTCAAAAAAGCGTTGAAATTTTAAGATACCTTACTAGTGAGCATATTAAGGCATCTAGGATTTCGAACAGCCTACTTCTCATGAGCGCGCGTAGGATGACGTGAAATACCGTCTATGTAGAGAGCTCCCTAGGTTTCAAACACATGACGACTTTTTAAGCTTAATTTTTTTTGTCTTTATTGACAGTCATTCACTGATAATCCAAATCATTAGGACGATACAAGAAGGTTGGCAGGTCCTAAGAATCCTGTTTTTTTCCAGGACCCATCTTGCAATGTACAGTAGCAGAAGGCCCACTAGATACCAAATGTCAGAGCTGTTTTAATAGCATATTAGTTATGTGGTCCTAATGTTTTGCTTATTGTTGTATAACTACTATTCATTTATGTACTGTTGGATAGATTTTTAAAATGCATTTGTGTGTATCGACGTGGATGCTTTGCTACATTAGCACATCTAATTGTGCTTATAGATGAAATCTGTAACACCACTATTGTTTACCAAACAATAAATATGCTGTTTTGCATCTAAAATTATTCCTGTGCTTCATATTTAGCCTTGTTCATATTTACACACTACCTATTTACAATAAATGTAGGATTATAAATACTACCAGAAGCAGAAGAACTACATCTTCACATCATTTATTAAGAACAGCAGCAACTGCATCAGTCAGAGCCACTGTGTGTGGCGATAAATGAAGAAAACAGCATTTTAAGTATCTAAGAATTTAAACAGCCTTCTTTTAGGGAGTGTGCATAGGATGACCTAAAATGCCGTTTATGTAGAGAGCTCACTAGGTTTTCAGTCAGACTCATGAGCTTGTTGAAGCCCATAAGGGCGATAACACTGTCTATTTTTTTAAATAGGCTTTTCACATGATTTTCTAATGTATTAGTGCTAGTTTGTGCCTATTCAATCCAAAGACTGTATGTAAGATGTTCTGACCAGGTCCTTTCTGTGTGGACTTTGCATGTTCTTCCTGTGTCTGCATGGGTGTCCCCTGGGAGCTCCGGTTGCCTCCCACAGTCCAAAAACATGCGAGTGAATTGGAGTAAATTTCCTATTCAATCGAAAGACTATATGTAAGACGAGTTTACAAAAATAAGACCTACAGCTAAAATTAAATATGATTAATGTTAAACTTTCTTACTTTCATTCTTCTGGTTAGGGTAGACAGGAGAAAGTTCACCCTTCAATGTTCTGACCTATGTTTGCATTTTTAAGGCTGGTTAAAACCTATACACATGTGATGGATCTGATGTGGGAACAAGTTTGAAGTGAAAAAAGAGGGCTGACCCTCCGGTCAGAACTGGCTAATTACCCTGCCGCTAGAAATGTGTTCATGTCTTTGATCAGCACGGCTGCTTCTCATGCTTCACAGTCACGCTTGCTCAATCTGTCTTGTTTATACTTTGTAGTTTGTAATGTTTTGTCTACAGCTTTTAAACATTTTGTGATAACTTTAGAGGAATGTTCAATTACACAGCTTCAAAAACTCTTTAAAAGAACTGTATGTAGCTAATCTACTATTTAAGCTGAATAGAGATTTGCTGTTCATGTTTACTGATAGGTTTACAATTATTATTCAGTTTGTCATCTCTTCTTCAGCTACTGTAGACCGAGACTACATGGACTGAGAGAGAATACATATTTGTCTGAGAAGGTTTTCAGCTGTTGTATTAACTATGCTATGGTATGGCGGTATTTGAAAAATCCATACGGTATGAGCAATCAAAGACGATTTACCGAATGTACCGTCATACCGCCCAGCCCTAACTATTATAATTTATAGTTATTATAATATTAAAATATTCACATTTTTTTGAAAATTATAATAAAGAGTTGTAGGATCCTTTTTTTCTCCCCCTTTAGCGCATCTAATTATTCAATTTGCATCGTGCTTCCTCTTGTCTATGCCGAACCCTGCCCTGACCGAGGAGATCGAAGGTAACCCATATCCCCTCCGAAACATGAGCAGCAGCCGGATGCATTTTTGCCACCCACACATTTTTATGAGTTTGGCGCCACCTAGCGTTGCATGCGGAGAGACACACCCTAAGGGCACTCTTCCTCATCTCTTGTGCAGGCGCCTCTAATCAGCCGGCAGAGGTCGTAATCGCATTCTGACAGAGAGAGACCCACATCCGGTTCTTTGTCCCACCCCCCAACTGAGCAACCGGCCAATCGTTGCCCATACAGCCACTCAGCTTCGAACCGGTGATGCAGAGCTGGAGTTGTAGGATCTTTTAAACATTTTTTTTACCTTCTATATGCTCCAGAATTCAGAATGTGGTTTTTAAATAGTGTAATAGCAAACAGTTCATTATATTCACAAACTACACATGCTTATACACTGCCTGGCCAAAAAAAAGGTCACCACCTGGATTTAACTAAGCATATCGGTAAGAGCCTCCCATTGGATAATTACTGCATGGGTGATTGTTTCAGCTGGCAACAAGTTATTTAACCCTAACTGATGCAGTGAGTAGCTTCTCATTTGTTAAACAACCATGTCGAAAGACACATCCTGTGGTCGTGGAAAAGATGTTAATCTGTTTCAGAAGGGTCATATTATTGGCATGCATGAAGCAGAGAAAACATCCAAGGAGATTGCTGAAACTACTAAAATCGGGTTAAGAACTGTCCAACGCATTATTAAAAAGTGGAAGGACAGTGGGGAAACATCATCTTCCAGGAAGTAATGTGGTTGGAAAAAAAATCTTGAATGATCGTGATCGGCGACCACTTAAACGTTTGGTGAAATCAAATGGTAGAAAAACTACAGTAGAACTCAGGGATATGTTTAATAGTGAAAGTAAGAGCATTTCCACATGCACAATGCGAAGGGAACTCAAGGGATTGGGACTAAACAGCTGTGTAGCCTTAAGAAAACCACTTGTCAGTGAGGCTAACCGGCAAAAACGGCTTCAATTTGCTAGGGAGCATAAAGAGTGGAATCTGGAGCAATGGAAGAAGGTCATGTGGCCTGATGAGTCCAGATTAACCCTGTTCCAGAGTGATGGGCGCATCAGGGTAAGAAGAGAGGCGGCTGAAGTGATGCACCCATCATGCCTAGTGCCTACCGTACAAGCCTGTGGGGGCAGTGCTATGATCTGGGGTTGCTGCAGTTGGTCAGGTCTAGGTTCAGCAACGTTATGTGCCCAAAGAATGAGGTCAGCTGACTACCTGAATATACTGAACCACCAGGTTATTCCATCAATGGATTTTTTCTTCCCTGATGGCACAGGAATATTCCAAGATGACAATGCCAGGATTCATCGGGCTCAAACTGTGAAAGAGTGCTTCAGGGAGCATGAGACATCTTTTACACAATGGATTGATCACCACAGAGTCCAGACCTGAACCCCATTGAGAATTTTTGGGATGTGCTGGAGAAGACTTTGTGCAGTGGTCCAAATCTCCCATCATCAATACAAGATCTTGGGGAAAAATTAATGCAACTCTGGACAGAAATAAATGTTGTGACATTGCAGAAGCTTGTGGAAACGATGCCACAGCGAATGCGTGCCGTAATCAAAGCTAAAGGCGGTCCAGCGAAATATAAGAGTGTGTGACCTTTTCTTTTGGCCAGGCAGTGTATATACAGTATATATTACACAGCCTCAAAAACTCTCTAAAAACTGTTTGTAGCTAATCTACTATTTAAGCAGAATAGGGATTTGCTGTTCATGTTCCCTGATAGGTTTACAATTCTTATTCAGTTTGCCATCTCTTCTTTAGCTACTGTAGACCGCATGGACTGAGAGAGAATATGTATTTGTCTGAGAAGGTTTTCTGTTCTTCAGTGATTTAAGACTGAATATCTCAAGTCTGTACTAATTCATTTAATTAAGAATTTGTCTTAATATTAAAATATTTACATTTTTTTGAAAATCATAGTAAGGTGTGGTAGGACCGTTTGAACATTTGGATTTACCTTCTCTATGCTCCAAAATTCAAAATGTGGATTTTTAAATAGTGTGGGTAGCAAACATTAAATTCGCAACTACACATGCTTTGCATGTACTTGGTTTATGAAAGCATTTTCTGACATTACTTTGTGCTTTTATAGTGGAACGTGATGCTAAATATCCACATTATTTTTGTTGAACATGAAGCCTAACACCATACTGATGCGAAATGGCTTTACCATTTCTGATTTTAATGCGTAACAGTAAAACTACACTAATGTCAGGAAGTTCTTCAATACAGTGACTGTATCTTTAACAGTTATGAAGAGCATGTGTAGTTAGTGAATGTGAATGAAGGGAGAGGACAGGAGAAAACATCTCATATATACTGTATATGAGATGTTTTCTCCTGTCCTCCCCCTTCATTCACTAACTACACATGTGTGTATGCATATACAGTGTATCACAAAAGTGAGTACACCCCTGACATTTCTGCAGATATTTAAGTATATCTTTTCATGGGACAACACTTACAAAATGACACTTTGACACAATGAAAAGTAGTCTGTGTGCAGCTTATATAACAGTGTAACTTTATTCTTCCCTCAAAATAACTCAATATACAGCCATTAATGTCTAAACCACCGGCAACAAAAGTGAGTACACCCCTAAGAGACTACACCCCTAAATGTCCAAATTGAGCACTGCTTGTCATTTTCCCTCCAAAATGTCATGTGATTTGTTAGTGTTACTAGGTCTCAGGTGTGCATAGGGAGCAGGTGTGTTCAATTTAGTAGTACAGCTCTCACACTCTCTCATACTGGTCACTGAAAGTTCCAACATGGCACCTCATGGCAAAGAACTCTCTGAGGATCCTAAAAGACGAATTGTTGCGCTACATGAAGATGGCCAAGGCTACAAGAAGATTGCCAACACCCTGAAACTGGGCTGCAGCACAGTGGCCAAGATCATCCAGCGTTTTAAAAGAGCAGGGTCCACTCAGAACAGACCTCGCGTTGGTCGTCCAAAGAAGCTGAGTGCACGTGCTCAGCGTCACATCCAACTGCTGTCTTTGAAAGATAGGCGCAGGAGTGCTGTCAGCATTGCTGCAGAGATTGAAAAGGTGGGGGGTCAGCCTGTCAGTGCTCAGACCATACGCCGCACACTACATCAAATTGGTCTGCATGGCTGTCACCTCAGAAGGAAGCCTCTTCTGAAGTCTCTACACAAGAAAGCCTGCAAACAGTTTGCTGAAGACATGTCAACAAAGGACATGGATTACTGGAACCATGTCCTATGGTCTGATGAGACCAAGATTAATTTGTTTGGTTCAGATGGTCTCAAGCATGTGTGGCGGCAATCAGGTGAGGAGTACAAAGATAAGTGTGTCATGCCTACAGTCAAGCATGGTGGTGGGAATGCCATGGTCTGGGGCTGCATGAGTGCAGCAGGTGTTGGGGAGTTACATTTCATTGAGGGACACATGAACTCCAATATGTACTGTGAAATACTGAAGCAGAGCATGATCCCCTCCCTCCGGAAACTGGGTCGCAGGGCAGTGTTCCAGCATGATAATGACCCCAAACACACCTCTAAGACGACCACTGCTTTATTGAAGAGGCTGAGGGTAAAGGTGATGGACTGGCCAAGCATGTCTCCAGACCTAAACCCAATAGAAAATCTTTGGGGAATCCAAGCGGAAGGTGGAGGAGCGCAACGTCTCGAATATCCGCCAGCTCCGTGATGTCGTCATGGAGGAGTGGAAAAGCATTCCAGTGGCAACCTGTGAAGCTCTGGTAAACTCCATGCCCAGGAGAGTTAAGGCAGTTCTGGGAAATAATGATGGCCACACAAAATATTGACACTTCAGGAACTTTCACTAAGGGGTGTACTCACTTTTGTTGCCGGTGGTTTAGACATTAATGGCTGTATATTGAGTTATTTTGAGGGAAGAATAAATTTACACTGTTATATAAGCTGCACACAGACTACTTTTCATTGTGCCAAAGTGTCATTTTGTCAGTGTTGTCCCATGAAAAGATATACTTAAATATCTGCAGAAATGTGAGGGGTGTACTCACTTTTGTGATACACTGTATATATACTGTATATACTGTATATACAGTCATGGCCGAAAGTGTTGGCACCCCTGAAGTTTTTCCAGAAAATGAAATATTTCTCCCAGAAAATTATTGCAATTACATGTTTTGTTATACACATGTTTATTTCCTTTGTGTGTATTGGAACAACACAAAAAAGCAGAGAACAAAAGGCAAATTTGACATAATTTCAACTCCAAAACTCCAAAAATGGGCCAGACAAAATTATTGGCACCCTCAACTTAATATTTGGTTGCACACGCTTTGGAAAAAATAACTGAAATCAATCGCTTCCTATAACCATCAACAAGCTTCTTACACCTCTCAACTGGAATTCTGGACCACTCTTCTTTTGCAAACTGCTCCAGGTCTCTCATATTTGAAGGGTGCCTTCTCCCAACAGCAATTTTAAGATCTCTCCACAGGTGTTCAATGGGATTTAGATCCGGACTCATTGCTGGCCACTTCAGAACTCTCCAGCGCTTTGTTTCCATCCATTTCTGGGTGCTTTTTGAAGTATGTTTGGGGTCATTGTCCTGCTGGAAGACCCATGACCTAGGACACAAACCCAGCTTTCTGACACTGCGCCCTACATTGCGACCCAAAATCCTTTGGTAATCTTCAGATTTCATGATGCCTTGCACACAGTCAAGGCACCCAGGGCCAGAGGCAGCAAAACAACCCCAAAACATCTTTGAACCTCCACCATATTTGACTGTAGGTACTGTGTTCTTTTCTTTGTAGGCCTCATTCCGTTTTCGGTAAACAGTAGAATGATGTGCTTTACCAAAAAGCTCTATCTTGGTCTCATCTGTCCACAAGACGTTTTCCAAGAAGGATTTTGGCTTACTCACAGACATTTTGGCAAACTGCAGTCTAGCTTTTTTATGTCTCTGTGTCAGCAGTGGGGTCCTCCTGGGTCTCCTGCCATAGCGTTTCATTTCATTCAAATGTCGACGGATAGTTCGCGCTGACACTGATGCACCCTGAGCCTGCAGGACAGCTTGAATTTCTTTGGAACTTGATTGGGGCTGCTTATCCACCATCCGGACTATCCTGCGTTGCAACCTTTCATCAATTTTTCTCTTCCGTCCACGTCCAGGGAGATTAGCTACAGTGCCATGGATTGTAAACTTCTTGATTATGTTGCGCACCGTGGACAAAGGAACATCAAGATCTCTGGAGATGGACTTGTAACCTTGAGATTGTTGATATTTTTCCACAATTTTGGTTCTCAAGTCCTCAGACAGTTCTCTTCTCCTCTTTCTGTTCTCCATTCTTAGTGTGGCACACACAGACACACAATGCAAAGACTGAGTCAACTTCTCTCCTTTTTATCTGGTTTTAGGTGTGATTTTTATATTTCCCACACCTGTTACTTGCCACAGGTGAGTTTAAACGAGCATCACATGCTTGAAACAAAGTTATTTACCCACAATTTTGAAAGGGTGCCAATAATTTTGTCCGGCCCATTTTTGGAGTTTTGTGTGAAATTATGTCAAATTTGCCTTTTGTTCTCTGCTTTTTTGTGTTGTTCCAATACACACAAAGGAAATAAACATGTGTATAACAAAACATGTGTAATTGCAATAATTTTCTAGGAGGAATACTTCATTTTCTGGAAAAAATTCAGGGGTGCCAACACTTTTGGCCATGACTGTATATATATATACACACACACAAAATGCGATGTTCTCTCCTGTCCTCTCACATTCATTAATTACACATGCTTTTCATAACTGTTAAAGATACAGTCACTGTATTGAAACACTTCCTGACATTAGTGTAGTTTCTATAAGATGTTAGAGTTTTATGTTTATAGTGTAATGTGATGCTAAATATCCACATTATTTAAAAAAAAAAAGGGGTGGGTAAGAATGTTCTTACCTGGTTCAAACTGGTGTTCTTACTCTGTACAGAGTGCAGCTGTAATCTTAATAGCGATCAAGCGTCAGCTGTTGCAAGTGAATTTAGAAGACATTTTTAATCAACAACCTTCATTGAACAATGACTTTAGTGGTGTTTATCGGTTAATTCTTTAACATTCCTTATTATTAAATATTAATTTTTGATAAAAAACAAATCACAGCATTGTGCAGCTCTTTATGTATTGTGGATAGGTTTGTGTGATGTAAAAAAATGTGACCAATAAAAATACTTTAAGAACTTTTCCCACCTTTAATGTGACCTATAATCTGTACAATTCAATTGAAAAGCAAACTGAAATCTTTTAGGGGCAAAAATAAAAGATCACTAATGTGGTTTTATAAATATGCACACTCATAAACTAATACTTTGTTGAAGGAACATTTGATTTTATGACAACATCCAGTTTTTTTGTTAGTTTACAAGTTAATTTCAAAGACAGTCATGGACACTTTTGTATCTCCAATCCACCTCACTTGCATGTCTTTGGACTGTGGGAGGAAACTGGAGCTCCCAGAGGAAACCCACACAGACACGGGGAGAACGTGTAAACTCCACACAGAAAGGACCCGAACAGGACCTTTTTTTTGTGAGATGAGAGTGCTACCCACTGAGCCACTGTGCTAAGATGCAACTAAGTGAATGTCAGAAAAATCACATTACCAAAATAGCTGAACTTTATATAGTGTTAATAAGTCACATTGATGGCACGTTGATTACTATTCAACATGAGTTTAAATGTGATTGGTTCATTCTGAACATAGCCCCCCCCAATTATAAGAGGATGTGTACATTTATGCAGCCACATTATTTTAGCCTTCCTCTCATTTAAATAATTTTAGTTTTTAAGTTGAATTGTACAGATTATAGGTCACAATTAAAGGTGTCAATTAATCTAAAATTATTTATCTTGGTCTGACTTGTTGCATCACAAAAACGTTGTATTTTAACAGCGGTGTGTGGACTTTATATCCCTTGTGGATCTGTGTGTGTGTGTCTGTTATTCTAGGTGGGTAAATGTGCACTATATTTACTTTAATGTATTTACATTAATACATTTAAATATTATGCCTGTCTGCTACTATATTAACCCTTGTGTAACATAGTTTAAGATAAAGAACACCATGTTTATTGTAATCTGCTCTATTTAGCTTAATTCATAGCCTATGCATTATTATCTTTAAATATGCAAGTCTGCACTTGTTCTCGGAATAATGAACATTATTAGTTTCTAAATTACATTTTGCTAAAGTTTCTTATCTAAACACTAAATATGAATTTTTTTTCTCTTCGTAGTAGTCTCTAGTACCCATGTGATTAGTGACTGCTCGACAGAAAAACGCTTCTCCCTTAAAGATTGTGTTAATCTCACTCTGGACTATATTAATCATAGGTTTATGTGTTAATCATTCTGCTTCAGAGATGTGCCTTAAATGACTCAGTGTTAGAGGTGGAACAGTAACTTTGGCTTTATTCCTTATCGTTTTTGGAGGTCTTTTACTGAGTGGGAGGAATGTGTGTGTCTGTACGTCATTTGTGTTAAGCCTGTTACATACAAACTGAGCCAACTTAAATGCCATTTGTCATTGTTTGCTTTTTAATGCCATTTCTTTCCTTTTTTCCAATATAATGTAGAAGTGTTGGTGAAGGAACACATGCACATTTGTGTGTCCGCTATTATTTGATATTTAGACAAATTGAATAGATGTAAGAATTGATGGAAAACATTTATATATGTGGCGTAGAGTGGTAGGAAAAACATTAATTTCCATGGCCAAGCACCTGCCTGCAAGCCTTACAACACCAAGTTCAATGGCAAGTGTTGAGTGGGATAAAGCTTTATGCCACTGGACTCTAGAGCAGTGTAAACATGACCTGCGGAGTGAAAAATCATGCTTCTCTATTTGCCCATCTGATGGATAAGTCTGGACAGGAGAAGATTATCTTCCTGACTGCATTGTGCCAACTGTACAGATTGGTGAAGGAGAGATAATGCTGTGGGGTTGTTTTTCAGGGGTTGGCCTATGCCCTTTTGGTTAAGTGAAGGGAAATTTTAATCCTTCAGCATATCGAGACATTTTGGACAATTGTATGCTTTTTAAACAGAAAGGCCCTTTTCTGTTTCAGCTTGATTCAATTGCACATTGCCCAAATCAAGGTCTGTAAAGGCATAGCTGGATGATTTCGGTGTGGAAGAACTTGACGGGCTTGTTCAAAGCGCTGTCCTTAACCCCCTCAAACACCTTTGGGTTGAACTAGAACAGAGACTGCGAGGCAGACTGTCACGTTCACTTGACAATTCATGTGACAATTCATCAATTCATCTGACTACCCATGGTGGAAATCTTTAGTTAATGGTAAAAGCTTTCGCTAACCCTCAAAATGAAGAATACTGGTGAACTGAAAGGCCAGTTATAATATTGGTACCAGACAGACTGCAGGAGGTATTTTTTACAAGCACCTCAGACCTTTTTGTGTTGGTCATTAAGTTTCCTTAACATTTATTGGTATTAATTTAAATAGTTCATATTATTGGTCATATTCATATTTTGGGACAGTGGTAGCTTAGTGGGTAGAGCTTTGGGCTATTAATTGAAAGGTTGAGTGTTTGAATCCCAGCTTTTCCATGCAGCCACTGTTGTGCTATTAAACAAGGCCCCTAATACCTAGTTCACACCACACGATTTTTGCTCGCCGACTGGTCGCCGCTAGATGTGCCGACTAAGAAGCAACTCTGCGTTTTTCGGGGATCGTAACTCGGCTCTCAATTGCTATGTGTGAACTGTTTAACAACTCGATCCAAGCGACTCAGAAAAATATCTAGCATGCTAAATATCAGGATCAGTCGGGCTACTGGCAGTGAGTTGACCTACGGCCAATGAGAACGCAAAATACGGGGGGGGGTTGTAAAAACGTGGGACAGGGGCATAATATAGTTTCTATCAGAACACATTGGCACACACACGTTTTACAGTATTTCTGACCTTATCGTTCTCGACAAAACATTATATAAACGCTGCATTGCAAAAAATATTTATTACTCCAACACACTACAGTACAGACAATCCCTGCTGGCCGCGTAGCCCAATCCACTCGGATTCATTGATTTTTTCTCCTTGACGTTATGTTGCACATCAGCACACAAACAACTTTGATTGCTCACTTATTTTTGACGTGCATTTTTGGACGTGGTATCATTAAACCCCTCGTCATTTCTCACGTATTTTAATGACAAAACGTAGTTTGGGAGACCAGACAGACTCGCCTGCGATTCCTCATGATCGTGTAGTGTGTGACCCCCTACAAAAAAAAACCCACAACAGCTAAAAAAGACTCCCGAGTGCAAGAAATCCAGTTGTGTAGTGGGAACTGTTGTACAGCGATCTGACAACTTAAAAGTCGTGTAGTGTGAAGTTGGCATAACACGCCGTCGTACATTGGCTGACCCTCCACTTTGACCCCCAGCTTTCAAACAAGCTGGGAAATGCGAATAAGAATTTCATTGTCCTGTACACCTGGATATTTATATTTGACAAATAAAGGCATTTTATTCTATTATACTTGACAAATAAAGGCATTCTGTTCTGTTTTTATTTAATGTCCTGCCATTCATGTGTGCAATTTTGCTTTTGCACTCTTGCAATAATGCTTAGAAATTAATAACATGAAATTTTTGTTCTTACATGTTTTGGGTGTAATCAGTTTAACATTTTACGCAGTACTTAACTGACTCTGATCTTCCTTTTTAAATCCAAAACCAAATTACCCACAAAGTGGAGTAGGGATGGGGGTCATATTGCTAGTCATAATGTAGTCTAATTGCGAGTTCTTCATGTGTAGTTTTGACAGTAGAAAGATGCATCCTTGTGCTAAGCAAATCGTAGTGGATTGGTGCCTTAGGGTCTTGTTGCAACAGTCATCATGTCTCGCTTGAGTTCGTTTTACACGCTGCTTTAGCCAGGGGGCAATTAGTCATACAAATCATGCTAATTGATAATTGATAGCCTGCAAATTAATGACCACTAAACTAAACTGTGAGCAAAATTCTGCACATACATCTAAAGCTGTGCTAAAGCTGTGACGTGATTAAATCTGACATGAAATATCAGGTTAAATGCTGTGCAGCTTTACAGGAATCTAAATTGTGTCCAGTATTAACGTTAATGCCTCAAGTCTATTCGTATTCTAATCATTGTACAGTTGAGTGCAGCAGTAATGAGCATTAACCTAACCCTATTCTCCACAGTATTAGTAAATCACTGTATATTTGAGAGAGGTTAGATTACAGAGTGTTTTAAAAGCAAAACAATTATATAACAACTAGTGCTAGCTCGATACCTCTTTTTTATGTCCGATACCTATACTGCAAATTGAGTATTTACCGATACCAATACCAATCCTACTGTCATTTCCCCTCTCAAACAACTAAGCAGTAATAATACATGTCTCAATGCACCATGGTTAAACTAGCTATCTAAATAAAAATGCTCAGACTGTGAAACAAATATTCTAAAGGAATAAATACAGAAGCTACAACATCACACTTATACAGAACTGCTTCTTTTATTTGAACCTTTACACACAGAACATTTAGCAGCATTTTTGGTTTCACTTACGTTCCAGCTGATGCTCACGTGACACATCTCGCTTTACGGCGTGTCGTCCAAAGTGTCTACAATTGGAAGATGTGGATGTCAATCAAACGCAATGGACCAATTAGAATTGACGCAGAGTTGAGATTTTCTGTTAAAGTTCTGTCACGTTTTTAGATTATTAATCCCTGCTGGATTTTGAAGAGGACATCTGTGGCTAAACGGGAAACGATGTAGTTTGTTTTATTTCATAACACTAATGGATTAATCATTGAGGATGTGAGAGATCTCCAAGCGGGATTTCTTTCTTTATCTCTTTTATCTCTTTCTTTCTCTTTTATCTTTTTCTTTATCTCAGATAAGCGATTTATCATTTATAAAGTGATTTTTATTGTGTTTAAACAGTGTTGTTAGATGTGGCAGTAGTAGATGATTTTTTTTAATGCTAAAAGTTTAAGTAGATCAGTGTGTTTTAATTTCTGAATGGCTGTTGTAGATTAGTTGTAGATCAGTGGCAGATGTTAATGATGTCATCAAAATGATGTCATCAAAAAAACACCTTGTTACGGCAGTTGCCGAAGGAGCTGCACAGCATCTCTGTTGGAACGTACAGTGTATCACAAAAGTGAGTACACCCCTCACATTTCTGCAAATATTTTATTATATCTTTTCATGGGACAACACTATAGAAATGAAACTTGGATATAACTTAGAGTAGTCAGTGTACAGCTTGTATAGCAGTGTAGATTTACTGTCTTCTGAAAATAACTCCACACACAGCCATTAATGTCTAAATGGCTGGCAACATAAGTGAGTACACCCCACAGTGAACATGTCCAAATTGTGCCCAAAGTGTCAATATTTTGTGTGACCACCATGATTATCCAGCACTGCCTTAACCCTCCTGGGCATGGAATTCACCAGAGCTGCACAGGTTGCTACTGGAATCCTCTTCCACTCCTCCATGATGACATCACGGAGCTGGTGGATGTTAGACACCTTGAACTCCTCCACCTTCCACTTGAGGATGCGCCACAGGTGCTCAATTGGGTTTAGTCCATCACCTTTACCTTCAGCTTCCTCAGCAAGGCAGTTGTCATCTTGGAGGTTGTGTTTGGGGTCGTTATCCTGTTGGAAAACTGCCATGAGGCCCAGTTTTCGAAGGGAGGGGGATCATGCTCTGTTTCAGAATGTCACAGTACATGTTGGAATTCATGTTTCCCTCAATGAACTGCAGCTCCCCAGTGCCAGCAACACTCATGCAGCCCAAGACCATGATGCTACCACCACCATGCTTGACTGTAGGCAAGATACAGTTGTCTTGGTACTTCTCACCAGGGCGCCATCTGGGCCAAACAAGTTTATCTTGGTCTCGTCAGACCACAGGGCATTCCAGTAATCCATGTTCTTGGACTGCTTGTTTTCAGCAAACTGTTTGCGGGCTTTCTTGTGCGTCAGCTTCCTTCTGGGATGACGACCATGCAGACCGAGTTGATGCAGTGTGCGGCGTATGGTCTGAGCACTGACAGGCTGACCTCCCACATCTTCAACCTCTGCAGCAATGCTGGCAGCACTCATGTGTCTATTTTTTAAAGCCAACCTCTGGATATGACGCCGAACACGTGGACTCAACTTCTTTGGTCGACCCTGGCGAAGCCTGTTCCGAGTGAAACCTGTCCTGGAAAACCGCTGTATGACCTTGGCCACCATGCTGTAGCTCAGTTTCAGGGTGTTAGCAATCTTCTTATAGCCCAGGCCATCTTTGTGGAGAGCAACAATTCTATTTCTCACATCCTCAGAGAGTTCTTTGCCATGAGGTGCCATGTTGAATATCCAGTGGCCAGTATGAGAGAATTGTACCCAAAACACCAAATTTAACAGCCCTGCTCCCCATTTACACCTGGGACCTTGACACATGACACCAGGGAGGGACAACGACACATTTGGGCACAATTTGGACATGTTCACTGTGGGGTGTACTCACTTATGTTGCCAGCTATTTAGACATTAATGGCTGTGTGTTGAGTTATTTTCAGAAGACAGTAAATCTACACTGCTATACAAGCTGTACACTGACTACTCTAAGTTATATCCAAGTTTCATGTCTATAGTGTTGTCCCATGAAAAGATATAATGAAATATTTGCAGAAATGTGAGGGGTGTACTCACATTTGTGATACACTGTATCTTCGTGTGTTATTTGCTTTACACACAATGGCCTTATTTACATTAAGTGTTATTTACATTAAGCAACAGTATTAGATTGGATTACATGTTGTTTTCCTTTTGATATCCGATCCAGTGATTTGGGCCGATATTGGACTGATACCAATACAGAGTATCGGATCGGTGCCAGCCCTTATAACAACTCACAGCTGTAGAAATATAAGCAGCAGTTTCTCAGGAAACTGTGGCTGCCCTGATCTTTCAGCACAGCAGATGCTAATCTCCACTCACATTTCCGAAACTGCATTAACTACTCTACATATCTTTATATCACCCATACTTATTCTTTTTCTTTTTTCTTGAGTCCCCTGATACAGTCACTGTCAGTCTTTGCTGCATAATGCATTTATTTAATGGACACGTGAGTACATTTTAACTTCTGCATTTCATTTGAGCAGTATCATGTCTGTCTTTGTGTAATTCCTTTGGGATCATAATTATATTACCCTACATCATGTAAAGAATTTAAGAGAGAGATATATATTCTTGTATCTACCATTGTAGTGTATTTATTCTTACTTATTTCTCATGTCTAGGATTAGAGACAGTAGAGACAGTTGAAGTGTCATACATTATGTATTATGGACGTGACAGAATGTAAAGTAAGAGTGTGTGTGTGTTTGTGTGTGAGTGATCAGTCTACGACCCAAATCAGATAATTGGGAGGAAGAGGGACGTTACAGCTTGGCTGAATGTCACAGCTGTCTGAAAGGAGTAGCAGACTGATACAGCTAAACAACTCTTTTATTCACTAAAAAGAGCACAGTGCATCTACTTGACACTACTGGTCACAAGCTTCCCGGGTATTGATTTCCTTTATTTAGTTGATGTGGTGTTGAACTGTAAAAAGTAGCAGAGTTATTTTTATTATTGGCTTAGTTAAGTCTGTAATTGAAGAAGTACTAATCATCATGGCCCTGAAAGCTGGCTGTTGTAGTAGCAGACTTTCAAGACCATTGATATTACTGTAAAGAACATGCCTTATTTTTGTGCTAAACTATGAATTAACTCCTTCTATTGGGACATTTAAAAAAGGCTTCGTAAACGTCAGACCAGTGTTGCCACTCCTTGGGATTTGAGGGATTAATTTGGGATTTGGGGATTTTGGCAAGGGATTTTTAATTTGCACTCAATCAATTAAAATCTGCATGCAATTTTGCGGTGTACAGCAGTGGTCCCCAACCACGGGGCTGCGGACCGGTACCGGTCTGTGGGCTATTTATTACCGGGCCGCACAGAAAGAATGACTAGGGATCGCTAGAAAAGCAGATTTCACTGCTTCTAGGTAGGGCTGTCGCGGTAACCGCAATTTTGAAATACCGCGCTATAAACCAGCCAACCGCAAGGCATGCCAAGCAACCGTCACACCGCGATGTTCACGTTTTTTCTTTCGTTTTTTTTTTTTGCAGGGTCCATCTTGTTTTACGTCTACATACGGGCGTAATAAATGTTAAATAAATTTATAATGAAAATGAGCTAAGAGTGTCATTTTCCCGCCACCTGTTCACATCCGTTGCTGCTGAGTGTCAGGCTTTGTGTTTTAAGATGGAAACAATGGCAACACTAATTACAGGCAAGTTTATTAATGATCAAATTGAGTTTACACTCAATAAAATACTTGTCATTTAGACTATATTTAAACAGCCTTGGCGTACTAAAACACTTACTGACAGTTAATATGGCATTGCAGCCTGCAAATATTCTCTTGCTGGCTTGCTGGAATGATTGAAATGTATTTTTTCGTTGATTAAAAATGTATTGAAACGAATAATAACTTAAAATGTAGTATATATTTAAGCAATAGAACACGAGAGGGAGTGTGTTATCGCGAATAACATCACGGCTGTGATTTGGTCGCAGGCACGAACCGAAGGCGAGTGCCGTAGATCATCACAGCCGTGATGTTATTCGTGATAACACACGACCTCGAGTGTTCTATTGCTTTTATACAACAGTTTTTACAAAATAAAGAAAGAAAATAAATCAAAGAAGCCCTGAATTTCATATTAAATATGTTTTAATATTGACAATACCTTCCGCCAAAAAGTAGTTCCACAACCAATATAAAGTTTAACACTACAAAGCAGACATCCCAAGTTGCAAAAACTCATTTCAGGGAGGTAAGAAGAAGAAGAAAGCAAGAACCTCCGAAGGGAAAAAAAAGAAATAAAAAAACCTCTCGCACACACCAAAGGCTATGGATGAAAACAGAACTACTAGGAGCTTCTAACTGGCTTAACTAACTGTTCGCGTTACAAACACATTAATGTTCCCTAAATAGTGCACTAGATTGTGTATCAGATCATGGATATATGTTCCCTACATAGTGCACTAGGTAGTGAATTAGACAATTGGTTATGTTCCCTACATAGTGCGCTAGATGATTGTGTATCAAATAACGGATTTAAAACGCGACCGGGAAAAAAAGTCTGTGTCGCCTGTGTGCGCGTTTGTGTGCATGAAGCTTGTCGTTAATGGCAACGCGTCAGCGGAGTAATACCATTGTGGTGTGAAAAGACCGTGCTGTTATCACGAATATCAGCACGTTTAGAACGCTTCTCAACCAATCAGATTGTAAGGTCGGAACTATCTGTTGTATAATGTTATGTTAATAGTAGCTAATTTCAGTGCATTTTTAATGCGTGACAACTGGGCTAGATTTCCTCTGCTCTTGAAAGTCGCATGCAAGTACATGTGTATTTGTGCAACGAGCACGCCATCAGAGAGAGTTTTTAGTGCCGCGAGTTTTAGTTAGACTTTATTCTAAAAGGTTTCGTTGTTTTTTTTTTGTTTTTTTTAACCATATTTTGATTAGATGTGCACTTAAAATATTTAGCCTAAACAGTTTGCTTTTTTACGTTTCACAGTGTATATCTAAAAGCCGTGCATTCTTATTGCGCATCCTTGCTCTGTTCTGTATTTAACAATAAACACACATTTGATTTGTCCTAAAGCTGTCTCATCTTTGTTATTTAAAAAGCAATAATATACAGAAGTATAGCCTAACAATAAAGCTTGTTTATATAGCTCTAAAATCCAGATAAATTAAGTAATTTTCAAAAACAAAAAACATGGCGGTAATATCGCATACTGCAGTGTTGAGCCACGCTAAATTGCCAACGGGGAAATTCTTTCACTGCGACAGCCCTAGGTGGGAGCAGCTTCTCGTTGCAGCGAAAACAGCTCATTTTACAGTTTGTAGGGCTGGGCGATATGGATCAAAAGTAATATCTCGATATTTTTTTGCTGAACCACGATATACGATATATACAGTGTATCACAAAAGTGAGTACATCCCTCACATTTCTGCAGATATTTAAGTATATCTTTTCATGGGACAACACTGACAAAATGACACTTTAACACAATGAAAAGTAGTCTGTGTGCAGCTTATATAACAGTGTAAATTTATTCTTCCCTCAAAATAACTCAATATACAGCCATTAATGTCTAAACCACCGGCAACAAAAGTGAGTACACCCCTAAGAGACTACACCCCTAAATGTCCAAATTGAGCACTGCTTGTTATTTTCCCTCCAAAATGTCATGTGACTCGTTAGTGTTACTAGGTCTCAGGTGTGCATAGGGAGCAGGTGTGTTCAATTTAGTAGTACAGCTCTCACACTCTCTCATACTGGTCACTGAAAGTTCCAACATGGCACCTCATGGCAAAGAACTCTCTGAGGATCTTAAAAGACGAATTGTTGCGCTACATGAAGATGGCCAAGGCTACAAGAAGATTGCCAACACCCTGAAACTGAGCTGCAGCACAGTGACCAAGATCATCCAGCGTTTTAAAAGAGCAGGGTCCACTCAGAACAGACCTCGCGTTGGTCGTCCAAAGAAGCTGAGTGCACGTGCTCAGCGTCACATCCAACTGCTGTCTTTGAAAGATAGGCGCAGGAGTGCTGTCAGCATTGCTGCAGAGATTGAAAAGGTGGGGGGTCAGCCTGTCAGTGCTCAGACCATACGCCGCACACTACATCAAATTGGTCTGCATGGCTGTCACCCCAGAAGGAAGCCTCTTCTTAAGTCTCTACACAAGAAAGCCCGCAAACAGTTTGCTGAAGACATGTCAACAAAGGACATGGATTACTGGAACCATGTCCTATGGTCTGATGAGACCAAGATTAATTTGTTTGGTTCCGATGGTCTCAAGCATGTGTGGCGGCAATCAGGTGAGGAGTACAAAGATAAGTGTGTCATGCCTACAGTCAAGCATGGTGGTGGGAATGCCATGGTCTGGGGCTGCATAAGTGCAGCAGGTGTTGGGGAGTTACATTTCATTGAGGGACACATGAACTCCAATATGTACTGTGAAATACTGAAGCAGAGCATGATCCCCTCCCTCCGGAAACTGGGTCGCAGGGCAGTGTTCCAGCATGATAATGACCCCAAACACACCTCTAAGACGACCACTGCTTTATTGAAGAGGCTGAGGGTAAAGGTGATGGACTGGCCAAGCATGTCTCCAGACCTAAACCCAATAGAACATCTTTGGGGCATCCTCAAGCGGAAGGTGGAGGAGCGCAAAGTCTCGAATATCCGCCAGCTCCGTGATGTCGTCATGGAGGAGTGGAAAAGCATTCCAGTGGCAACCTGTGAAGCTCTGGTAAACTCCATGCCCAGGAGAGTTAAGGCAGTTCTGGGAAATAATGGTGGCCACACAAAATATTGACACTTCAGGAACTTTCACTAAGGGGTGTACTCACTTTTGTTGCCGGTGGTTTAGACATTAATGGCTGTATATTGAGTTATTTTGAGGGAAGAATAAATTTACACTGTTATATAAGCTGCACACAGACTACTTTTCATTGTGTCAAAGTGTCATTTTGTCAGTGTTGTCCCATGAAAAGATATACTTAAATATCTGCAGAAATGTGAGGGGTGTACTCACTTTTGTGATACACTGTATCTCGATATTTTTTTATCCCATAAGGTAATAACAAAAAGACACTTCTGAGATAAAGCTACATGTTCCAAATTTTTCACAGGCACTTTTATTAATATTTATGCTGGGGAAGCTTCACATAATAACTATTTTTCCTAAAAAAAAAAAAAAAAGAACTATTCTAAGAAAAAGTTTGTTGTTTTCTAACGTCTCACGTGTCGTGTAATGTGAATTACAAATATATTGTCTGGCCCTTTAAGAATGTTAAGTGTACTATAAGGCACAGGGAGCAAGTGTGTAGGGAAGAGATCAGAATGTTCTTAAGTTGTTTTGCACTGAGCCTGTGTGACATTAAAAGTAGCGTTCTCGTTACCCCCCCCCCCCCCCCCCCACACACACATGTTTGGACTTTATACATTATTTTACATCAGTCGTCACAACATTAACATTTACATTAATATTTTTTTTAACGTTTAGAATTCAGTTCAGTAATACAGGCAGAACTAATCGTACACGTCACTGTGTAACTATTATAACATTTTATGCATTTTAATCAGGGTTCTGCTTCATGCACTTTATTATTATTTAAGAGCTTTATTTGTTGTTTAATTGCTGTTTGCTCCTTGTTTACTGCAGAGTTATTTCGTGCAACTTTATTAATTTTTGGTTCTTTATTGGCCAAGAACAAGAAATACAATAATACAAGATAAATAAATAAATGACGTGTCGGACGTCGGGCGATCATCCAGTATAACCTAACACGACCACGTACAACATCCAGTACAGAAATCACTTCCCCATAATGTTTGTTTTTACAAATAGAGCAAATATCTATACATGCACATCACATATACAAACACAAGAGTCAGAACAACAGGAGACGCACCGTTACGTTATTATTACTGTTTATAACACTTGTGCATAATTTACACTGTTTATATATGAAGTAAATACGTGCATGTTAGCGCCTGCACGCTCTTGTGTTTGTTTATTTCTGTTTTTCAATATTGGTTTTTGAAACGAATAACGACTCGTTTTCTTGTTTTTCAACTTTGGGATTTGAAGTGAAAAACGAATGAAGGTACACGGAGCTGGAACCTTTTGTCTGGACTTGTTCTTGGCATTCTCTACAGAATACATTATTCCGCTGCTCATCTGACACTTCTCCACCACTGAATCTGAACCATCTCCAAATAACTGAGCCATTATTATTCTTTTTACTAACCAGCTCCTCAACTGTCTCCATGCTATCACGGGAGTTTTACTTACAGAAATGTGTTCTGAGGGCAGAAAGAATTGGCGGTGGGGAGGGGCGAGTTGTGTTTAGTGAGGGAGAGAGGCGGGGCAAGGAGAACATGTGCAGAGACTAACTGGGAGAAGAGAAAGACGAACTGTCGGATCTAATTGGAACGCAACATCTATATCGATATAAGCGATATTGTCTTATCTTATATCGCGTATGAAAATATATCAATATTTTATAAAATCTCGATATATCGCCCAGCCATTATAGTTTGTGAGCAATATTATTAAATAATATTAAATCAGCCCTTCCTTGCTGGTTCATGAAATTATATCTTATATAAAACCGGTCCGTGGTGCAAAAAAGGTTGGGAAACACTAGTCTACAGTCTACTACAAATAAGAAATGACAAACGTACTACTACTAAATAATAACCATTTCTACAGCTACTGTACATTTACTTCTTTACTTACTCACATTTTCTTGGATGTGAGAACATGACGTTACGTCTCGTCATCTGTGCATTTTATTTCCGTTTTTTGGTAATTGTTGTGATAGATTGCAGGAAGAAATCTTCTCATGGCCTAGTTTGATGATTGCGATAGTGATAGCAAATCAGATTAGACAGGACACTCTCTGGGTTTGAACGACAGTAATATTTTTTTAATATTGCAATTTGTAATTATTAATACTGATAATGATCCCGGTTTTCCTTTGTCAGTTAACCCTGGATTTTTGTTTTTGTGAATAATTGCTGAAATGAAATGGAAACAGTTGCTTGGGATTTTCAGTACAATCTTGGGATTTTTGTGGTATGATCTCGGGAATTCTTAAAATAAAGAGTGGCAACACTGCGTCAGACTGAACAAAAAACAAACAAAACGTCAGACTGACAATACTGCTTGGGCTGTTTGGGATTTAAGTAGGTGCCTGCATGAGACTGTAACTATGCTGCTAAAACAAGCTGTTGTTAAATTTGCTGAGTAGCTTGTGGCTTGAAACAACACTTTGCCTGATCAGCTGGACACCAAGGAAAACTTGCAGCAATCCAAAACAAAAAAACCACAGACCCTGCAAACACTAGCCTGCACTAATTCCCGTACTGTATACACAAGACAAAGTGTTACATTGTGTCTCAATCCATATCCATTGATTTAATGTAAGCTTAATTTACTGCTTTAGAAATGTGCGCAACACATTCTGCATTCAGAAATGCTCTCAGTATGAGGATTGTTTCAAGAATTTGTTTTTGTTATACATCTTCTAAACACATGTAATTGTTGATCTTAAAGATGTCTGATTTCATTCACTTCATTAAGTTTATTAAATGATGGTTAGTTAGTCAGTTAGTTAGATACGTTTTAGTCAGAGGGAAATTCTGAGTGCAGTCCAGTAGTTGAACAAAAAGAAGAAAAGAATCTAATACAAACACAAAAAATGTAAGTAGGGTGTAGCAAATATACAATGTGCATATATACAAAATACATTATGCTTAAAAATGACAGTATAATAAAATATATAAATGTATATAAAATGTATATGGCAGACTGTGCAATGTGTGCATCTGACTATGGCATTAACTAAAACTAAGAAAATAATAGGAGCAGTAATACATACACCGACCACTAACAGGTGAAGTGAATAACACTGATTATCTCTTCATCACGGCACCTGTTAGTGGGTGGGATATATTAGTAATATATAATATTATATATTAGTGGGATATATATTAGTGAACATTTTATCCTCAAAGTTGATGTGTTAGAAGCAGGAAAAATGGGCAAGCGTAAGGATTTGAGCGAGTTTGACAAGGGCCAAGTTGTGATGGCCCTTCTCCAAAACTGCAGCTCTTGTGGGGTGTTCCCAGTCTGCAGTGGTCAGTATCTATCAAAAGTGGTCCAAGCAAGGAACAGTGATAAACTGCCGACAGGGTCGTGGGTGGCCAAGGCTCAATGATGAACATGGGGAGCGAAGGCTGGCTTGCGTGGTCCGATCCAACAGACGAGCTACTCTAGCTCAGATTGCTGAAGAAGTTAATGCTGGTTCTGATAGAAAGGTGTCAGAATACACAGTGCATCACAGTTTGTTGCGTATGGGGCTGCATAGCCGCAGACCAGTCAGGGTGCCCATGCTGACCCCTGTCCACCACCGAAAGTGACAACAATGGGCATGTGAGCATTGGAACTGGACCACGGAGCAATGGAAGAAGGTGGCCTGGTCTGATGAATCACGTTTTCTTTTACATCACGTGGATGGCCGGGTGTGTGTGCGTTGCTTACCTGGGGAACACATGGCAACAGGATGCACTATGGGAAGAAGGCAAGCCGGCGGAGTCAGTGTGATGCTTTGGGCAATGTTCTGCTGGGAAACCTTGGGTCCTGCCATCCATGTGGATGTTACTTTGACACGTACCACCTACCTAAGCATTGTTGAAGACCATGTACACCCTTTCATGGAAGCTGTATTCCCTGACGGCTGTGGCCTCTTTCAGCAGGATAATGCACCCTGCCATAAAGCAAAAATGGTTTGAGCAGTTCACAAAGGTGGAAATCAGATGGCACTAAATCCAGACTATAGGCTCTCTCTCAGTCTCTCAGACATGACCAATTACTAACCCTCCCACCCTCTCTGTTTCCAACCAAATATAAAAGTGTGGAAACTTTTTGAAGATCCATCGCATATATACAGATGCAAGTATAAACAACTTAAAAATGTGTTGTCAGCCAAGACGTTTACTTTTTCATGTTTTGTTTTTCTGTGAATCCACAAAATAGTACACAGGAATGAGACACTTATAGGGCAGTGATAGCTCAGTGGTTAAGGTACTGGACTAGTAAACAGAAGGTTGTCGGTTCAAGCCCCGCCACCACCAAGTTGCCACTGTTGGGTCCCTGAGTAAGGCCCTTAACCCTTAATTGCACTTTGTGTGTATTTTTAAGGACAACTGTTAATGCCAGACATGTAAATGTGTAGTACTCAGTACCAAACTTACAGTTATAACATTTACATTTTCAGCATTTAGCAGAAGCTTTTATCCAAAGCGACTTACACACTTTTTGCCCAAAAGCGGTGTTTTTATGTGTGCTGTTAAAGTCATCGTCTCAGCTCATTACACTGAGCTCTGCATTTGCTTTGTTTTGCCACAATTTCTGAGCAAAGGCTTCTGATAATTGTGTTCCGCTTTGTAGTTATAAAAACATGTTTTAAATCCATTGGAGATAATAGAGGCTGGAAATGTGTTAACCTGGCAAAGTCAAGCTGAAGGGCATTACGGAAAAATAACTGCATGTTCCATTCTTTTTCCCCCTCATCTTGTTCCAGATCCATCATTGATCTGGCTGGGTCTGGGTTTTAACTCAGTGGTGTTCGCGCTGAAGCCAGCATTTGAAGTGCAGCTGTAAATTATAGAGGGACCTGAGGGTGAGCCTTGGGATGCCCTAAATTTCAGAATTTCAGTGTCGGTGCTGTGAGGGGACACTGCAGTCACCAAAAAAAATTGTTTTAAGCCTGCTTACAATCTACTTTTAGAACCAACGTAATATTTAAGAGTTCGATATGAATGTCATAGAGTTTTCTAGTTTTCATGTTAACTCTGAGAAAACAAATCATGCTAATTTGTAATATTAATCATAAATTAGATATAAGTATAAAAATAAGTAGTTCTGTATTCAGCCCTGTATTCTGATTTTAATTTTTTACAAACATTAATTACATATTTATTTAAATCCTACATGGCAGAAGTGAAATGACATGAGGCAGTTGCTAGTACCATTGTTTATTTAAAGCCTTTGAAGACTAAAAATAGTTTTACAAAATGTACATGGGTTATTACATCAAACATCAAATTTCATAAAATTTATTTTTATTTTTTAAATACATTTTGTGAAACTTTTTTGCTTTGTTTGAAATGTAGACAAATAGCAGGTGGATGTGTAATTAATATTAATAATAATAATAAATATCTAGATTAAAGCAACTACAAACTCAATCGAAAAGTCAAGTGGGTGGAGCACATTTATGTACAGACTACACTCTTACATTAGCTTATGTTGACACACACATTACATATACATACACTGATCAACCATAACATTAAAACCACCTCCTTGTTTCTACACTCGCTGTTCATTTTATCAGCTCCACTTACCATATGGAAGCACTTTGTAGTTCTACAATTACTGACTGTAGTCCATCTGTTTCTTTACATACTTTGTTAGCCCCCTTTCATGCTGTTCTTCATTGGTCAGGACTCTCCCAGGACCACCACAGAGTAGGTATTATTTAGTGGTGGATCATTCTCAGCACTGCAGTGACACTGACATGGTGGTGGTGTGTTAGTGTGTGTTGCAATGCTGATGGAGTTTTTAAACAACTCACTGTCACTACTAGACTGAGAATAGTCCACCAACCAAAAATATATCCAGCCAACAGAGCCCTGTGGGCAGCATCCTGTGACCACTGATGAAGGTCTAGAAGATGACTAACTCAAACAGCAGCAATAGATGAGTGATCGTCTTTGACTTTACATCTACAAGGTGGACCAACTACGTAGACACGTCTAATAGAGTGGACAGTGAGTGGACACGGTATTTAAAAACTCCAGCAGCGCTGCTGTGTCTGATCCACTCATACCAGCACAACACACACTAACACACCACCACCATGTCAGTGTCACTGCTGTGCTGAGAATGATCCACCACCTAAATAATACCTGCTCTGTAGTGGTCCTGTGGGCGTCCTGATCATTGAAGAACAGGGTGAAAGCAGGCTAAAAAGCAAGCAGAGAAATAGATGGACTACAATTAGTAATTGTAGATCTTCAAAGTGCTCTTAAAAAAATGATAAAATGGACAGTGAGTGTAGAAACAAGGAGGTTTCTGTTACAAAATCCAACTTTTATATTAGCATAACTCTTTGTTGTAACACTTACACTAATTAAATTATAGTAAAAGTCTGAAAGAAAAAAGTGACAATGTTTATTTAAATAAATTAAAATAGATTATCGAAATATTTGGAATAAATTTCATTATCAATTAGATGGTATGTTGTTTTTTTTAATACTAAATTGAAAATATACAATTATGGAATTTGGCAGATGTTTTTTCCTTAGTGACTTACAATTGTGACTAAATACTGTTCAAGCAGTTTGGAGTTAAGGCTCAACAGTGGCAATCTTTTGCGGTACGGTTGCTTTTTGTTTAAGGTTTACACTTACGTTTGATGCATTTAGAAGCATTTACTTTATCCAAAATGACTTACAGGTTCAAGCAATTAATGGTTAAGGACCTTGGTCAGCGGCCCAACAGTGGCAAACCTCCTAATTACTAGTCCAGTATCTTAACCACTGAGCTGCTAGTGCCCTAAATTTGTGGTGGGGCTTAAACCAAGGACTTTCTGAGTACTAGTCTTTTACTTTAACCATTGAGCTACCGCTGCCCATACCATAGAAATGGCTGATAAATTGGTCACGTTGGCTCAAATTCACTTCCTAGTTTGTATCATCATGCACTACGTAGAGTACAACAGTTCTTATTTGTCCACACTATGGAATTAGTCATGGTGACTGTTAGCGTTGGTTTCATAGAGTCATTTAGACAAAATACAAAAAAGACAAAAAGAGAGAGACATGTCAGTTGCATGCAAAATAGAGCTGCTTTAGAGCATGGTTTGTGTTATGAGGTGAATAATAATTCAGTCTGTAATCAGTTATTAGTTGCTATCACGAGTGTACAGTTGAAATGCAATGTCTTTCATTGAACCCCTGTCATAACCACTGGGTATTGCATTTAATTTGAGTTTTTCTATTTCTACCCTTGTATGAAGTGGGCATACATATACTGTTTCTGGAAAGCTAGATGGATAGATGGATGGATGGATGGACAGATAGATCAAGATACATTAAAGCAAAAAGTATTAAAGTACACAAGTATTAAAGTACAGAAGTATTCAAGTACAAAGTATTAAAGTACACAAATAATGTACAACGCTATGTAATTAAATAAATACAATAAAAATGTAGCATGTAATATTATATAAAAAACGTTAAAAAGTGTCATTGCAGTAAATATTGTCAGATGAGATATGTAATATGTAATATTCTAAACTGTTGTAAAGTGTTCTTTGCAGTAAACATTAGCAGATGTGTAATGTAGGCTCCATAAACAGTGTGCTAGATCATGCTCAATGAGTCTATCCTGATAGTAGCTCAGTGATGTCCCGAACCAGTGAAGTGTTATACAGCATGATCGCTGCTGGTACAAACGATCTCCTGTACTGTTTTTTGTTACAGCGGAGCTGGATGAGTCTGTTGCTGAAAGGGCTCCGCTGTTTCTAAAATGCCATAAAAATAAGAATCTAAATCTTAATTTAACTGACGTACAAAGAAAAGATTCCCAGTGTTTTCACTGACCAACTTAATTGTATTTTGTAATTATGAATATATTTAGAATTTGATACCTACAACACACCGGGACAGAGGCATGTTTACCAGTGTGTTACATCACCTATTCTAGTAATTACACTTTTTAATTGTTTGGGAACTGAGGATACAGTTTCACAGGTGGAATATTTTGCCCAATTCTGCTTGATACAAGACTTCATCTGCTTAACAGTCTGTGGTTGTCATTGTCTAATTCTCTTTTTAATGACACGTCATACATTTTCAATATAAGACAGTGAAGCACATGAAGAACTGAGACCTGGCATTGTCTTGCAGAAATAAGCATGGACTTCCTGCAAAACGTTGTTCCCTTGATTGCAGGATATGTACGTCTCAGGTAACTGTACACGTCACTCATGTCGTTAAGACCTAATGCACCTCATGACATTAAGGCTTCACAGAATGAATGATGATTGTATTGATTGTATTGACATGTTAACTGTCAAACTTCATCCAAAGTTTCCTCCTACCTTCAAAACCCCCTAGTACACGAATTTTGCACTTAAAATTAGGCAGTAGGCAAGCCTTTTGTTTAGGGTTTACATTTATATAAGAAGCATTTTGAAGAATTTGCTTTATTCAAAGCGACTTACATGTGTGACTGTGACATGTACAGTTTGAGCAATTAAGGGTTAAGGGCCTTGTTCAGGGTCCCAACAGTAGCAAATTGGCAGCCGTGGGACTTTAACCGGCAGCCTTCTCATAACTAGTCCAGTACCTTAACCACTGAGCTCCCCCTGCCTTAATTTTCTTTATTTTTTTCTCATACCCGATATTTTGGATATCGCCTTTGGAACCACATCAAACGTGATCTGGAGAAAGTGGTTACTAAGGTACAATTAAATGTAATATCATCATATTATAATATTGACTTCCAAACATAATGAAATTGGATGCTTTTGTGACTACTGTTTTTGCAGTAAAAAAGCTGTTTTTTTTTTTACTTTTTGTTACATTTTGAATGTAATTTCATCACCTTCAATTTTAAGATTTTAAAAATTATGCTTCTGTCAGTGAAGAATTGTGGATTAAAGGCAAGGAAAATTACAATCCCTAATCAAAATGTTGGGACCAAATGGAAAATGCAAAAAGTGCAGTGTTTCTTACATTTACTTTGACTTATATTTCTTTGCAGACATGTTTTGTCTGGTCAACTTCATTTCATTTATTAATAAACTTTTATTCCTGCATTTCAGGCCTGCAACACATTCCAAAACAATTTGGACAGGTGACATTTAGGGCTATTAATGTGGTAAAAATAAGTGATTTCAACAGGTGATTGTAATCATGATTTGAAACAAAAACAGTATTCACAAAAGGCTGAAACATGCCACACTCAACACAAGAATACAGAGCTGCTGCAGGAGCCGTAATAACAGTGAAAAATATACTTAGCTTTAAATTAAGTGTTGAAGTGCTGTTTAAGTTGGATCTACCAATGTTTTTGCTGGTAGTCTTTAATACAGGACAAAAATGTGTTAATGCCCTGGAGTACAAAAATAACCCAACAAAATTGCTTCGTTCAGATGCCCGTAGCGTGAGTTTCCCGGCAACAGACTTCAAACAAGCAGAGATTTACGTCAGAAAACACGCGCTCTACTAATAAAAATACATAAATCTGGACACTTTACACTAATTACAAGCGCAAGATTAACTTTTAAGTTGGCAAATGAATAAGTTACTTAGCTAACAGCTACAAACAACCAGTTTATAGTGAGCGTACCACCGGAAATCTGAATAAGAATAGCTGATACAAACACATGGGCAAGGGATTACTTTGGCAAACCTTTGTCAGGCACTACAATACATAGTTACATTCACAAATGCCACTTAAGCTTTTACTGTGCAAAAAAGAAGCCTTATGTTGACTATTTTCAGAAGTGATGTTAAGTTCTCTGGGCTTGGAGGCATCTGGGATGGACCATCACACAGTAGAGACAGGTATTGTAGTCGAGAATCAGTATTTCAGATCTTTTGGTAAGAAAGAAGGATGCCGTGTGCTCCGGACCAAAGATGAAAAGGACCATCCAGACTGTTATAAACAACAAGTCCAAAAGCCAGGGTCTGTCATGGTATGGGACTGTGTCAGTGCCCTTGGCAAAGTTAATTTACACTTCTGTGATGCAGCATTAATGCAGAAAAGTACATTGAGATTTTAGAGCAACATATGCTGCCTTCAAAACAAAGTCTTTTCCCTTGCTGTCCCAACTTTTTCTAATTCTCGGTTGTAATTGTGGTACTATGCTTTGACAGAATTCTTTACAGTGGTGTGGACCTTGTAGGGGGACATTGCAGTGAAATCTGATTGTATGTAATAGACTTCCAATGCAGCACATTTACATTTTAATTATAAATCGTGTAATTAGAGGCTGCTAGTTAATTACTTCACCTGTCACGCCCCTCTCTTTCGTTCTGCTTCATCTTTACTTTCTCTTTGCTTCTCTTTCATCCTTCTGCAGGCATAGATGATGAGAACTCTGCTCATGGTTATGATGATATTGGGATGTTGCTATGATGGGTTGTGAGTACGTTAGCACCAATACAAGTATCAGTATCAACCCAAAAATGTGGACTAGGGGCACTGTGTGAGGGGCAGCCTGTTATAGCAGCTTCTTCTTTTTTATTTTTATTTTTTATTTTTTTATTTTTTTTATACAACCCCAAATTTGAAAAAGTTGGGACAGCATGGAAAATGCAGATAATAGAAAAACACAGCGTTTCTTACATTTACTTTGACTTTTATTTGATTGCAGACAGGATGAAACTGAGATATTTCAGGTTTTGTCTGCTCAACTTCATTTCATTTAGTAATAAACATCCATTCCTGCATTTGAGGCCTTTAACACATTCCAAAAAAGTTGGGACAGTAAAGCATTTACCACTTTGTAATGTTGCCATTCCTTTTCACCACACTTAAAAGACAATTTGGCACCGAGGATACCAAGCGATTTAGTGTTTCAGCTTTTATTTTGTCCCATTCTTTTTGCAAACACGTTTGAAGATCATTGTCACATTTTTCGCTTCAAAATTTTCCACACATTCTCTATTGGGGACAAGTCAGGACTGCAAACAGACCAGTCCAGTACCCGTACCATCTTCTTCTGCAGCCATGCCTTTGTAATGTGTGCAGCATGTGGTTGTGCATTGTCTTGTTGAAAAATGCATGGTTTCAAACTGTCTGCAATTAAATAAAAGTCAAAGTGTAAGAAACTCTGTGTTTTTATTTTATTTGCATTTTCCATACTGTTGAGTTTGCATGTTCTCTCTTTGTTTGCATGGGTTTTCTTCTGGTAGGTCTGGTTTCCTACCACAGTCCAAAAACATGCGAGTGAGGTGAATTAGAGATACAAAATTGTCCATGACTGTGTTTCACATTAAACCTGAACTGATGAATCTTGTGTAACCAGCAGTTACCTGTTCAAGAATGTAACCAAAGTGTGTAAAACATGATGTTAAAATCCTAATAAATAAATCAATAAAATATTATTGTCCCTTTACGCAAACCTGTGCAACCATGGATGTGGAAATGGTAAAATTAGCGGTATTTTTATTTATTTTTGGAATCATAGTAAACTTCCCTAAGGGGATCAACAAGTCTTATCTTAAAAGCACTGATATTAGTCATTTGTGTCATTTCTGCTTACTTTTTGTAATAGTCTCATATTAAACAATCCTATAGGAGTATACGTTAATAAATAGTACACACTATTTAATTTCCACCAGTTTATGCATTGAAAGTCCCTGAGTGTGTTTGAAAACCTAGTGAGCTGCCTTGCTGTCTTACTGCCTACATAGGCAGCTGCCTCACTAGAGAGGATTCTAATAAGTCTTATAAGTCAGGTTATTCAAACCAATGGGATAAGGTGGCTTAACGTGCTAGCATGTCAACCAACATCTCCCTCAGTGTATCGAAAACTCTTCAATTCACTGACAAGCCCGATTTTGCAAATAAATGACACTTGTGCATATTCATACAAATCAAAAATCAATGATAATTTATTTGTTATTTGTCCGTTCGTTGCTCCGCATCCGTCCACCATATTTGTATTTTCTTTTGTGAGAAAATTTGTGCCGCACTGAATGCTGGTATTGCCTTCACCGCTAAGGCAGCATCCTGATGCTCCCTTGTTATTCAGTCAAAATACCGTTCAAATTTAAGGTGCCTTACTAGACAGCATTTTAAGGCATCTAAGAATTTGAACAGTCTTCTTCTCGGGAGTGCACGTAGGATGACGTAAAATGCTGTCTATGTAGAGAGCTCCCTAGGTTTTCGAACACACCCCCTAAGTATCCAGCTTTCCACAGGTGTAGTCAAAACGATTGGTTTCAGTTAGATCTTGTTTTGGGTTTTATAGCCAATGGACGGTCATCATTGTTTACATGTTGTGTGTTCATGTGTAAACATAAGCGCGTGAGCTGTGTAATTAATTGCACAGGATTATGATTTAAACTGCTTAATTGGAGAACATGCTGATAGTTTGTAAGCCTTTCGAGCGCTAAAAAAGAGCTCAGGGAAAGCTGTTATCATCATGTTTGACATTTACGGTAGAAACAAAATGGTTTTATTGGCTTTATCGGTTTACATTTGTTTACACTGTATATCAAAACTTTACAGAATTTGTTTTGTTGTTAACCTTTTTAACCTTGGGGCAGGGGTGTGTTGGCCTCAATCAGGGTGTTACTCAAAGTAAATAACACACACACACACACACACACAGCTTACATTTGGTTAGGTTCATGTCATTGTTAATTTTTTTTTTGTTATTACCATTTTTTTTTGTAGCTTTTTATATTGTTTATTTTACATTTTCTATTACTATTATTATTATTGTTTTTTTTTTAATGCATTTTCTCCCCATTTTCCTTCTGATTTAGCACACTCAATTTTTTCTTCCTCTGCTACCAGAGATACCAGATTGCATCCAAGGAGTGCACGTCGCTGTACATGCCTCTTCCGACACGTGCACAGCCCTCCTCTTCTCGCCCCCGCTTTCTGCACAGACGTCTCTTCCGCCAATCAGGGTCCTTACACAGCGTATGAAGACCCACCCACCCCACCCACACATAGTCCGGCCCCCACCCTGCAGATACGGTGGCCAATTAGTATCTGCTGCAGGCACTGCCAATTATACCCACCAGATGGCGCCCAGCCGACCGGAGGCAACACCGAGTTTCGAACCGAGGAGTTCAGAAACTCCTGGTGTGCAAGCTGAATATCCCGCTGCGCCACCTGGGCGCCTAGTTATGTTTTTTATTTTTATTTTACCTTATTTGTTTTAATATATTTTCTAAATATGTTACCAAGCTTTGGCAATACGAACGTCTATATCATGCTACGTAAAGCTACGCTTGAGTTTAAAAAATTCACTTTTTCACCAAGATTGATTTAATGAGTGTAGGACTGAGTGAGTGTAAGCATTTCTAGTATTCTATTTAGTACACTGCAGTTTTATTAAAAGCTTTACTATTTCCTGGGAGGTAGGAGGAAAGTCTGTGTGGGTGTGTTTGTGAAAGGAAAGTCAGATAGAAGATGTGAAATGAACCTTTTGCTTATGTGCTCTGTTTGTTGTCACAGTCATGTACAGGTTGAATAGTTTTTTTTAATGTTCACAATTTGTAACTGTAATATTATTTTATATATGGATGTTATATAGGGCCGATCAAGGCATTTTTTAACTGATCGGTATCGGCTTTACTAATGCCGATCCTAAGCCTGATCGTTTTACGTCAGCATGTCCGCTGTGTGGAAATACTTTAAATTGGAAAGTGAAACAAGTGAAACAAGTCCAACAGCGAAGTGTAATGTCTGCAATGCGAGTGTTTCACGAGGCGGTAGTAGCAGAGCTGCGTTCATTACTGCAGAATTTTACTATTTATTTAGTGTGTGAGTCAAGGATCACTCTGGTTTACAAAACAATAACTTTTAATCCGAGTATGAAAACTTCAGGACCATAACATACAGCTTTTACGAGTTTACGTGTTACAAGACTGAACGACATCTCAGTATCAAGCTCTCTGTTTGGCTTAGTTATGTAACCGAGCGTCGTAGTGATGCACTCGCTTAATAAAGAAATAAATACACGGTATATTCACAAATTGTCGGGAGCAGAACACTTCATTAACTTCTTCTGTTACGGTACCGAATAGTGGACAGCTAGAGTCATCGCGTTAGCCAAGCACGCTATTCCATGCACTATGGAAGCCCCAAAGGGTCAAAACACACTCACTTTGCGTAGAAACATCTATCAAATCATTGTCACAATACAACCACAGAAAAGTTTGTTACAGTTACAACACGCATACAAGTACGGTGACTCATAAGAAACAAACCAGATATTATTTCCAAACTATCTACAATTACTACCAGTTTGATACGGCACCTAAAAAATAAACACTCAGCCGAATACAGCGAGTTTATTATTATATGATGAGAAGAGGAACCGGCTGTCCACTAGATGCTGATTTTCCTCAAAAAGAACCTTCACTTCATTTTGAGTGTTCTAGTTTTACTACTACAAGTTTGTTTACTTTTATTTTGTAAAAATAAAAGAACATTAAGCAATAGCTTGGATGCAGGCAATTTTTTTCCTACAGCACTGCAGAGCTATTTAGTTGTGAAACATATACATTTGAATAACTGTAATGTACTTGAAGTGTGCACTGTGTAAACAGTATTATCTAGTTCTTATCTAGACAATATCTAGAAAATACAAGTATCAGTTTGAGACTCGGTAGCGGATCGGGATCAAAATTAATGATCGGGATCGGGAACAAACCCTAATTTTATATAAATATTAATTATTGTTATAATATTAGTTTACCAGCAGTTATACATTTTTATTGATCCAACTCAGACAGCAGAAGGAATTAATACAAAGCGTAAAATGTGTCCAAACAAAAAACTATTTAACTTTTAGTTTGTGTAAGTCTTTACATCTGTACATCAGTATTTATTAATAAAGTTAAACTCAGATGGTGTTGAATTTGGGAAAGAATTGGGTTTGAATGTGGTGGTATTCGGTGAGGAATTTATAGCTCTTTATTTAAACATTAAACAGTCACGACTGTATTTGCTGAAGATTTCCCAGGAAGATTGACAACTGTATTGGATGTCCATTTGTAAACAATCCTTCTTACTAAAGCCTTTCTAAAATAGATTTTTTTAAATCTGAGGTCATGGCTACTGTCCTTTCCTCGTGGCATGATGCAGACACACACCTGGGTGCTCCAGAACACCAAACTGTTGAAAGGTCTGTTGTGCATTTGATTAGTCACAGCTGGAGGCTAATTACACTCTCAATGATTTTGAAAGTAGAAAGGGTGTAGTGTTTATTATTTCCAATTATTTTTTAATGTCGAGTTACTTTTGGGAAACATGACTTCATATTACAATCTGTTGTTTTTTGTTGTCACCTGCAGGTTATCTGTTTTTTTGTCATTGAAGTTAGTGAGGACCGCACAAGAGTAGAATTGAAAGAATTGTGTGCTTTTATTTTACTATGACTGTAAATATACGTAGCTGTCCCATGCTTTACTTAGTTGTTTTGCTTATGCCTAGTTCACACTACACGATTTTTGCCCTGATTTTTGCTCGCCAACTGGTTGGCTCTAGATTTACCGGCTCGGGAGCAACTCAGCGTTCGCTTGGTGATCGAAACTCGGCCCTCGATTGCTATGTGTGAACTGTTCAACAACTCGATCTGAGCGGCTCGCCGAGCGCTCGGCGACTGAAATAAACATCTAGCATGCTAGATATCTGGATGTGAGTCGGCCGACAGGCAATGAGTGCGGTGTCGAACAGCCAGTGGGAACGCAAGATACAGGGTGACTGGAAACACAGGGGAGAAGTTGTAAAAAAGGTGGGGTTGGGGCAGGGGCAGGGGCACACACTCAAGTTTTACAGTATTTCTGACCTTATTGTTCTCTACAAAACATAACACCAACGTTGCATTGCAAAAAAATATTTATTGACCTCCAACTCACTACAGAACAAACAATCCCTGCTGGTCGCATAGCCCAATCCACTCTGATTCATTTATATTTTTTCTCCTTGACTTTACGCTGCACATCAGCACACAAACTTTGATCGCTCGCTATTTGTTGACGTGCGTTTTTGGACATCATTAAACCCCTCGACACTTCTTGCATTTGTTTTCGTGACGAAACGTAATTTTGGAGACCAGAGAAGCTCGCCTGAGATTCCAGTTGGTGATAGATTGTGTAGTGTAAAAGCCACACCAACTTAAAAGACTCCCGATTACAAGAGATCCAGTTGTGTGGTGTGAACTGTACAGCGACCTGACAACTTGGAAAGTCACGTAGTGTGAACTTGGCATTAGGCATTATTAGGTCAATATTTAGGTAGTATTAAATAAACATGTATTTTAATTGCACTTTCAGTTTGAGTTAAATACAAAGCTTGTTAAGGCCTGCAGAGAGCTGAGTAGTATGATAGTTTAAATTATTATCTGACAGTAAAAAAGGTTTGCCAGCCAGGTGACATTTTAGATTCATGGTTTTGATTGCAGTTGCAATCTGTGTTAACTGTTTTTGAAATTTTCAAATTTAGGCAGCAAACAGGTTAATTTAAATATAAATTCTGCATAATCCTGACCAGTCTTGCAGGGCTAGACTCTTTTACTCTGATGAGATTGAAGTTTGAAGAATCTGGTGGGGGTTTGTTGGGTTGAAATGAAGATTCTTTAGGGGGAAAACAAACTCAGTTTGAATTTTTTGTCATTAGCACTTTATGAAAGCGCGTCTCAAAGCAACTATGGGAGTTGAAATGGACTGTGTCTCAAAGTGCACCGTGGTGTAATAGAAGGTATGAATAATAAGTCGGGACTGCTCGGTGGGTAGCACTGTAGCCTCACAGTGAAAAGGTCTGGGGTTTGATTCCCTGGTGGAGGAGTCTGGGTCCTTTCTGTGTGGAGTTTGTATGTTCACCCAATGTAAGTGTGGATTTCATCCAGGAGCTCTGGTTTCCTTTAGGGCTGGCTCGATACCACTTTTTTATATCCGATACCGATACTGCAAATTGAGTATTTGCCGATACCAATACCAATCCGATGCCGTCATTTCTCCTCTCAAACAACTAAGCAGTAATAATAATCTCACTGCACCATGGTTAAAGTAGCTATCTAAATAACAATGCTCAGACTGTGAAACAAATATTTTAAAGGAATAAATACATAACCAATTAGAATTGACGCAGAGTTGAGATTTTCTGTAAAAGTTTTGTCACGTTTTTAGATTATTAAAAACCAAAGCGTGCTTTTTATAAAACCCTAAACGGGCTAAACGGGAAACGGTGTAGTTTGTTTCATTTCATAACACTAATGGATTAATCGTTGAGGATGTGAGAGATCTCCAAGCTGGGACAAGGTAGGTTCTTTATCTCAGGTGAACGATTTATCATTTATAAAGCGATTTTTATTGTGTTTAAACAGTGTTTTTAGATGTGGCAGTAGTAGATGATTTTTATCGTGTTTAAACAGTGTTGTTAGATGTGGCAGTAGTAGATTATTTTTATCGTGTTTAAACAGTGTTTTTAGATGTGGCAGTAGTAGATGATTTTTATCGTGTTTAAACAGTGTTAGATGTGACAGTAGTAGATGATTTTTATCGTGTTTAAACAGTGTTTTTAGATGTGGCAGTAGTAGATGATTTTTATCGTGTTTAAACAGTGTTGTTAGATGTGACAGTAGTAGATGATTTTTATCGTGTTTAAACAGTGTTTTTAGATGTGGCAGTAGTAGATGATTTTTATCGTGTTTAAACAGTGTTTTTAGATGTGGCAGTAGTACATGATTTTTATCGTGTTTAAACAGTGTTGTTAGATGTGGCAGTAGTAGATGATTTTTATTGTGTAAACAGTGTTGTTAGATGTGACAGTAGTAGAAGATTTTTATCGTGTTTAAACAGTGTTGTTAGATGTGACAGTAGTAGATGATTTTTATCGTGTTTAAACAGTGTTGTTAGATGTGACAGTAGTAGATGATTTTTATCGTGTTTAAACAGTGTTGTTAGATGTGGCAGTAGTAGATGATTTTTATCGTGTTTAAACAGTGTTAGATGTGGCAGTAGTAGATGATTTTTATCGTGTTTAAACAGTGTTGTTAGATGTGACAGTAGTAGATGATTTTTATCGTGTTTAAACAGTGTTGTTAGATGTGACAGTAGTAGATGATTTTTATCGTGTTTAAACAGTGTTGTTAGATGTGGCAGTAGTAGATGATTTTTTCAAACGCTAAAAGTTGAAGTAGATCAGTGTGTTTTAATTTCTGAATGGCTGTTGCAGATGAGTTGTAGATCAGTGGCACATGTTAATGATGTCATCAAAATGCACCTTGCTACGGCAGTTGCTGCGTGAGCTGGCAATAAACGGCGCTCTGTTGGAACGTATCTTAGTGTGTGTTACACACAAACAATGGCCTTATTTACATTAAGCGTTATTTACATTAAGTGTTATTTACATTATGCAGCAGTATCGGATCGGATTACAAGTTTTTTTTCTTCTGATATCCGATCCAGTGATTTGGGCAATATCGGACCGATACAGAGTATCGGATTACTGCCAGCCCTAGTTTCCTTCCACAGTCCAAAGATCTGATGGCTCATGTGTAACCACTAACCACTAAATCCTAATAAACTAACATAATAATAATAAGAATATAGTTATGCACAAAGTGTGGATTAAGATGCAGCGATGTTGTTATCAAAATTACAAGTTAAGTATGTTATCCTTTGTAAGGTCGAAACTGTGTTGTAGCATTAGAAGAAATCTAAAAGGGCGGCACTGTGGTTTGGTGGGTAGCACTGTCACCTCACAGCAAAAAGGTCCTGGGTTCGATTTCCAGGTGGAGCCATACTGGTCCTTACTGTGTGGAGTTCAGCACAACCTGATATTGCAGAGTGAGGTGTGGCCCTGGGTCAGGTGAGGTGCTTCAATTGAAATCGTTTGACCAATCACAGACTAGCTGCTGCTATGACATCACCGATAAAACCGGTACTACTACATGTTAAGCATGTATTATAACAAGGGGATTCAGTGCGTGCACGGAGCTTTTTCTCTGGTTGAGGTTAAAAAATGAGAAAAATAGAAAGAAAGGAGAAAAACGAGAAAGGCCCGGCAAATGTGGTGATGTCATAGAGGGCGGCTAGTTTGTGATTGGTCGAACGATTTCGATTGAAGCACCTCCCCTGTTGACCCAGGCCCACGTGCGTGGAGTTCACATGTTCTTCTCGTGTCTGTGTGGGTTTCCTCCGGGAGCTCCAGTTTCCTCCCACAGAAATTAGAATCCTAATAAACTAACATAATAATAATAATATAGTTACACACAAGGTCTGAGTTAAAACACAGCCACATCATCAAAATTACGAGTTAAATTTAAAATCCTTTTGTACAAAAGAAAAAAAAATAAACGGTATTTTTTGTAAGGTCAAAAAAAACTATATGGAATGCAAGTCATTGTGTCAGAGCTAATATATATACACTGATCAGCCATAAAATTATAACCACCTCCTTGTTTCTACACTCACTGTCCATTTTATCAGCTCCACTTACCATATAGGAGCACTTTGTAGTTCTACAATTACTGACTGTAGTCCATCTGTTTTTCTGCATGCTTTGTTAGCCCCATTTCATGCTGTTCTTCAATGGTCAGGACCCCCACAGAGTAGGTATTATTTAGGTGGTGGATCATTCTCAGCACTGCAGTGACACTGGGTGTGTTCGAAAAGCTAGCTCTCTCTCTACATAGGCAGCATTTTACGTCATCCTGTGCGCGCTCTCGAGAAGGAGGCTGTTCGAAATCCTAGATGCCTTAAAATCCTCACTTCTGAGGCATCTTAACATTTCAATGTTATTTTGGCTCAAGAACGAGTGAGCGTCTGACGCTGCCTTAGTGATCAAGGCAATCCCAGAATTCTTCTCTCACAGAAAAATGAAATGGCTAACGGGGCGGAGAAACGAATGGAGTTATTTTCAAACGTAAATAAAATATTACTCATTTTTAACTTGTATAAACTTGTACCAAGTGTTTTTATTTGCAAGTTCGGGCTTGTCAGGAAATTTAACCATTATCGGTACATCAAGGAAGATGTTATATTGACGTTAGCATGCTGTGCTACCTCAGTTTATTGGTTTTAATGGCAAGATGCTAAACGCGAAATGCTAAACCCGATGGAATCGCTATCTAAGTAGTGCGTTCGAATAACCTGCCTTATAAGTCACTGACTTATTAGAATCCTCTCTACTAAGGCAGCTGCCTATGTAGACAGTAAGACAGCAAGGCAGCTCCCTAGGTTTTCGAACACACCCAATGACATGGTGGTGGTGTGTTAGTGTGTGTTGTGCTGGTATGAAGGACACAGCAGCGCTAACGGAGTTTTTAAACATCTCACTGTCACTGCTAGACTGAGAATAGTCCACCAACCATGTCAGTGTCACTGCAGGGCTGAGAATGATCAAACATCATATATATATATATATATATATATATATATATATATATATATATATATATATATATATATATATATATATATATATATATATATATATACTGTATATATATATATATATATATATATATAGATATACAGGGGTTGGACAAAATAACTGAAACACCTGTCATTTTAGTGTGGTAGGTTTCATGGCTAAATTGGACCAGTCTGGTGGCCAATCTTCATTAATTGCACATTGCACCAGTAAGAGCAGAGTGTGAAGGTTCAATTAGCAGGGTAAGAGCACAGTTTTGCTCAAAATATTGCAATGCACACAACATTATGGGTGACATACCAGAGTTCAAAAGAGGACAAATTGTTGGTGCACGTCTTGCTGGCGCATCTGTGACCAAGACAGCAAGTCTTTGTGATGTATCAAGAGCCACGGTATCCAGGGTAATGTCAGCATACCACCAAGAAGGACAAACCACATCCAACAGGATTAACTGTGGACGCAAGAGGAAGCTGTCTGAAAGGGATGTTCGGGTGCTAACCCGGATTGTATCCAAAAAACATAAAACCACGGCTGCCCAAATCACGGCAGAATTAAATGTGCACCTCAACTCTCCTGTTTCCACCAGAACTGTCCGTCGGGAGCTCCACAGGGTCAATATACACGGCCGGGCTGCTATAGCCAAACCTTTGGTCACTCGTGCCAATGCCAAACGTCGGTTTCAATGGTGCAAGGAGCGCAAATCTTGGGCTGTGGACAATGTGAAACATGTATTGTTCTCTGATGAGTCCACCTTTACTGTTTTCCCCACATCCGGGAGAGTTACGGTGTGGAGAAGCCCCAAAGAAGCGTACCACCCAGACTGTTGCATGCCCAGAGTGAAGCATGGGGGTGGATCAGTGATGGTTTGGGCTGCCATATCATGGCATTCCCTTGGCCCAATACTTGTGCTAGATGGGCGCGTCACTGCCAAGGACTACCGAACCATTCTGGAGGACCATGTGCATCCAATGGTTCAAACATTGTATCCTGAAGGCGGTGCCGTGTATCAGGATGACAATGCACCAATACACACAGCAAGACTGGTGAAAGATTGGTTTGATGAACATGAAAGTGAAGTTGAACATCTCCCATGGCCTGCACAGTCACCAGATCTAAATATTATTGAGCCACTTTGGGGTGTTTTGGAGAAGCGAGTCAGGAAACGTTTTCCTCCACCAGCATCACGTAGTGACCTGGCCACTATCCTGCAAGAAGAATGGCTTAAAATCCCTCTGACCACTGTGCAGGACTTGTATATGTCATTTCCAAGACGAATTGACGCTGTATTGGCCGCAAAAGGAGGCCCTACACCATACTAATAAATTATTGTGGTCTAAAACCAGGTGTTTCAGTTATTTTGTCCAACCCCTGTAGATGTAGATATAGATAGATAGATAGATAGATAGATAGATAGATAGATAGATAGATAGATAGATAGATAGATAGATAGATAGATATTTATAAAACAACTACATGTTATATCTGTTAATGAACTGATTACTTTAAAGCATTGTCTTGTTTACTTAAGTTTGTTTTTTCTGTTTTGGGGTGCGTTTAAGAAAACTCTGTGGTTGTGACTTTTCACATTTTCAGTGCCGTTTATTACCGTTATCAGTGATTATCAAGTTGTCAGTCTTACACCGAGGCCTGAATATTTCATTCAATAAAAAAAATCTGTCCCACCTTTGAATTTGTGCCTGTTCATTTAAAAGAGCATTTGTAAATTAGCCATTGATGCTGAGTGAAAAGACCTGGCTTGAAGTTGACGTTTCAGTGTCTACTGCAATGAACTGTCATGACTGTCATGAAGGTGTTTAGTGGGAGTGATGGCAGGGCTCTGTTCAGGCTCATCAAAACATGTCTTCATGAAATGGCACTTTTTTCAAACCATTGCCGCAAAGTCAAAATCTTATAAATTATTATACATTTTTCATTTTTATTTTATTTTATGAATGTTATCAGACATGGACTCCACAAGACATCTGATGGAGTCCTGTGGTATCTTTTTTATGCATGTGTTATCAGTAAGGCCCTACCTTATTCACGACCTTGAAAATCGTGTCACAGACCGTGAAACGGGCCTTTTACAGTGTATAATGCAATTTGCTGTGTAATTCAAACTTTGTTTCAAAGGTTTGTGTTTAGTGATGTACATTTTTTATTCGCAGTGTTCAAGTGCCTCATGTTTACTGGTTAACTTAATGAGACGGCCCTAGCAATCGCTTAGTCAAATTGTCCAAGATGTCAAAGTGTAAAGCAGCTAAAAACACGACTCGGGTAACGAAGTTTGGAAAACTCCCAACCAATTCTGTGGACACAGAGGGGGGGGTGTCGAAACACGGAGGAGAATTTTTGTATTTGAGACGACATTAAGCTTTGCACCGTTGCTGGATGTTCTAGGTTTACATTCAACCATTAAGATACACTGTGCTGTGTATTGTATCTTCCATTTATTCTATTATTTAATTCATGAGTGTAATTAAATGACTTATTATAAAACGGATAGTTCCGGTCCTAAAATCTGATTGGCTGAGCCGCGTTCGAAGCCGTTTAAAATCCCCGATATACGCACACCTATGATCACCTCACATCATTCCATATAAATACGCCACTGAAAAGAAAAAGTATTTTAACTCATGTACTATACATGGAAATGTCCAGATTAATATAAACAGTAATCCTAATCAGTAGTTCAAGAAATAGTGTAATAGTGTTTGTGCAGGAATGTTTATTGCAAATGTTCGCCCTCATGTTGCCTAGCAACACTGTTAACGGACTACCTGATTTCGTGGAAGAATGCTTTTTGTAAGTGTTTTTGTAAATAAAAACATTTATAAATTGAACATTGTTGTAATTTTTTTATATTTTATGTTGACCGCTGCTTTATAAAGGCAATAAGCCACTCGAGACCGTGCGTTACTGCTATGATTTTATCACGGGGAAAGACGTTTTAGGCACTCGCGTCGTGCCAAAACAACCTTCCCCGTGATAAAATCGCAGTCTCGAGTGGCTTATTGCTTTAATTTAATCCGCAAAATTAAGCACATTTTCCTGTGAATTTAGGGCCCTAGTTATCAGACATGGACTCCACAAGACATCTGATGAAGTCCTGGAGTATCTTTTTTATGCATGTGTTATCAGGCATAGACTCCACAAGACATCTGATCTTTTTACAATTTTTTGTGGCAAAATTTAAAACTTTACCAAAGTCTCATTTACATTTATGGTGTTAGGCAGAAGCTTTTTCCCAAAGCTACTTACAGTTGTAAATGTACACCGATCAGGCATAACATTATGACCACCTCCTTGTTTCTACACTCACTGTCCATTTTATCAGCTCCACTTACCATATAAAAGCACTTTGTAGCTCTACAATTACTGACTGTAGTCCATCAGTTTCTCTACATACTTTTTTAGCCTGCTTTCATGCTGTTCTTCAGTGGCCAGGACCCCCACAGGACCACCACAGAGCAGGTATTATTTGGGTGGTGGGTCATTCTCAGCACTGCAGTGACACTGACGTGGTGGTGTGTTAGTGTGTGTTGTGCTGGTATGAGTGGATCAGACACAGCAGCACTGATGGAGTTTTTTAATACCTCACTGTCACTGCGGGACTGTGAATTGTCCACCAACCAAAAATATCCGGCCAACGGCGCCCCGTGGGCAGCGTCTTGTAACCACTGATGAAGGTCTAGAAGATGACCAACTCAAACAGCAGCAATAGATGAGCGATCGTCTCTGACTTTACATCTACAAGGTGGACCAACTAGGTAGGAGTGTCTAATAAAGTGGACATGGTATTTAAAAACTCCAGCAGTGCTGCTGTGTCTGATCCACTCATACCAGCACAACACACCACCACCATGTCAGTGTCACTGCAGTGCTGAGAATGATCCACCACCTAAATAATAACTGCTCTGTGGGGGTCCTGGGAGAGTCCTGACCATTGAAGAACAGCATGAAAGGGGGTTAACAAAGCATTCAGAGAAACAGATGGACTACAGTCAGTAACTGTAGAACTACAAAGTGCTTCTATATGGTAAGTGGAGCTGATAAAATGGACAGTGAGTGTAGAAACAAGGAGGTGGTTGTAATGTTATTACTGATCAGTGTACGTTACAATTGAAGCAATTCAGGGCTTTTGCTCCAACTTGTCGGTGATGGGGCTTAAACTCGCAACCTTCTGACTACTAGTCCAGGCTTTTACTGCTCTGCCTCACATATTTTCCTATATTTTATACATGTGAATAAATAAACATGATGATACTTAATGAAAGTATAGCCAGTTGAGTCATTTCACTCCAGTTTCCAAAACCATGATCTTCTTATTCGTTTTACAGCACTGCCACAAGCTCTAGGAAAATTAATGAGTTGAAAGTGGGTTTATTTATGTATATGCTTATTTATTTTTAAGAAACATAGGATGGGACATATTTCCTCTTTTCACACAACATACAAGCCAGAGGGAAAATCTTGTGGGTGGCTCTGCATTTGATGTTTCTCTTTCAAGTCAGAGCTAAAAGAAACTTTCAGACCAGTGCCACTGCGTGTGGGATTCTCTTTCTCCTCCTTCCATTAATTCATTAATTATTTTGGCAGGGTAACAGCTGCTTTAATGAGTTCCTGAAGGGCTAAATCGCCTTGCCTGGCAGCCGACTTCTTCTGCCTCACTCCGAACTCGGCTCTGCTAACTAATAAACTCATATCTGCTGTAGTCAAAGTCGAAATGGACCAATTTTCCTTTCATCCACTGTGTTAATTGCAATTTTTAACAAGATTTAACACACCAGTTTTAATGAGGCTCACTTAAGCTAGTTTTTTTTACCCTATGTTTCCCTTTTACATTGCGTATTTTAATGTTATATAATAAAATTATAATTTAATTATAAATAATTGTAATTTTGTAATTATCATTGACTTTTAACTTCTTGAATGATTATTTTTTAATTGTATGCCACTTTCTGTGAATGTTTTTCAGTTGTGTTCACGTTTGTCTAATTAGATAAAATCCAGTCCAGGGGTCAAAGTTTTAGGACACTTGTATGTTTAGAATAGTGATTCTACGTGAAACCCGTGTTTACACTAAAGAGCATCAAAGCAACACTATCATTTATCTTCTATGTAGACCTGGGATTTCAGCAACAGACACAGAGCATTGTGCAAATCTCAGTGATTGGCCCTAGCAAATCCAGTAAACTAGTCAGTGGACCAGTGTGTAAAATTTAGACAGTAAGCTATATACATTTTGCCCATAAACATTTTATGGCCAGTGCCTCCTCACAATAGAATAGAATAGAATAGAATAGAATAGAATGCCTTTATTGTCATTGCACAGTGCACAACGAAATTTTTTGAGCATCTCCTTGACGGTACATGTATGTACACACAGACATATATATACACATGTATTTACAAAATAAACATATACACATCTAGATACAGAAATAAACGTGTGGTTTTAAGAACTTTCCAGAAAAGAAAAGAAGAAGAAGGTTATTGCACGGTCTCTATAAATTGCACATTATTTCCTAGGATGTAAAGTTTGATAGTTTAGTGTTTTTATGGCGGAGGGGTAAAAGCTTTTCAGGAGTCTGGAAGTACGGGCCTTGATACTCCTATAGCGCCTACCAGAGGGCAACAAGGAGAACAGGTTGCAACAAGGGTGAAATGAGTCCTTTATGATGTTTGTGGCCCGACGCAGGCATCGGGTTTTGTAAATGTTCTCTAGTGAAGGCAGCTCAGTGTTGATGGTTCTCTGAGCTGATTTGATTACCCTCTGAAGAGCCTTCTTGTCAGCCTCAGAGCAGCTGGCATACCACACCAGAATGCCATGGGTGAGTATGCTTTCCACCGTGCTGCGATAGAAGGACACCAGTAGCTGCTTGGACAGGTTGGCCTTTCTTAGTGTCCTTAAAAAGTAGAGCCGCTTCTGTGCTTTTTTCACTAGAGAGGTGGTGTTGGTGGTCCATGTGAGGTCCTGGGAGATGTGTGTGCCTAGGAATTTGAAATTAGACACTCTCTCTACTGTGTTTCCTCCGATGTCTAAGGGTGTAGGTTCCTCTCTCTGTCTCCTGAAGCTGATGACCATTTCTTTTGTTTTAGAGGTGTTGAGTGCCAGGTTGTTAATGGAGCACCATTCGAATGTCCTCGGGACATTATTCAATGTACTGTATATGAAAATTAACTTTAAATTGCATTTTAAAAATGCAATTTCTCCCCATTTTCCTCCCAATTTAGCGCACTCAATTTGTGTTCTGCTGCCGAGGGATACCAGATTGCATCTGAGGAGAGCACGTCGCTGTACACGCCTCTTCCGTGTCGTGCACAGCCCTCATTTTCTTGCCCCTGCATTCTGCATAGGCATCTCTTCCGCCAAACAGGGTCCTTACACAGCATATGAAGATCCCACCCCACACATAGTCCGGCCCCCACCCTGCAGATACGGTGGCCAATTAGTATCTGCTGCAGGCCCGTTTTGATATTAATTGGCCACCGTATCTGCTGCAGGCCCGCTAGATGGCGCCCAGCCGACTGGAGGCAACGCCGAGTTTCGAAAGTTCAAAATCTCTGCGTTGGTGTGCTAGCGCCCACCTGGGCGCTAGTGGTGCACCACCTGGGCACTAAAGTGCATTTTGTAAGTGAGCAAAGTGTCCTGCACATTGATCTAATTGCAAATGTAGGATATATAATTAAAATAACATATTTACCTTTGGAAATACAAATCACATTTTCAATACAAATTTACATTATCTGTATCTACTGAAGACCACGGGAAGACCAAAAGTAGGTCCCCCCCCCCCCCCCCCCCCCCCCCATATGATAATATTGTAACTCTGACTGAGCAGATTAATCTTTTTCTTATTATTTCTTATTTTTATTTATGTTTTAAATATTTTTTTTAATCACTATACTAGGCCCAGCGTTCCCATGCTTTTAGCATGAACTCTATGCTGCTGTATTTCATGTATTTACTAATTCTATGTTAACAGTCAGTCCTGTTACTTTCAGTCCTGTTTCACATATAGCCATCTTCCACTTAGAAACCTTGTAAAAAAATAAACATGGTGACTGAGATTGACCAGTACACATTCTGAGTAGTTAAGTGTGTTACTAGAATCAGTGTTAAACAAAGATAAAAAATGAAGTTTAATTTCATCAAGTTACTACACACAATTGGCACCCATTCAGTGGAATGGCTCAGTAGCTCCTTACATAAGTAAAAAACCATAAGCACTGTTAGCATTTGAACCACAAATGTTAATGCAATGTAGTAGTGGTTGTACAAATCAGAATTTATAAACCTGAATCAGAGGTGGGACTAAAGTTAACTATGATTTTATTTTAGTATCTGTGCTTATACTTTTAATTTCTACTCACTACATTTTTAAACACACTAGTTATCTCCAACTTCACACCCATGAAGGGCCAACATGTGTCCACAAACCAAAAATGATTCAGTGATCACTTTGAGTGATTCAGTTGTCCTGTTGTGTAACATGTGTGTACTACCTTCACATCACTTTTGGTCTTGTTTTCGTTCCACCAAGTACCAAGGTGTGGGGTTTAATATTAGTGCACATGGACATTTGTCAAAAACCTGAATCATTTTCACTTAAATTCAAAATGATTTTGACTTATCAAAATTGCTTGTAATAATAGTCTTTCCTTTGTGTACTGAGACTTCTTTATGTTTTCATTTAATTCAGTAGACATCAGGAAATCACCATGATATAAAGTGTGTGTGTGGTGTGATTATTTTGTGTGTGTGTGAGAGAGAGAGCTGAAGTGTCTAAAGATGTCTAATGGAAGATACTTTTCTCTTACAGATCTGCCACGGTTTTGGCTTGGGCTGTAATCTCTTGTTGTCAAGTGGTCTCTGTGTGTGTGTGTGTGTTGGTTTGTTAGTTTTCCCTCAGATCTGCTGTCATCAGGGCCTATTTACAGAGTTGAGAGATTGTGTGTTAGCTATTTTGTGAACATTATTATGTTGCCACCAAGCGAGTTTCTTGTTGATTAGTTGACAGTTGCAGTAGACATGATACAAATACCACTGGAAATTAAGTTGAGAAAATAGACAAGAGACAGATGAGTGCAGCCACACGATCTCCCTCACACACACACACACAAATTAATTGCCAGAAAGTCTATGGTAATTTAAATTGCAAATGGGCGCCAACTTGTTTCCCAACTTGAGTGATTAATATTTTATTGTTTTACTGAGTGAAAATGCCACCAGTGTTTTTCATCAGCTACAAATAGGACTAAAGTAAGTGTGTGTGTGAGAGAGGGAGAGAGAGAGAGAGAGAGAGAGAAGTTGCCCAAGTGATGATTATCAAATACTGGAAATTGAAAGTTGTGCCTAAGCCTTAATTAAACCGCCTGAGCGTGACTGTATAGGTATGCCAGTAAAAGGTTGAGTTATGCGCTGGACATTTCTTTCTCTCTCAAAACTTTATTGTTGACCTTTTCTTCCTCTGCTATGAGTTGCCATTTCTTTAATTTTTTCCCTTTCACTTCACATGTCACCGTGTTTTTCTGTTTTTGTTCTCTTACTATTAATCACATCCTTCCCATTAACAGTTATGTCTTTGCTTCTTTTCACATTTCCTCCTTCTCTGTTAAGCACTTCTCTTCTGTATTATCTTCCGCTTTTAAAGACGTCCTGTAATTTCTTAAAGGTTCTACCAGGCCATGATCTGTTCTTTTAATTGGACACTAATTAAGGAAAAAAAATGGAACAGTCTGTCTCGCTCATCTGCTTGCCGACAGGGGGGACACAGGTTAAGAAAGAGAGGTGGGTATTTATAGGGTGATGAGTTGTTGTTTGGTTTTATCCAGTATTACAGAGGTACAGAAGAACATTGACAGAATGATATGGCTGGCAAGTGAAGCTTGTGCCTGGCTTGGACGATTAGATGTGTGTCAATTAGGACTTTTTTTTAAAACATAGGATCTGTCTGAAACCTAGTGAGCTGCCTTGTTGCCTACTGCCTACCTAGGCAGCTGTCTAATGCCTAGTTCACACTACACGATTTTTGCCCTGATTTTCGCTCGCCGACTGGTCGGCGCTAGATTTGCCGGCTTGGGAGCAGCTCGGCGATCGAAACTCGGCTCTCAATCGCTATGTGTGAACTACTCAACAACTCGATCTGAGCGTGCTCGGCGACCAAAGAGAGATATCTAGCTTGTCCAATATCTGGATCTGAGTTGCCCAACTGGCAATGAGTGCTATGTCGAACAGCCAATGATAACGCAAGATACAGTGTGTGGGGAAATGCAGGGGAAAAGTTGTAAAAAGGTGGGGCATGGGCGTAATATAGTTTATATCAGAATACATCGGCATACACTCAAGTTTTACAGCATTTCTGACCTGATCGTTCTCTACCAAACATAACACCAACGCTGCATTGCAAAAAATATTTATTAACCTCCAACTCACTATAGAACAATCCATGCTGTTCCTTTTTTCCTACTTGCTTTTACGCTGCACATCAGCGCACAAACTTTAATCGCTCGCTACTTGTTGACGTGCGTTTTTGGACGTGGTATCATTTAACCCCTCATCACTTCTCGTGATTGTTTTCGTGACAAAACATAGTTTGGGAGACCAGAGAAGCTCACCTGCGATTCCAGTTGGTGACAGATGGTGTAGTGTGAAACCCCCTATCACCGATCAGTCGTGTAGTGTGAAAGCCACACCGACTTGAAAGACTCCCGATTACAAGAGATCCAGTTGTGTAGTGTGAACTGTACAGCGACCTGACGACTTGGAAAGTCACGTAGTGTGAACTTGGCATAAGTTAAGAGGATTCTAAAAAGACATCAACTTTTAAGGCGGATTATTAAGACACACTACTTATACAGCGATTATGTCACCACAGTTTTGCTTACGAAGCTAACACAGTTATCCTCAGGCCACTCAAACCAACGGGCTGAGGTGGCACAACACGCTGGCATGCTAGCTAACATCTTCTTCCATGGCTGTTTTTCAAGCTGAAAAGATTACATAGAGGTCACAATGAGGTTGTTCTTGAAATGGGATGTCCATTGTCATGCTCATGGTCAAGTGTTCAAATGCTTTTCCATATAGTGTGTGTGTGTGTATGTACAGTGCATCACAAAAGTGAGTACACCCCTCACATTTCTGCAAATATTTTATTATATCTTTTCATGGGACAACACTATAGACATGAAACTTGGATCTAACTTAGAGTAGTCAGTGTACAGCTTGTATAGCAGTGTAGATTTACTGTCTTCTGAAAATAACTCAACACACAGCCATTAATGTCTAAATGACTGGCAACATAAGTGAGTACACCCCACAGTGAACATGTCCAAATTGTGCCCAAAGTGTCAATATTTTGTGTGACCACCATTATTATCCAGCACTGCCTTAACCCTCCTGGGCATGGAATTCACCAGAGCTGCACAGGTTGCTACTGGAATCCTCTTCCACTCCTCCATGATGACATCACGGAGCTGGTGGATGTTAGACACCTTGAACTCCTCCACCTTCCACTTGAGGATGCGCCACAGGTGCTCAATTGGGTTTAGTCCATCACCTTTACCTTCAGCTTCCTCAGCATGGCAGTTGTCATCTTGGAGGTTGTGTTTGGGGTCGTTATCCTGTTGGAAAACTGCCATGAGGCCCAGTTTTCGAAGGGAGGGGATCATGCTCTGTTTCAGAATGTCACAGTACATGTTGGAATTCATGTTTCCCTCAATGAACTGCAGCTCCCCAGTGCCAGCAACACTCATGCAGCCCAAGACCATGATGCTACCACCACCATGCTTGACTGTAGGCAAGATACAGTTGTCTTGGTACTTCTCACCAGGGTGCCGCCACACATGCTGGACACCATCTGAGCCAAACAAGTTTATCTTGGTCTCGTCAGACCACAGGGCATTCCAGTAATCCATGTTCTTGGACTGCTTGTTTTCAGCAAACTGTTTGCTGGCTTTCTTGTGCGTCAGCTTCCTTCTGGGATGACGACCATGCAGACCGAGTTGATGTAGTGTGCAGCGTATGGTCTGAGCACTGACAGGCTGACCTCCCACGTCTTCAACCTCTGCAGCAATGCTGGCAGCACTCATGTGTCTATTTTTTAAAGCCAACCTCTGGATATGACGCCGAACACGTGGACTCAACTTCTTTGGTCGACCCTGGCGAAGCCTGTTCCGAGTGGAACCTGTCCTGGAAAACCGCTGTATGACCTTGGCCACCATGCTGTAGCTCAGTTTCAGGGTGTTAGCAATCTTCTTATAGCCCAGGCCATCTTTGTGGAGAGCAACAATTCTATTTCTCACATCCTCAGAGAGTTCTTTGCCATGAGGTGCCATGTTGAATATCCAGTGGCCAGTATGAGAGAATTGTACCCAAAACACCAAATTTAACAGCCCTGCTCCCCATTCACACCTGGGACCTTGACACATGACACCAGGGAGGGACAACGACACATTTGGGCACAATTTGGACATGTTCACTGTGCGGTGTACTCACTTATGTTGCCAGCTATTTAGACATTAATGGCTGTGTGTTGAGTTATTTTCAGAAGACAGTAAATCTACACTGCTGTACAAGCTGTACACTGACTACTCTAAGTTATATCCAAGTTTCATGTCTATAGTGTTGTCCCATGAAAAGATATAATGAAATATTTGCAGAAATGTGAGGGGTGTACTCACTTTTGTGATACACTGTATGTGTTATGCATTCTTTTCTTCATCTAGTTGTATCCAGTTCCCCCAGATTTATCACTCCTTATTGCTGCAGACCCTTACTGTGACCGAAACCTAACACAAGCCTTCTCCTACACGTAGCCAACCGCTTTTTTTCACCTGCCCAAAGCAGCTTAACACAGGGAGCAGTCAAGTCAAATTCATTTGTATAGTGCTTTTTACAGTAGTCATCGTCTCAAAGCAACTTTACAGAATCCAGGACCGACAGACCAAAAACCCCTGTTGAACAAGCCAGGGGCGACATTGGCAAGAAAAACTTCCTTAAAATTACAGGAAGAAAGCTTGAGAGGAACCAGACTCAGCATTGCATATGAAGAGCCATACGCTTCTCTCTATTAGTCACACACTGATGTCCCTGATGTTAATCCCTGTGTGTTCAGGTGCAAGGCTACAGCAATAATGAGCAATCCTTTTAGCCCTCCCACTCTCAGACATAGCCAATCATGTCTGTGCATCCAGTAGCAGAGATTTGAACTTGAAAACTTAAGCTCTCAACTGTGGTGGGCTAGAGCATTAGAGCAATTAATATTTTACTTCTTTTACCTTCCAAGCCTAACTGTCTTTTCCAATGAACTATTTATTTATATTATGTTTTTTTTTAATATAATATGCTTTAATAAGAGCTTTAGTTTAGTTATATGGGCTTTGAGTCAGAGGTTAGGTTTGATTTAGTTGAGGGTCTATTTTAGCATCAAGGTACTCAAATTTTCTTTAGCACCAAAGTTAAAGAGCATAATTGTATTTTTCCTGTTTTGACATTTAAAAGAATCACAGAGAAGACCATAGTTTGGAAAATTATGATCTTTATTTGGAGAAACATTTCCTGACTCCTGAATCCTTTGCTATTAATAGAACTGGTTTAGTGTTATTATGTGTCTACAAATAAATTAGTTTGTTACTTTATCTGGCTAAATATGAATATTAATAGCGAGTGCAATTTATATTACTTAAAACTGCTAACAAATAATATAATAAAAATGATTATTTCTGTGTATGCAATTTTTGCATACATTGCTACAGGCTTATGCAATTGTTTAAAACTCCTAGTCAAATGCCATGTGTTCTACAGTTTCTACAACAAACCTCTGCACATTTCAATGCACTATTACAGTTTAATTATAATTTTATACAGTTTACAATTTAACATGACATTTTTGTGTGCCGTGCAATAATTATAGCATGTTTAACATTCTATGTTTTCATGTTAGATTATCAAAGTAATATAAATTTTACACGGCAATTTCAGGGATATTCTGCTAGCACACCAGCGCTGAGATTCTGAACTCCTCGGTTCGAAACTTGGCGTTGCCACCGGTTGGCTGGGCGCCATCTCTTGGGCATAATTGGCAGTGCCTGCAGGGAAGGATGACCAGATTTTGTGGGTGGGGTCTTTGGCGGATAGCGGCGTCTGTGCAGAGTGTATGTGTTTATGTATGTATGTGTGTGTGTGTAAATAAATAAATATATATATATATATTAGGGCTGTCGTTAATCGTGTTAATTAACGCGATTAACGCGTTAAAATTTTAATCGCGATTAAAACAATTAATCAAGACTAAAATTTTTAATCTAACTATTTTTATTTGGCTGTTTGTGCCACATACATGTGTGTCTCTGTGGTAATTAACTGTATTTCAGATGAATTAGGATGTAAAGCGCATGAACTGTCCGATGATAAACTACTTTTAGCGGTTTTCACTTTTTGTTGATGAAAAGATGAATGAAATCACGCAAGCTGTAACGAGTATTTCCATTGGCTGCTAGACCTGTCCATCAAAACCGCGTAGCTCCGCCTCCGGTAAAAAGTGAAGCTCTGCGTGATGTTTTATCTCTACAGTTCATTCAGGTTATTCTATCACATGGTTATAAACATGATTTATATTTGTGATGTAAGTAGTTTTCTAAAAACACATTCGTATCTGATATTTATATGGACTAAGCGTTTACATGGACTGTTTTAATTAACACTTTTTTTATAGCTACAGTCAATTACTTATAGATAATGTCTGCTAACTTGACTGTTTCAGGTATTTATAGATGTTTAAATGGTAATTTAGAACAGTATTTCCCAGTATTCTTTTTGCACAAACACAGTATTAAAGGGTTTTCTTAATAGATCTATGAAATAATCATATCTGTGTTTTGATGCTTTATTGATGCCTTATATTAGATCAAAACATTATGATTGGTGCACCTGTTTTCAGGGTCAGGGTCATGAACAGGAAAAGATCCTCACTTTTGTCAGATAATGTGCTTTCTACAATGAATTTAGATTTAACAATTTTATCATATTTTATGAATGTTTTATTGGTAAACACGTTCTTGCAATAACAATGTGCATAACTGTTTAAATTTTGCTTAATTATTAGTTTGCGATTAATTGAGATGAATACACAGGGCTCTAGACTAACGTTTTGCACTGGTTGCACTGGTGCACCTAACTTTTTTTCTTAGGTGCACCAGCACAAAAGTTAGGTGCACCCAAATTTTCGACCGCATCGCATTTAACACCGCAGTTTTACAGGTTCACTTTTTTTTTTTTTTTTTTATGACTGTCCATACAGGCAATATTGACTTGGAAATAACTAACAATCTGGTCAACATGGCCTCGTCTGATGATCTGTTTGCTGCTGCCTGACAATGAAGGGCAGTGGGGAGAGGGGACACTTGGGCAGTGCATTTGCGGCATGTAATGTGTTTTATAGATGCATTGGGCTTTTTCAGCCTTTCAATTCGAAATGTATTAGAACCAGTCACAAATATACTATTGCCGGCCACTGTCTTCTTTACAGTTAATTATAGTATTACAGACTAATTATAGCACACTTATAAAAATTATAAAAATAATAGAGTAAATGTGTATGTATGTGTGTATATCTATTTATATGTGTGTGTATATTTAAAATTATATGTATATGTTTGTGTGTGTGTTAGAGTGTAATCTTAAATGCAGTGCATTATATTATCGGCTTTACTGAATCTTTTACACAGATTCCCAAAATCGCTTGCGGTGCACTCACTGCGTATTTTGACTACATGTATTCTAATATATTTTGGTCTTTTAGTTATTTTTATATTTTACTTAACGAAAATATTGTCGTGTTTTTACTTTCACTATCGCGGCACTTTACCGCTAGCATTAGCCCCTTGCTACTGTAGTGGGTCGGCTCACCTAGCCGCTGTCCGGTGGGGATGCTGCGGGTCTTTTGCTGTGCGGTGGTGGAGGTGTGGGAATAAAGGCACACGGCAGGGTCGAGTCACTTTAACTGTTTAGTCAGGACTTAAGTGAGCGTTACAACACTTTACAACGCCGAGCTCCAGAACCCGAACTTCCATTCTGGGGACATCCGGCGAGTCTCATATACAGTGTATCACAAAAGTGAGTACACCCCTCACATTTCTGCAAATATTTCATTATATCTTTTCATGGGACAACACTATAGAAATAAAACTTGGATATAACTTAGAGTAGTCAGTGTACAGCTTGTATAGCAGTGTAGATTTACTGTCTTCTGAAAATAACTCAACACACAGCCATTAATGTCTAAATAGCTGGCAACATAAGTGAGTACACCCCACAGTGAACATGTCGAAATTGTGCCCAAAGTGTCAATATTTTGTGTGACCACCATTATTATCCAGCACTGCCTTAACCCTCCTGGGCATGGAATTCACCAGAGCTGCACAGGTTGCTACTGGAATCCTCTTCCACTCCTCCATGATGACATCACGGAGCTGGTGGATGTTAGACACCTTGAACTCCTCCACCTTCCACTTGAGGATGCGCCACAGGTGCTCAATTGGGTTTAGTCCATCACCTTTACCTTCAGCTTCCTCAGCAAGGCAGTTGTCATCTTGGAGGTTGTGTTTGGGGTCGTTATCCTGTTGGAAAACTGCCATGAGGCCCAGTTTTCGAAGGGAGGGGATCATGCTCTGTTTCAGAATGTCACAGTACATGTTGGAATTCAGGTTTCCCTCAATGAACCGCAGCTCCCCAGTGCCAGCAACACTCATGCAGCCCAAGACCATGATGCTACCACCACCATGCTTGACTGTAGGCAAGATACAGTTGTCTTGGTACTTCTCACCAGGGCGCCGCCACACATGCTGGACACCATCTGAGCCAAACAAGTTTATCTTGGTCTCGTCAGACCACATGGCATTCCAGTAATCCATGTTCTTGGACTGCTTGTCTTCAGCAAACTGTTTGCGGGCTTTCTTGTGCATTAGCTTCCTTCTGGGATGACGACCATGCAGACCGAGTTGATGCAGTGTGCGGCGTATGGTCTGAGCACTGACAGGCTGACCTCCCACGTCTTCAACCTCTGCAGCAATGCTGGCAGCACTCATGTGTCTATTTTTTAAAGCCAACCTCTGGATATGACGCCGGACACGTGGACTCAACTTCTTTGGTCGACCCTGGCGAAGCCTGTTCCGAGTGGAACCTGTCCTGGAAAACCACTGTATGACCTTGGCCACCATGCTGTAGCTCAGTTTCAGGGTGTTAGCAATCTTCTTATAGCCCAGGCCATCTTTGTGGAGAGCAACAATTCTATTTCTCACATCCTCAGAGAGTTCTTTGCCATGAGGTGCCATGTTGAATATCCAGTGGCCAGTATGAGAGAATTGTACCCAAAACACCAAATTTAACAGCCCTGCTCCCCATTTACACCTGGGACCTTGACACATGACACCAGGGAGGGACAACGACACATTTGGGCACAATTTGGACATGTTCACTGTGGGGTGTACTCACTTATGTTGCCAGCTATTTAGACATTAATGGCTGTGTGTTGAGTTATTTTCAGAAGACAGTAAATCTACACTGCTATACAAGCTGTACACTGACTACTCTAAGTTATATCCAAGTTTCATTTCTATAGTGTTGTCCCATGAAAAGATATAATAAAATATTTGCAGAAATGTGAGGGGTGTACTCACTTTTGTGATACACTGTACAAAACTAAACTTACGGCAGAACGTTCGAACGTCGCTCACATATCACCGCTACAATATTGTCCCGCCCTTCACTATCTCTGATTGGTTTAGACCATGATATTGGCCTAATGTGTGTCTGTTGTTTTTTTTTCCCTCGGACGCCTGGTCGCACCGGTGCGACCTGAGATTTTTTTTAGTCGCACCATTGAGAAATTAGGTCGCATGTGCGACCAAATTGGTCGCACTCTAGAGCCCTGATACATATATATTAGGGCTGTCGCACGATTAAAAGTTTTAATCGAGATTAATCGCAATTAATTTTGTTCTTTAATCTCGATTAATCTCGATTAAAATTTTTAATCGTGTGACAGCCCTAATATATATATATATATATATATATATATATATATATATATATATATATATATATATATATATATATATATATATATATATATATATATATAATGCAAATACATTTCTTAGTTTAAATTTTGTGACTGTGTAAATTATATTTGTGATAGTTTTGTAATTTTATGATAGTTTTGTAATTTTGTTTTGTAAGACTAGCTTAGCCAAGTTTTTGTTAACATCTTCAGAATCAGAACACTTTATTGATCCCAGAGGGAAACACATCTACTAGCTTAAAACAAAGAAAAAAAGAAGAAAAATGTGCAAGTAGAAGTTAAAAAGTTATTTACACATAATTAAATAAAATATTAAAAAGATAAATAAAGTTAAATACAAAAACGAAAGTAAACACGAACGGGAACTACTGTTGAGGGGGGGGTTGTTGAGTTTATTAGTGTATGTGTTTTTGTAACCAATAAGTTTTTAACGTGACTAATCCTTCCTTCCTTCTGTCTCTGATCTATCTTAGGTTGTGCTGTTGTAGAATCAGTTTTCTAAGAGCTTGCTTGTCTTCTTTTGCCGCTTGCTGAATGGCGTGTGGCTGAACGTTAATTGGAGGAATTCATCTGGCTCTGAGAAGGATTGTGTGTGTGGGTACCTGATCTGCTGGCAGGTGTTGTGCCCCCATTACTTTATACACTCTGTATAAAGCTGGCGATGTCCAGGGTCCCGAGTCCGCCCCCTCCTGCTGAGATGACCAGCGGCCCTGTGGCCGAAAGCTGGTGTTACACACAGGTAAGTTGTGTGTGTGTTGTTGATATTTTTCATTAGTACTATTTGTTTTTCCTTTTTCTTTGCACCCAATTAGAAAATTCTTAATTTCCGTGTGCACTCTGGTGACCTTTGCCTTCCTCACAACATCTTCCACATGCTTTCTCTAACACATGTAAAGCCGCTGATCATATTTTTACACCAGCTAGTGGTGGATTTATAGAGTATCGGTGGATGGTGGATTTATAGGGCAGTGGTTAAGGAACTGGGCTAGTATTTGAAAGGTCGCTGGTTCAAACCTAACCACTGCCAGAGTGTCACTGTTGGGCCCTTGAGCAAGGCCCTTACTCTTTAATTGCTTAGACAGTATACTGTCACAGTACTGTAAGTTGCTTTGGATAAAAGCGTTTGCTAAATGCCAAAAATGTATGTCAGGAAAATGTATCGCCAGGCTGCTACCTCTGTATTCTTCCAACACCTGTGACCAGACAGTAGTCTGGGGGTGGCCAGTGGGAGCGGTTGTTACAGCAACAAGGAGGTAGATCCCCTTCTGACCCTTTCTTCAGACAAGGCCAGTTGTGTCTGTTAAGTGCCTTGCTTGGTCGGGCCTGTGTCTTGGTGACAGTGGACTAGCATGTGCTGCACCATTGAGCGCCTTACTGACAGGAATTTCTACAGTCCCTGACAGAAGTCTTGTCGCTTATCCAAGTTGTAGGAACAACAAATAATAACTTGACTTGTAGTTGATCAATTGAAATCAGAACTGGCTTATATGAAAGGCAAAGCCCTCTAGATTATGCTTATTATACCAAAAGAAAGTTTTGTATCATTCATTGAGTTTTATCATTTAATTAGGACAGAAAGGTCAGATTTTGCTTGGACATAAGTCTTGTCGTATACAAAAATAATGTTGAAATTATACATATACTTTATTTTGAATACACAAACATGCTACAATAACATTAGAACATAAAGTCATGGTGCCTTGGAAAAAATTATTATTATCGTGTATAAGTCATACACGATAATAATTATTTTTTCCAAGGCACCATGACTTTATGTTCTAATGTTATTGTAGCATGTTTGTGTACAATAACTATGGGCTTGGAGGACTGCATCCATATGTCTTGGCAATGACTCAAATAACTTATTGATGAAGTCATCTGGAATGGCAAAGAAAGCAGTCTTGCAGGACTCCCAGAGTTCATCAAGATTTTTTGGTTTCATCTTCCAAGCCTCCTCCTTCATCTTACCCCAGACATGCTCAATAATGTTCATGTCTGGTGACTGGGCTGGCCAATCCTGGAGCACCTTGATCTTCTTTGCTTTCAGGAACTTTGATGTGGATGCTGAAGTATGAGAAGGAGCGCCATCCTGCTGCAGAATTTGCTCTCTCTTGTGGTTTGGAATGTAATGGGCAGCAAGAATGTCTTGATACTTCAGGCTGTTGATGTTGCCATCCACTCTGCAGAGCTCTCGGACACCCCCATACTGGATGTAACCCCAAACCATGATTTTTTCCTCCACCAAACTTGACTGTTTTCTGGGTGAATCTTGGGTCCATGCGGGTTCCAACAGGTCTTCTGCAGTATTTGCGGCGATTGGGATGCAGTTCAATGGATAATTCATCAGAAAAATCAACCTTCTGCCAATTTTCCACTGTCCATCCTTTCTGCAAGCTGTGGGCCTTGGCAAATGCGACACGATTTTTTTTGTTGTCTTCTGTTTAATGCTGGTTTCTGAGCACTAATTCGGCCATGAAGACCACTGCGTGAAAGAATTCGACAAACTGTTCTTGTAGATACGGCGTTTTCTGGTGACCAGTTCTCATGTAGCTCCGCTGCAGTTGAAAAAGGGTTGGCCCTAGACTGTCGAAGCAACAAACGGTCCTCTCGAACAGTTGTCTTAAGGGGTCTGCCTGACCTGGGCTTGTCATGAACGTCCCCAGTTTCTTGAAATCTTTTTCTTATTCTCTCCACTTGACGTTTGGATACATTAAAGATGTCTGCCACCTCAGCAGCAGACTTGGTCTTCAAGGTCTTGATGATCAGCACTTTGGTTTGTGGTGGAATCTTTGGCATGTTGTCAGAGGTCAGGTTGCACTTCACATGAAAGTCTGGTGCGCTGGGGTTCTTTTTATACACACCTGGGAATGTGTTAATTACATTATTTGTCCCAGGTGAAGCTCTAATCTGTGATTGGTTGAATCATTTAAAGACACGACAAGACTTTTGTCCTTGCAAAAACAGATGTTATGGGCTTTACCAAGCTGTGGACATCAGGACACTTTTTGACAGTTTTATTTTGCACCCAGTTATTAATGTGAAAGCCCTTGACATTAAAGTGAACCATTTATTGTAACAATTGATTGATCACAAATAAAGTTATATACCATTTTAAGTTACTATGTCCTTAAGCGACAAGACTTCTGTCAGGGACTGTAGAGCATTATTATGTATGTATGTTTTCCTGCCCAGCTGAATTTATTAAAACCACTGGGACACACACATAATGCACCCCTAGTGCTGGTCTTGTAGCAAACCAGGGGTCTGTTCGAAAACCTAGTGAGCTGCCTTGCTGTCTGCTGCCTACCTAGACAGCTGCCTAAGTAGAGAGGATTCTAGTAAGACTCATAAGGCAGATTATTTAGTAGCACTACTTAGACAGTGATTTCGATGATTACGTCACCTCAGTTTTGCTTACTAAGCTAACACAGTTAGCCTCAGGCCAGTCAAACCGATGAGCTGAGGTGAAACAACCAGCTAGCATGTAGGGCTGGGCGGTTTTCACGATTAATTCGGTTAATTCGCATGAGCGTTTTCACTTGATGTTAGAAATGTGACAATCGCGATTGTTTACATACTTTATCTTTTAATTAAAATACCAACATGTCACGAGGCAGAAACTGAGCAGACGCTCGCGGAATATAAATCAGGGAAAGTTTAAGGGCAAAAGGGCAAAAACAGTGTACAAAATCAGGTAGAGTCCAAAACCAGAGGATAAACTAAAATAGTAAACAGAAGACAACAAGGATTATACACGGTAACGGTTAGATTCAGTAATAAGGAGCGCAAACACGATCGGCAAAACGAGACACAAACAGAAGAGTTTAATTAAGATCCACTGAATCAAACACAGCCGAACTGAATCACAACTCCGGAGCCGATGAGCGCAATCAGGATTGACTGACCGGGGACATGTGCTAGTCACGTGACAGTCCGTGGGAGCATGGGAATTGTAGTCCATATTGTTAGAAGCAGCTCTTAAGACCTCCATCCACCCCCAGAGTCACAAGAGGACAAAATCAAAGCTGAGCAGAGTGATTACTTGATGCCCCCCCCCCCCCCCCCCCCCAGCCTAGATACTGATACAGACTCACTTCACAGGCTCGTGTTCCTTTTAAGAAACCTGTAAAGAACTTTTTGTAGTTTTGCACTTTTCCTAATGTAAGGAGGTTCTGCTGTACAATATTTAAAGTAAGGGTTGTTTGTGAGCTATTCTTATAAAGCAGAGGTCACTAACAGGCGGACCGCGGTCCGGGTCTGGACCCAGAAGCTGTCCCATACGGACCCGGACCTACAGCCAAAACAGAAAGTTATGATTTGAAACCTGACGGAGCGCTTCTATTTTAACCGGCGCAGCTTTTGTAGTCTTTACAGTAGTGGTTTAGCGGATGAGAAAACGCACAGACCAATCACGTGACACCACTCAGCCAATCAAGTCTGTGCATTCCAGCCGGTAAACACTGCGACTCTACAGTGCAGACAGATGAGAGAGTTAGAGGCGAGTTACATGTGAAAAGACGGTGGAAAGAAAAAGAAAGATAGCGAACGTAGAAAAAACGAAGGGAGAGATACAGACGACTGTGCCGGAGAAAGTTGAGAAAAAGACGAGTGAGACAGGAGACAAATGGCGCTCTCCAAAAAAGAAACGTGTACAGCAAAAATACAGCATTTAATCCGTGATGGAGAGACAAATTTCTGTTCTTACTTCCCACTGGAGCACAATTTATTTTTATTTTCTCTTAATTTGATAAGAGAAAGGTTTGATAGGGTGGGGCGGTCCGGGTCCTCTCTGTGTGGAGTTTGCATGTTCTCCCCGTGTCTGTGTGGGTTTACTCCGGGAGCTCCGGTTTCCTCCCACAGTCCAAAAACATGCAAGTGAGGTGAATTGGAGATACTAAATTGTCCATGACTGTGTTCAATATAAACTTGTGACCTGATGAGTCTTGTGTAGTGAGTAACTACCGTTCCTGTCATGAATGTAACCAAAGTGTAAAACACGACGTTAAAAACCCTAATAAATAAACAGACATCTGATTTGACAGTCAGTTATTGATTACATGCAGATGTTGATACAACTACTAGGCTACTTATATATAATATATATCAATATATATGTTATTATATATATGTACACTATATAAAAATTTTCTCTAACTGGACCTCTTTAAATTTTAGTTGAATACCCCTGTTATAAAGGATATAGCTAATTAAGATTTCTATTTTGTTTTAATTATTGTTAGATCGTTATCGTTATAAAGTCTTTTAAATTAAAATGCAAAAAAAGAAAAGAAATTTGAGTATTTTTTTCAATTGCATTATACAAGAGCAAAAAAAGAAAAATCGTAATCAACAATCGGTAATGATATTAAAATAATCGAGATTATTATTTTTTTTTTTGCAAAATCGCCCAGCCCTACTAGCATGCCAGCTAACATCTCTCTCTGTGTACCGAAAACAGTTAAACTGTCACGCACAAGCCTGAATTTCCAAATAAATTACACTTTTATACAAAAGTACGAAATATAAAGTACACCTTTATACCAATTAAAATTAGTGAGAGTTTTTTTTACATTTTGAGGGTGGCACTGTCGCCTTACAGCAAGAAGGTCCTGGGCAGTCCGCGTCCTTTCTGTGTGGAGTTTGCATGTTCTCCTCGTGTCTGCGTGGGTTTCCTCAGGGAGCTCTGATTTCCTCTCACAGTCCAAAGACATGCAAGTGAGGTGAATTAGAGATACAAAATTGTCCATGACTGTGTTTGTCATTAAACTTGTGAACTGATGAATCTTGTGTAACCAGTAACAACCGTTTCTGTCATGAATGTAACCAAAGTGTAAAACATAATAATAATCCTAATAAATAAATTTACATTTGAAAAGAACTCTATTTGTGGCTCCGCATTCATTTGCCATATTTGTCATTTTTTGTGAGAAACGTTGTGCCGCACTGAATGCTGGGATTGCCTTCACCTCTAAGAAAGCATTGGATGCTCCCTCTCATTCTGTCAGATTATAGCCTTGAATAAGGCACCTCAGTAGGCAGCATTTTAAGGCATCTAAGAATTTGGACAGCGTTCTTCTTTGGAGCGTGTATGATGATGTAAAATATTGTCTATGTAGAGAGCTTACTAGGTTTTTGAACAGACCCCAGGTGTTCAGTGGAGCTCTTATTTGACTAAACTTCTAGTGGATTCTATTCTATCTAGTGCACATTCATATTGAAAGAGGAACATTTAAGGACATACATACTTGTGCTGCATTATATGCTTTTGCTACACCTGTTCAACACTGTATTTTAATATTAATGACTAAAAATGTCCTCTGTCTAATAAGTCTGCTATAAAAAAAATCATGATTTGTTTACCTGTAGTTAAATCGACACTGATTTATATTTTAGAATTTAGAATTCAGAATTGCCAGTTAACCTACTGGCATGGTTTTGAAAAATGGTACCTAAAAGAAACCCACATGAACATGCCAAACTCCACACAGCCGAACAGTAGTAGTAGACTATTACATAGATTTACATTATATGCAAGTTATAAGTTAAATTTGTCATAATTTTGCTCCATTGGAAATGAATCAGATTTTCTAACACATGGGTCAAATTTGTCATAATTTTGCTCCATTGGAAATGAATCAGATTTTCTAACACATGGGTCAGTAGATATATACAGTATATATACAGTATATATATATACAATATATATACAGTAGATATATACAGTATGTAACGTAGGTGATACAGGGGGATTCTGAGCTCTTGGCGCACTGTTGTCTTTCCTTTTCCCGCATCTCTTTTCATCTTTTCAAACTTCTGTTTGTTCTTTCCCCTCTTTCTTCCACTGTCTTTATTCCTTCTTTCTCTCTCCTGTTTTTTTTAGCAAGGATCTAGATGAAAGTAGGTTTTGATGTGGCAGTTTTTTGTAGTTTTTGTCACCACGTACATAAATTTCAAAAGAACAGAAAACAGAACATAGATCCCTGAATGTGCTGAGTTTTTTTCTGTGTGTATAAAACAGATCAAAGTAGTGAAGTTCTCCTACATGTGGACCATTAACAACTTCAGCTTCTGTCGGGAGGAAATGGGTGAGGTTATCAAAAGCTCTACCTTCTCCTCAGGAGCAAACGACAAGCTGAAATGGTAAGCAAAACCAGGCCATTCTGTTTCCTGTGATTTGTGTATTCGGTTTATACTAGATTAGTGTGGTTTTATGAAAATATAAGTAAGTATAAATTAAAAGAAATAAAAAATTGTCATATTAAAATTATATATTATATTATATTAAAATTATGTTTGTTATATATTTTTCCTGCTTACACACATTTTGTTTTTATGTCCTTATTTATAATTACTGTTATAGTGTGTGGTCTGGAAGTACTAATATATTCAATGTGGCTAAAAGTAAAAGGACATCCATCCTATTTATTTTGTGCTGACGTTTCAGGCACATCTATTGTTACAGGCCTAAAAGTTATTTACTTTAAATAAATTAAATGTCTCCAACTTTGTAGCAACAGTTTGGGGAAAGCCAGTTCCTGTTACAGCATGACTGTGCCCCTGTGCACAAAGTGAGCTCCATATAGACATGATTTGACAAGTTTGGTGTGGGGAAAGTCTAGTGGTCTCAACCCAATCACATAAAACACTTTGGGCATTAATTGGAACACTGAACACTGGGTCAGGCCCAGGTAATGGTCAGGTGACCACGTATATTGTACAGTTATCTAATCAGATCTGATAGGACTTTGTTTTTTTTTTTTTTTTTTTTTTTTTTTTTTTTTTGCATTTTGAGCGGCCCTGATAGGACATTTTTAACAGTGTTTTTACACTTGTGCTCAAATGTTATCTGAATTTAATAAGTAGGGCCCTACTAAATAAAAATTTTGTCTACAGAATTGGTTGGGAGTTTTCAAAACTCAGTTACCCTAGTAGTGTTTTTAGCTGCTTTAGACTTCACCATCTTGGACATTTTGACTAAGCGATTGCTAACTGAATTGCAGTAGCATTGCAGGGACGCCTAATAGTGCAAATTAACCTTGAACAGTACGTGAATGAAAAATGTTAAATCACTAAACATAAAGTTTGAATTTCACAACAAATTGCATATTACACAGAAAAAAGGCTCATTTCACAGTGTGTGGTGCGATTTTTATGACCGTAAATTAGGTAGGGCCTTAGTCATAAGATCCCAAAATATAATAATTCAAAATGGTAATAGTGCTGAATTGATTCTAACTGCTTTTTGGACATGACATAGCACTGGATCATTTCTTTTTTTTCCTACTCATGTCGTCTTTGTGCAGGTGTTTGCGAGTGAATCCAAAAGGGCTGGATGAGGAAAGTAAAGATTACCTATCGCTTTATCTGCTTTTGGTCAGCTGTCCGAAGAGTGAAGTTCGTGCCAAGTTCAAATTCTCCATCCTCAACGCCAAGGGCGAGGAGACCAAAGCTATGGGTGAGTCTACACTCTGAGCCAGGGCAATCTGGGGCTTAAAGGAAAGAGTATTCTGTAACTTCTTTGTTCAGGTTTTCAATCAGACGTTGCACTGATAAGGTAGGTTTGTATACTTGAATCGGATGCAGCGGAAAAAGAAAAGTAATTAACGGCGTGAAACCTGCCTTCTTTTATTTGACTCAGTGATTGACCATACTGCAGTGCACCTTCATAATTTTAGAATAAGTTACTGTCTTAACTCCATCCACCTTTCATTGTAAGTGAAAATGTTTCAGTTTGGATTGATTTATTGATTTAACCTCATTTCCAGAAAGGTTGTGACATTTTGTAAAATACAGTAAAAAGAAGAATCTATGATTTGTTAATTCTTTAGAATTTTTTATTTAACTGACAAAAGTAGAAAGAAGTCAAGTCAAATTTATTTGTATAGTGCTTTTTACAATGGACATTGTCTCAAAGCAACTTTACAGCATCCAGGACCAACAGACAAATAAAACCCTGTTGAGCAAGCCGAGGGCTGACAGTGGCAAGGAAAAAGTTCTTCATTGTACAGTCCAGTCTGTGATAAAGTCTGTTGTAAGTTCTGGACATTTTGATGCAAACACACCAGGTGTCCGTCACATATAGTAGGAGCAGCATTGTTGGCACTGCAGTCTCGACTTGCAGGATTCAACCTCGAGAGGGTAAACAGGTTTCCTTCAGAACCACCTCGGGGTAAAACAACAGAAGATGTACAGGGGTTGGACAAAATAACTGAAACACCTGGTTTTAGACCACAATAATTTATTAGTATGGTGTAGGGCCTCCTTTTGCGGCCAATACAGCGTCAATTCGTCTTGGAAATGACATATACAAGTCCTGCACAGTGGTCCGAGGGATTTTAAGCCATTCTTCTTGCAGGATAGTGGTCAGGTCACTATGTGATGATGGTGGAGGAAAACGTTTCCTGACTCGCTTCTCCAAAACACCCCAAAGTGGCTCAATAATATTTAGATCTGGTGACTGTGCAGGCCATGGGAGATGTTCAACTTCACTTTCATGTTCATCAAACCAATCTTTCACCAGTCTTGCTGTGTGTATTGGTGCATTGTCATCCTGATACACGGCACCGCCATTGGATGTACATGGTCCTCCAGAATGGTTCGGTAGTCCTTGGCAGTGACGCGCCCATCTAGCACAAGTATTGGGCCAAGGGAATGCCATGATATGGCAGCCCAAACCATCACTGATCCACCCCCATGCTTCACTCTGGGCATGCAACAGTCTGGGTGGTACGCTTCTTTGGGGCTTCTCCACACCGTAACTCTCCCAGATGTGGGGAAAACAGTAAAGGTGGACTCATCAGAGAACAATACATGTTTCACATTGTCCACAGCCCAAGATTTGCGCTCCTTGCACCATTGAAACCGACGTTTGGCATTGGCACGAGTGACCAAAGGTTTGGCTATAGCAGCCCGGCCGTGTATATTGACCCTGTGGAGCTCCCGACGGACAGTTCTGGTGGAAACAGGAGAGTAGAGGTGCACATTTAATTCTGCCGTGATTTGGGCAGCTGTGGTTTGATGTTTTTTGGATACAATCCGGGTTAGCACCCGAACATCCATTTCAGACAGCTTCCTCTTGCGTCCACAGTTAATCCTGTTGGATGTGGTTTGTCCTTCTTGGTGGTATGCTGACATTACCCTGGATACCGTGGCTCTTGATACATCACAAAGACTTGTTGTCTTGGTCACAGATGCGCCAGCAAGACGTGCACCAACAATTTGTCCTCTTTTGAACTCTGGTATGTCACCCATAATGTTGTGTGCATTGCAATATTTTGAGCAAAACTGTGCTCTTACCCTGCTAATTGAACCTTCACACTCTGCTCTTACTGGTGCAATGTGCAATTAATGAAGATTGGCCACCAGACTGGTCCAATTTAGCCATGAAACCTCCCACACTAAAATGACAGGTGTTTCAGTTATTTTGTCCAACCCCTGTAGTTACAATGTGAAATCATTAAGAGTAAAATAAAAAGGAAAATATTTCCAGTGTTTTACTGATTATATTAATTGCATTTTGTAAATATAAACACATTTAGAATTTGATGCCTGAAACACACTCTAAAAAAAGTTGGGACAGAGGCAAAATAAGCGTAAAAAGTTGATCGGATATTGAGGGTACAGTCATTTGAAACATTCCACAATAAGCAGGTGAATTGTTATAAACGGAGAATCCACCAGTCAGTAAAAGCAATGATGGGTCGTGACATACCACTGTGAGAGAATTGTGAATCAGTTAAAAAATACCATTTCTCAATACCAGACCATCAGTCTTTTATAATACTGTGAAAAAAATCAGAGAAAAGAAGGAGAACGAAAACCACTACTACATGTGCCTGACCTTTAAGCACTAAGTGATGAAACCACAACATTTCTTGTAATTGTACTTTGAGAAACATATGTGAAACTGTTGGACTGTTTGCCTGTGTATTTTTTTTTAACAAAGTGGCAAACCTTGAACCCATTCTTGCTCATACATGACTTACCATTTTGTTGATGCTCTCTTATACAGTAGTGTTAAAAAAAATAGCAGTCCAACACCATTAACCTGATAAATCACTGCTTTTAGTAAAATTTATATTTCTACATAGCAAAAAATTTACTTGAAAGTGTAGTAGAGTAATGAAAACAAAACAAACCCAACAATTACGACATGCATGCCACTCATTCTGAGTAATTGAAGCATTGATTGAAAGGGGGTTGTTCAAAATAATAGCAGTGAGGAGTTCAATTGGTGAAGTCACTCATTCTGCAGAAGAACGGGTGTCAATTTTGGCCCTTATTTAAGGTAGGAGGGTGGCAAATGTTGCACAGGTTGGTCATAGCACATTTCCTTCTGAAATATTGGGTAAAATGGGTTGTTCCAGACACTGTTCTGATGAACAGCGTACTTTGATTAAAAAGTTGATTGTAGAGGGAGAAAACATACAGAGAAGTGCAGCAAATTATAGGCTGCTCAGCTAAAATGATCTCAAATGTCTTGAAGTGACAACCAAAACCTGAAAAACGCAGAAGGAAGCATGAAACTACTGTTCGAAAGGATCGAAGAATAGCCAAAATGGCAAATACTCAGCCAGTGATCACCTCCAGAAAGATCAAGGAACATCTGAAGTTACCAGTGAGTACAGAAGATGATTAAGTGAAGCCAATTTACCAGCAAGAACTCCTTGCAAAGTCCCGTTGTAAAGAAAAAGACATGACCTGAATGGGTTCAGATTTACCAAGGAACACATTGACTGCTCCAAAGAGAAATGGCTCAACATTTTGTGGACTGATGAAAGCAAAATTGTTCTTTTTGGGTCTAGTGGCCGTAGACAGTATGTCAGACGACCCCCGAGCACTGAATTCAAGCCAAAGTTCACTGTGAAGACAGTAAAGCATGGTGGTACAAAATGATGATATGGGATGTTTTTCATACCATGGTGTTATGCCTATTTTCAACATGACAATGACCCAAAACATCTTGATTACAGACAAACAAGATTGAGGTAATAGACTGGCCAGCCCAATCCCCTGACTTCAATTCCATAGAGAACTTGTAGGCTGACGTCAGAAACAGGTTTTTTGGAGGCAAAACCCAAAATTGCAGAAGAACTGTGGAATGTAACCTAATCATCCTGGACTGGAATACCTGTTCAGAGGTGCCAGAAGTTGGTCGACTCCATGTAACACAGATCTCGGAAACAATTGTTATGACACTAAATATTAGTTCAGTAATTTAAAGTAAAGTGAAACCTTAAACATTCAGTTTATACATATATTTTTTGAGTTTTTAAAGAAAAATGCTGGCACTGCTATTTTTTTAACAGCCTAATATTCATTTTTCTTAATCTTCTGTAAAGGATTAACACAAACTGGCAAAATTTTGTTAATGTTTTGATTTAGAATTGAAAGTGTAGTATTTTCAGTGCATTTGCATTTATGGAAATAAAAGTTATTATAATGATTTTGCGCTTTATTCGCTTTTTTAAAATCACTGCTATTTTTTTGAACACCACTGTATCAGCCATAACATTAAAACCACCTCCTTGTTTCTACACTCACTGTCCATTTTATCAGCTCCACTTACCATATAGAAGCACTTTGTAGTTCTACAATTACTGACTGTAGTCCATCTGTTTCTCTGCATGCTTTGTTAGCCCCCTTTCATGCTGTTCTTCAATGGTCAGGACTCTCCCAGGACCACCACAGAGCAGGTATTATTTAGGTGGTGGATCATTCTCAGCACTGCAGTGACACTGACATGGTGGTGGTGTGTTAGTGTGTGTTGTGCTGGTATGAGTGGATCAGACACAGCAATGCTGATGCAGTTTTTAAACACCTCACTGTCACTGCTGGACTGAGAATAGTCCACCAACCAAAACTATTCAGCCAACAGTGCCCTGTGGGCAGCGTTCTGTGATCACTGATGAAGGTCTAGAAGATGACCAACTCAAACAGCAGCAATAGATGAGCGATCGTCTCTGACTTTACATCTACAAGGTGGACCAACCAGGTAGGAGTGTCTAATAGAGTGGACAGTGAGTGGACACGGTATTTAAAAAAAAAAAACCAGCGCACACACTAACGCACCACCACCATGTCATTGTCACTGCAGTGCTGAGAATGATCCAACACTTAAATAATACCTGCTCTGTGGGGGTCCTGACCATTGAAAAACAGGGTGAAAGCAGGCTAAAAAAGCATGCAGAGAAACAGATGGACTACAGTCAGTAATTGTAGAACTTCAAAGTGCTCCTATATGTTGAGTGGAGCTGATAAAATGGACAGTGAGTGTAGAAAAAAGGAGGTGGTTTTAATGTTATGGCTGATCGGTGCATTTACACAAGTCAAATAAGTTGATAAGGTGAAACAGTTATTTTTTCCTTTAATATTAAATCTCTTCTAAATATAAAAAGATGTAACAATTAGTATTCTTTGAGCTGTTTTAATTAAAAACCCGCACTGTTCTGTTTTTATTTGCACTTGGGTGGCATGGTGGCTCGGTGGGTAGCACTGTCACCTCACAGCAAGTAGGTCCTGGGTTTGATTCCCAGTGAGGTGAATTGGAGATACAAAATTGTCCATGACTGTGACTGAAGTTAAAACTTGAACTGATGAATCTTGTATAACCAGTAATTACCTGTTCTGTCATGAATGTAACCAAAGTGTGTAAAACATGATGTCAAAATCTTAATAAATAAATACATATTTGCACTTTAGATAGTGTCCAAACATTTTTGGAACTTGCTTGAGTTTACTATTTGAAACTGTTATAGTAAGGCCCTAATTATTAATAACGTTTATCATTATTAACACAGTGAGCCTAATGAATATTCTTAAGTTATTAGACAAGTGCAAGCATGCCACTTCCAGACTCTCATCTGAGTGGTAGGAAGTGGAGGTGTGAGCCTTAGTCACTGGCTCAATTTTTTGAAGAAGCCTGAACAGGGCAAAGAAAAAGGCCTAAGAGGCTCGTAAGAGCTTGAAGACCTTGTGTTTCATTTTCCAAATTCTCTCAATTTCGGCACCTTAATGGGTAAGCCGTTCTCGCCGTCTTCTCAGCCCCTACTCCGTTTCACCGTCGACCCCCCCCCAATCTTCCCTCGATTCCTTGACAGCTCTCAGCCCTCCCTTGGGAGGAGAGGGGACCTGCATAGCCCCTCGCTAAAGAAAATGAAGCCTCTCACGGCACTCTTGGGAGACAGGCGGAGTTTTTAAAACGAGGATGGCGGGTGTGTGTGGAGGGAGGGGGGGAGGGGGGGGGGGGGGACTGCAGCAGAAATTGCTCCTTTGGTTCTGGATCATTTAGAATCCAATTTAATCCTGGCCTCCTCCTGAAGGGGCGGGAGAGGAAAGAAGGGAGGGGGGGGGGGGGGTGAGAAAGAGAGCAGTGTAAAAGAGAAAGCAAGTGTGCATGAGGTGGAAAAGAGAAATAAAAACAAAGTAAAGTGCCTTAATTAAGAGGGCTGTGTGTCAGCAGAGGCCCACTACATTACAGCTGCTTTTTTTATGGGGCCTGTCTGTGTTTTGTGGGTGTGTGTGTTCAGGCTAAAAGTGGGATAATAGGAGTGGGTGGAGGAAGAGACAAAGGACTGTCAATTTTTATCATATTATTTTTCATTTACACTCTATCATAAATGTGTAAAGTCAATAGTGGTAAGTGCTGAGTAAGAGACTGAAAGCAGTGAATTGTATCATTGCAAGCACACACCCGTTTGTGCCATTCCAGACTGGGTTGTTGCTGTTAATCACAGCCTCTTTTGCACGCTCTTTGTTGGCTAATAAAACATTTGGCCGCTGATGAATGTGTGAATTCATCGTGCTCAGGGTTGATGTAGCGATTGGAGTTAACCGCAGGATTGATTGGTATTGTTAGAGGCTAGGATTTATTTAGCGTCTGTCTGTATTGATTCTGTCAGGTGGTTATTCAGATGAACCCGTTTGCTACTCTTTATGGCTTCGGTGCATACTTTAGTGCATATTTGACTTGATAAAGCAATAAAGAAAGTGAATTGGTACTTCAGCGTGAATATTTATATGCACTGGGGGTTAGTTGTGTCCTGCTGCACCCTGTGGGCTTCTTACATTAAACCAATGGGATAAGAGCTGTTCACGCATGCAAAATTAAGGTCAGTCTATCTTTCAGTACCAGTTATGGAAAACACTTGCATTGGAAACAAATATTGATAAAGCAGATCATATTTAATAGGTCAAGTGTTTTGGATTGCTATAAGCAGGCGCAGGCACGGTGGCTTAGTGAGTAGCACTGTCGCCTGACAGCAAAACGTGGAGCGGTCTGGGTCCTTTCTGTGTGGAGTCTGCATGGGTTTCCTCCTGGAGCTCCAGTTTCCTCCCACAGTCCAAAGACATGCAAGTGAGGTTAATTGGAGATACAAAATTGTCCATGACTGTGTTTGACATTAAACTTGTGAACTGATGAATCCTGTGTAACCAATAACTACCTGTCTTGTCATGAATGTAACCAGTGTGTATAACATGACATTAAAATCCTAATTAATAAATAAACTATAAGCAGTTAGTGCTATTATGTATTAGAAGTCCTAAACATAAAGTGTAAACAATTTATACTGTAGTCCATATTACAAGTCAAGCCAGTGTTTTAGAGGCGGGAAACACTGAAATTTTAAGTTTCCGTACACTTAATGTGTATGTCTTTACATTAAGTAGGTTACACATTTTACATTAAGCAGGTGAAATGGTAACATGTGAGGGTATCAGGTCATAAGAGGAGGGTATAAAAGGAGGATCCACCAAAGACTTGGTCTTTGCAAGCAAATATTGGTAGTGGCTCCCCACTTTGTGTCAAACTTCAGTTAAAAAATAACATTTTCATGCCAAGATCACAAATAATTTAGGTAATTCACCATCTACCGTACATCATATTGTAAAAAGATTAAGGGAATCCAGAGAATTCTCACTTTACATAGGGCAAGTAAAATCATTGTTGAACGTGCCAAGTGCATATAAGAAACCTCAAATTGTCAAGAAATTTGTCTAGATAGTCAGATGTAGTCCAATAACCAAGTCCAGTCAAGCAAGCTTTACAATAGCCATGGACTTTTTATGCAAGAAATTAATTGTGTTATGTATCTGCTCTAAATACTGATTTTGTCTGTATTGCATACTGTTATTAGGGACCGTTTTAAACACTTAGTTATTTAAAATTGTTTTAGCTTGCACATCAGATCTGTAAAGCAGAGGAACCCATGTACAGATGTGCTCTAGTCCACAGAGCCTTAAATGTCTCCAAGTCACAAAATAATGATCTTCCGTTTTCGGTATTCTCCTAAAAATGATGTCACCCAGTGTCACTTGTCTGTCCCCGATTACTTGTGGCAGGACAAGGGTTTTAATGTGTGTCTATGGCACTCCTGCTGGGTTTGGCATGCTTAGGCTCCAGCACCTATTAAGAGTTGGATGCTGCTCTGTTTTGGTTCTGTTCAGTAACACTTGCCTGCTGTCACTCTGCATTTAACCTCTTAGGATGCCCAGTGACTTCAAATGGCCATTCTGGTAGTAATACAGACTGTGGTCTTCATTATAAATAGTAAACACTAACTCATGTTTAACAGGTTTGGCTATTTGTTTCAATAATAATCAGTGTTTAATAATGACTGAGCTTTTTGGATTAAAAAATAATAATAAATAAAATACCCTAAAGCAATTTCCCAGAGTAGAGACTGTTTTATTGTTTAATGCTCAGTCTTTATGCCTGCATAATCAACAAACCACATTTTCCCAGCCTGAACATTATCCTGATAACTTGTATCTTACAAACTGTCATTTTTAAGTAAGCCGGAAGATATTTACTTAATTTTTTTTAAATTAGCATTAAACATATAAAAATAACATAAATAAATAAATAAATAAAAAACACAGCATCAGTCTGTTTAAATGTCTTCACCAGTTTTGCACACCCATATTGGGTAATATTTGCCTATTCTTCTATGCAGAATTGAAACATCAAAATTCCCCCAACAGATATAAAATCCTTTAAATATATAATATATTTATTATATATATTATATATATTTATTATATTTATAAAAATATAAAATATATAAATATCTACATCAAGGAAAATGGCAAACTAAATAAAACACTTAGACTACCAACAAACTCCTGGAGGAAACCCATTTAGACACAGGGAGAACATGCAAACGCCACACAGAAAGGACCCGGACCACCCCACCTTTTGATTGAACCCAGGACCTTCTTGCTGTGAGGCGACAGTGCTACCCACTTAGCCGCAGTGCCGCCCCATAGACCAAGTCATACACACAGTTGTAGTCTAGTGGTTAAGGTACTGGACTAGTAAACAGAAAGTTGCTGGTTTAAACCCCATCACTGCCAGGTTGCCACTGTTGGGCCCTTGAGCAAGGCCCTTAACACTGAATTGCTCAGATTGTATAATGTCACGTATAAGTGTCTGCTTAGTGCCAAAAATGTAAATACACACAAGATGCAGAATTGGCCACAGTAGAATAACCTAGCAACACCTGATAAAAGGAGAAAACCCCCAACCTATGAAATCTGCCAAACACATGTTAGAATAAAGCACATCCTGATAGAATGCCCTAAATACTTAAAGGAAAGACAACAAGTACGCATACCTAAAACCAGGAAAGAAATTCTTACACAGGACAATACAAGAACAGTTTTTACCTACCTTGCAGCCATAAAAATGAAAATATACAATATACAGACAAGATACAATAAGCAGACTTAAATATAACGCAGATCATGCCATAAAACGGTACAAAAGTGTTAAACATAGCATTAAAATCCAAACAAATCTATGCAGAATTGTTAGAGTTCTGTCACATTTGGTGGTCAGCAGCAATAGACTTGCTTGCTTTACATCAATTCACAGATTTTCATTCAAATTAAGGACATCACTTAGGGACATTTACCTCCCTTAAGCCACCACGTTGTTTTACAGTGTCAAGGGTGGTTGTTGTATTTGAAATTGAACCACCTGCCCATCTTCAGCTTTCTAGCAGAAGGTTGCATGTTTTCCTCAAGAATGTATTTAGCAGCATCTGTTTTCCTTTAGTTTTGACTAATTGCTACGAAAGTAGGTATGGTGTATGGCATAATGTAGGCCACAACCGTGTGAAGATGTCACATTTAGAATTTGTAAAGTCCTCAACATTTGCCAGTAGTCTTCTGGTAGCATCTCTAATCAATATGATTCCAGCTCTGTCATCCAGTTTGAAGGGGCCGCCCAGTCTAGCCAAGGTGTTACGTAATACACTTTCCACTGTACACAGAGAAATAGTTCAAGCCTCAACTTGTGTTTTTCAACATAAACTTGAAAAACACCCTTTTAGTAATCAAGTAATCAAAACCACTACGGCTGATTTCAAGTGGCGACCAATAAACCAGGCATGCGATCTGGATGCTGGAAATTTTGTAATGGTTACCTGAAAGGGCTTATTGTTAATTGGCTGATCGCCTGTGTAATCACACTCTAGTAAGGTCCTTCACCCTTGGTGGTTTAAATTGTGTCCTGTGTCTGCAAGTCATATTAAGTAAAAGCAACTGCCAAGTGTAATTATTTATATGTATAAACTGTATTCATAGTCACATAAATCTTTTAAAGTCACTCTTTTCTATATTGAATGTACAGTTTCTGAATATTGCATTTTATAAAATACAGTGGTACCTTGAAACTCAGTGTTAATTGGTTCTGGGACTGGCATTGAGTTTCAAGGTATTTTTTCGCATAAGGATGTATGGTAAACCTGTTAATGTGTTCCATGGTTCCGTGGAACTGCGTATATTTTAGGTTAATGTAAAATAATGGGGTTTGTTTTTGACACTCATTCACTAAAAATAATACAAATATCATATAAAAACCTGAAATATAAAGCTGATTCTTACAGTTTCTCAGAACCCCGAGCTGTAACAAGTATAAAAGTAATAAAAAACATGTTCAGTTTAAAGGAAATGTTGAGTTTAAGGGTACAAATTTCTCAGCTAAGGGCATTGAGTTTCAAAGATTTTGTGTTTAGGTGACCTTGAGTTATAAGGTACCACTGTATATTTGGAGGGGGGGGGGGGGGGTAGTGAAAACGGTTAAAGTGTCGCTGATAAGCCCAAATTTGCAAATAAATTACACATATACATCTTTATACACATTAAACATCAATGAAAGTTTATTTACATTTGAAAAGCCGCATTTGTTCGCCATATTTGTGTTTTTTCTTTAAAAAATTGTGCCGCACTAAATGCTGGGATTTCCTTTACCGCTGAGGAAGCATAGGATGCTCCCTCATTATTTAGTCATATTATCGCTTAGAATAAGACATCTCTATAGGCAGCATTTTGAGCTATCTAAGAATTTAGACAGGCTTCTTCTCAAGAGCGTGTGCAGGGTGATGTAAAATGCTGTCTATTTAGAGAGCTCACTAGGTTTTCAGACAGACCCTTACACCCGACTTAACACGAATCCACTCCTATCCCGATGATTAAAATGTAACCCTAATTAGCATCTGAGAATATAATAAGTTTTTGTCTTTTTATGACACATGAAACATAAACATGTTATAAACATGACAAAGGCTTTTCAAGCAATCACAAGATCCAATTCCTGTTTTCTAAGTACATCCGCTTGTTATATCAGAGCAGTTTCATTTCATTATCACTTAAACGAGGGGACTTTATTCGGCATTGCATGGCTGCTGTTTGACATTGTTCTACACTCATTAGCAGCTGACAGGGCTTATGCAGTGTGTCATTCTATTGAGTTCTTGGCCAGTGGAGAAATCCGCTCCCGACTGATAGAGTCCGAATTATTGGCGAATGTTTACTGTATTAGATTGTATTGATGTCTCTTGAGAGGATGTCGATATCCACGAGCGTTTATGCTGACGCTTCGCTACAGGAGCTGTTCCAGGATTAAGATTAGTTTGTGTTTCTCATGCTTTACAAGAACAGATTTTAATGATCTCTCGCTCTCTGTATAAATCTGTTGTTTGTTTACTTGTTGTTGGATTTGTCTAAGCAGATTCTAATGAAAAGGGATTGGTGTCAGAATCAGCTTACTCGCTCAGTCACATACACGCTTCTGCCTTTTCATGCACTTTATGTTGCCAAGTTTATTTTTCACTTTCTTATCTGGTTTATTTTTTACCAGAAGTACTTTGTAGAGCTGATGACAAACTGCAACTCTTAACAGTTTCAGGGCTCTAGAGTGCGACCAAATTTGTCAATGGTGCGACTGAAAAAAATCTGAGGTCGCACCGGTGCGACCGGCCATTCGAGGGGAAAAAAAGTCTCTGTGACTCTGAAAGTCTCCGGTGCAACAACAGACACACATTAGGCCCATATCTAAATCATATTGATATGTCTAAACCAATCAGAGATAGTGAAGGGCGGGACCAGCGTCATCAACGGGCGTTACACAGCGAAAGCTAAGAGTAGTAATATCATGGCGGAGTGTGTAGGATAATGTGTGGGCATCTGTGCTGCTGTTACAGATGTTGGTTTTTATGTAAAAACATCAATCAAATATCGGTGATAAGAAGACGTGACGTGTTTGTCTCGGTTGTTGTTCTCTTTAGTTCATTGGCGTGAGAAGATTTTTGCGCTTCGCTTTCACCGCTTTCACAGCACTCGACTCGATAGATAAAACATTAAAGTTCCATGATACAAACAAACATCCGTGTAAAATAATCATCAAAACCATTCTAAAAGCTCCACATGTATCTGTGTTTAACTGGATTTACTTCGCGTGTGGTGTTTATATTTCACGTTAAGCGGTGTTTGTTCTGTCCGGGTTACTTTTACCACGTCATATCACAGTTCATCTTTTTTTTGAGGCACTTTTAAAAATATCTGACTCAAAATGTAATCATGTCATGTAGCCTATGTCAATAATATGCATCTCGTTACTGCATTAACCATATGTAATATTTTTATCATTAAATGAGATGTTCAGTTTGAAGCCCTTAAAACACTTGCACTTTTCATTTAGATTTTCTTTTTATTTCATTTATCTTGAGTTAAAATTTCAGCTCAGTGAAGCACTTTAAACACCAACACTTTTTTAGTAAGTTACCTTTCTTGTAGAATTGTGCTTTAAATAAAGAACTTTATGTTGACCAGATTGTTAGTTAATCATTCACAAGTCAATATTGCCTATATGAACAGCAATAAAAAAAAAAAAAAACTGTAAAACCTGTAAAACTGAGGTGTTAAATGTGATGTGGTCGAAAATTTGGGTGCACCTAACTTTTGTGCTGGTGCACCTATGAAAAAAAGTTAGGCGCAGCAGTGCAACCAGTGCAAAAAGTTAGTCTAGAGCCTTGAATTTGTTTGAATAAAAGGAGGTTTTTAGCTTTAGATAAAGCACCACAGAGACGTAAGCCTGCTGGAACAGTAAAAGGACCCTTTCCAAACTACTATGTCTCTGTATGCTGAAGCATTAGCGTTACCCTAAACTAAGGGGCATAACACGAAACCTAAATTTTACTGTTAGCATTATGCTTTCCGATAGATCGTTATTTTATAAAATTGTATATACAGATTTGTATATACCAGTGTATACCTGGAGTCAATAATTGGTAAGGATGTACACATAGTTTTGGTCACACATTATATGCAATACAATATTATATACCCTTGTTAGCAACTGCTTTACCTGACATCTTGGCTAGCTAGCCTGTTTATAAGTTTGCTTTTAATATTAACAGATTTCACATCTGCTAATATTAAAAGCACACTTATATACACCGAATAGCCATAACATTAAAACCACCCCCTTGTTTCTACACACACTGTCCATTTTATCAGCTCCACTTACCAAAAAGGAGCACTTTGTAGTTCTACAATTACTGACTGTAGTCCATCTGTTTGTCTGCAACAGTTATCTCTGTAGGACCACTACAGAGTAGGTATTATTTGGGTGGTCGATCATTTTTACACACTTTTACACACAGAACATTTACCAGCATTTTTGGTTTCACTTACAGGGGTTGGACAAAATAACTGAAACACCTGGTTTTAGACCACAATAATTTATTAGTATGGTGTAGGGCCTCCTTTTGCGGCCAATACAGCGTCAATTCGTCTTGGAAATGACATATACAAGTCCTGCACAGTGGTCAGAGGGATTTTAAGCCATTCTTCTTGCAGGATAGTGGCCAGGTCACTACGTGATGCTGGTGGAGGAAAACGTTTCCTGACTCGCTTCTCCAAAACACCCCAAAGTGGCTCAATAATATTTAGATCTGGTGACTGTGCAGGCCATGGGAGATGTTCAACTTCACTTTCATGTTCATCAAACCAATCTTTCACCAGTCTTGCTGTGTGTATTGGTGCATTGTCATCCTGATACACGGCACCGCCATTGGATGCACATGGTCCTCCAGAATGGTTCGGTAGTCCTTGGCAGTGACGCGCCCATCTAGCACAAGTATTGGGCCAAGGGAATGCCATGATATGGCAGCCCAAACCATCACTGATCCACCCCCATGCTTCACTCTGGGCATGCAACAGTCTGGGTGGTACGCTTCTTTGGGGCTTCTCCACACCGTAACTCTCCCGGATGTGGGGAAAACAGTAAAGGTGGACTCATCAGAGAACAATACATGTTTCACATTGTCCACAGCCCAAGATTTGCGCTCCTTGCACCATTGAAACCGACGTTTGGCATTGGCACGAGTGACCAAAGGTTTGGCTATAGCAGCCCGGCCGTGTATATTGACCCTGTGGAGCTCCCGACGAACAGTTCTGGTGGAAACAGGAGAGTTGAGGTGCACATTTAATTCTGCCGTGATTTGGGCAGCCGTGGTTTTATGTTTTTTGGATACAATCCGGGTTAGCACCCGAACATCCCTTTTAGACAGCTTCCTCTTGCGTCCACAGTTAATCCTGTTGGATGTGGTTTGTCCTTCTTGGTGGTATGCTGACATTACCCTGGATACCGTGGCTCTTGATACATCACAAAGACTTGCTGTCTTGGTCACAGATGCGCCAGCAAGACGTGCACCAACAATTTGTCCTCTTTTGAACTCTGGTATGTCACCCATAATGTTGTGTGCATTGCAATATTTTCAGCAAAACTGTACTCTTACCCTGCTAATTGAACCTTCACACTCTGCTCTTACTGGTGCAATGTGCAATTAATGAAGATTGGCCACCAGACTGGTCCAATTTAGCCATGAAACCTCCCACACTAAAATGACAGGTGTTTCAGTTATTTTGTCCAACCCCTGTACATTCCAGCTGTCAACACATCTCGCTTTACGGCGTGTCGTCCAAAGTGTCTACAATTGGAAGATGTGGATGTCAATCAAACATGATGGACCAGTTAGAATTGACGCAGAGTTACGTTTTTCCGTTAAATTTCTGTCATGTTGTTAGATTATTAAACCCTGCTTTATTTTGAAGAGGACATCTGTGGTTAAACGGGAATCGGTATAGTTTGTTTTATTTCATAACACTAATGGATTAATCATTGAGGATCATCTCCAAGCTGGGACAAGATTTTCTTAATCTCAGATAAGCGATTTATCATTTATAAAGTGATTTTTATTGTGTTTAAACAGTGTTTTTAGATGTGACAGTAGTAGATAATTTTTTTAAATGCTAAAAGTTGAAGTAGATCAGTGTGTTTTAATTTCTGAATGGCTGTTGCAGATGAGTTGTAGATCAGTGACACATGTTAATGATGTCATCAAGATGCACCTTGTTACGGCAGTTGCCGAATGAGCTGGCAATAAACGGCGCTCTGTTGGAACGTATCTTAGTGTGTTATTTGCTTTACACACAAACAATGGCCTTATTTACATTGATTTTTTTGCTTTACACACAAACAATGGCCTTTTTTACATTAAGTGTTATTTGCATTAAGTGTTATTTATATTAAGTGTTATTTACATTGTGTTTTTGCTTTACACACAAACAGTGGCCATATTTACATTAAGTGTTATTTACAGTAAGTGTTATTTACATTACGTGTTATTTACGTTACGTGTTATTTTCATTAAGTGTTTTTTGCTTTACACACAAACAATGGCTTTATTTACATTGTGTTATTTACATTAAGTGTTATTTACATTGTGTTATTGACATTGTGTTATTGCTTTACACACAAACAATGGCCTTATTTACATTAAGTGTTATTTACATTAAGCAACAGTATTAGATTGGATTACACATTTTTTCCTTTTGATATCCGATCCAGTGAGTTGGGCCAATTTCGGACCGATACAGAGTATCGAATTGGTGCCAGCCCTAACTTCAACCACTAACAACACACATTCACACACACATTTATTCTGTTCTCTTCTTTTTCACAGTTCCCTTGTTTGCCTTTAAATCTAACTCATGTTTGTTTTGTTTTGTCATACATACCTCGCTCATCCCTTTAACCCTGCTCCTTAGTTCCTCTGTGGTCTGTGTGATGCTTCAACAGTAACCTTTTAATTCTGACCCTGATTGGCTACTTGCCACCACAGCTTATTTTTTCTTGAACTTTGATTGGTCAGCTTTCAAGATAGTCCCCAGTGAGAGCCCAGACCAGCCTTAGCTGAAACCATCTATTATAAAGGACAATCGAGTTTCTTTTGTGTGTCTGTCTTGCCCTCTGTATCTGTTTAATGCTCCATGTGAAGCAGATCAGTTTCACTATCAAACTTACAAAGTACAACACCCTGCATTTTACTAACAACACACACACACACACACACACACACACATATTACTCTGTTCTCTTCTTTTTCACAGTTCCCTTGTTTGCCTTTAAATCTAGCTCATGTTTGTTTTGTTTGATCAGATTGACTGGGTCACATACATACCTCGCTCATCCCTTTAACCCTGCTTCTTAGTTCCTCTGTGGTGTGTGTGATGCTTCAACAGTAACCTTTTAATTGTGACCCTGATTGGCTACTTGCCACCACAGCTTATTTTTTCTTGAACTTTGATTGGTCAGCTTCCAAGATAGTCCCCAGTGAGAGCATCTATTATAAAGGATAGTAGAGTTTTTGTGTGTGTGTCTGTCTTGCCCTCTGTATCTGTTTAATGCTCCCTCTGAAACAGATCAGTGTCACTATCAAACTTACAAAGTACAACACACTGCATTTGACACTGGGTTTGTTGTACGCTAACTAGTAAACTAGTAAACATGTTCAGCCAGTAAAGTAAATGAGAGAAAATTTAAAAATAATAATAATAAAGATGCATCAGAGGGAGTATTACATTTCTAAGATGATATTTCCACTCCTAATAGAGCCGGGTATTATACACACCGTGTTACAACAAAATAATAAAATAATCTCTTCATCTCCTCACTTACGCTTTCTCCATGTAATCTAAGAAGGGAAATTAAATTCGCCTTCAAAGTCCTTCGACACATTTTATGGTTACCTGAGTACTGCTGGATATAATCAATCCATCACAGGCACATTTTGGATATTTAAAACAAGTATAAGCCCAAAGATACTTCTGCGTATAGGGGTCTTTATGTTGCCTGCAGGCACAGTGGCTCATTGGGTAGCACTGTCTCCTCACGGCAGTCTCACAGCAAGAGGGTCCTGGGTTCGATCCCCAGGTGGGGCGGTCTGGGTCCTTTCTGTGTTAAGTTTGCATGTTCTCCCCATGTCTGCATGGGTTTCCTCTGGGAGCTCTGAGATACAAAATTGTCCATGACTGTGTTTGACATTAATTAAACTTGTGAACTGATGAATTTTGTGTAACCAGTAACTACCTGTCCTGTCATGTAACCAAAGTGTGTAAAAACATGACGTTAAAATCCTAATAAATAAATAAATAAATAAATGTTGCCTGCAGTGGGTATACATTCAACTCTAACCTACTATTACAGATACACTATATATAGGGTCCTACTTATTTCACGGGAAAATGTGCTTAATTACACTAATCTCATTTAAAAAATCACAGATTTCACTGACTTTTAAAGAAAAGTGACACATTTCACATCAGTCATTAACACATAAATTAAATGATAGAATAAATGGAAGCCACAATACACAGCACAGCTACAATACACTACCTTAATGGGTAAATTTAAACCTAGAACCCCCCCCCATGTCCACAGAATTGGGTTGGGAGTTTTCCAAACTCAGTTACCCGAGTGCTGTTTTTAGCTGCTTTACACTTCGACATCTTGGACAACTGATTGCTAACTGAATAGCCATAGGATTGCTAGTGTAACATACTTTTCTTTGCAGTGTAGTGTGCTGACAATGTTTGATGTATGTGTTTACGTATTGAATGCATTTTGTACCTTTGGGGAATCCATAATCAATGTAAAAGTGTGCTTCTCTACACACGTGATCATCTCTCTGTAGAACAAGTTCAGTAAAGTATTCTGTTCTCGATAGTTTGTCTATGTACAGTTTATTTCTTACTTTATAAACTCAGCAAACTCTAAAGTCGCTCAGTAACACTAGGACAGCCTCATAGTGCAAATTAACCAGTAAACATGAAACACTTCTATCTTACCAGAGCTAAAAACATTAAATTGCTAAACACAAACCGTACATTTTAAATTTCACAGGAAATTGCATATTACACGAGATTATGTATATTCATGGCCGTGAATTATGTAGAGCCTTAACTATATATAATGTATAACAATCCCTTCTAATGAATTTAGGTGTTTCAGTCACATTCATTACTAATGGTGAATAACATTAGTTATATGCATTTACCTATGTGGCAACAACTATGGCGAAGTTCTTTATCTCTTCAAGCAAGGTCTATAATGCCTTCCTAGAAGAGAACATATGTATGTGCCTATGTACCTAACCCCTTTGAGCACTTTAATAGGTAGACTTATCACAAATAGGTAGACTTATCACAAATTAAATTACTGACTGTAGCCTAGCTATCTTTTGCTATGTACTTATCAAAAGGGACCACAATAGGTCCCACTCCTGAAAAGATTATGTTTGGTTAAAAATGGTTCACCACTCAATAACATCTGATTAATGAGGGTCCTGTGAGGTTTCTCATTTGATCGATAAATATGGTGCAGGGTGTGACAGACTACAAAGCAGCAGATTAAATACTCACAGTTCATCAGTACGAAAGGTGTAGCTTCTAAAATAACCAACAAGTGTACGCCATTTAGGAAAGGTTAAAATTGCATGGTCTCTTGACCCCACTTCTGATCACTTCCCAGAAGCTCTGCCCATTTGTTCCACATTTAACAGTAAAAATAATACTGTACAAATTTAGATCAAATGCAGCTTTAAAAACATAATCATTTTTGCCAATAAGTTTGCTTCTGCTAGGATTCTGACTGTGTTTACTTAATTTTAAATAAACAAATATTGTAAGGATTAAAATACAATTAACTGTGAAGCCCAAAGGAGGAACAGCTCCACTGGAGTCCAAATGAGTTTGTGTAATTTTGTATCTCAATAAAGAAGTTGTTCTATTTTCTCAGCATTTTAGTGTTGATAGAAAACTTTAAATATCGTTATTTATCCCTGATTTGCTTCTGGCTGAGCTAATACTATACTTTACTTAGACCAGGGGTGTCCAAGCCTTGTTGGGGGCCAGATGGAGTAAAAAAAATATACAAACACAGGCCACAGACTCATTTGTAAAACAACAAATAAAAATATGATAGAAGTACTTGACTACCAACAATAACACTTTCTTTCTATTTGAGAATTTTTGAGAGGTACTTTGCCAATCTCACTCACCAGTTTATAATCCCAATAGGATTAAACATACACACTTCCCTCTGAACTCAGTAAAAATGTTCATTTTCCTAGCGCACCAGGAACTTTCTGTATTCGCTGTCTAGTTTTGTATCTTTGGAGCCACCATGTTTATTCAGAACCATGTTTATCTCAGAAACATTAATGTAGGTGTAATGCTAGTGTTTTGAGCTGGGGGAAAGAAGATGGGGAGCGTTTTAGATTCGTTTCATGTGATAGCGACTCCAAGTGTTTAAACAGTTCAGGCAGTTTTTAACATTTGCTTAGTAGTGGACACACCTAAAATTTTATTTCTAAAATACCTCGTGATAACGAGTCACAGTCTAGAGATCCCTGACTTTGGGATGTCCAAAAGTGAGTAAGTGTGCACAAACTATCTGTCTATATAAATGTTCATATATGTGTTATATGAGCTCTAGCAGTCGAATCTGCAGGTTTCAGTCTGCACCAAGGCCGTAATTCTAATATATATTTGGAGAAACCTGTCCAATATTTAGATATGCTCAAAATGAACCCCAATATACTGATGTAAACTAGGGCTGGGCGATATGACTAAAAAAACTCTTGATATGCTTTTGAGAAGTGGCGATATGTGATACGATATAATCTAAACTTAAAGTCCAATGGCAGGCCACTGCCATATTTTAGCTTATTTTGTGTATAAGTTATCTTAAAAACACAAAACATTGGGTGTGTTCGAAAAGCTAGCTCTCTCTCTACATAGACAGCATTTTACGTCATCCTGTGCGTGCTCCCGAGAAGGAGGCTGTTCGAAATCCTAGATGCCTTAAAATCCTCACTTCTGAGGCATCTTAACATTTCAATGTTATTTTGGCTCAAGAACGAGTGAGCATCCGACCCTGCCTTAGTGATCAAGGCAATCCCAGAATTCATTGCGGGTCGGGTGCTCTTCTCTCACAGAAAAATAAACATGGCTGACGGGGCGGAGAAACTAATGGAGTTATTTTCAAATGTAAATAAAATATTACTGATTTTTAACTTGTATAAACTTGTACCAAGTGTTTTTATTTGCAAGTTCGGGCTTGTCAGGAAATGTAACCGTTATCAGTACATGAAGGAAGATGTTATATTGACGTTAGCGTGCTGTGCTACCTCAGTTTATTGGTTTTAATGGCAAGATGCTAAATGCTAAACCCGATGGAATCGCTATCTAAGTAGTGCGTTCGAATAACCTGCCTTATAAGTCACTGACTTATTAGAATCCTCTCTACTAAGGCAGCTGCCTATGTAGACAGTAAGACAGCAAGGCAGCTCCCTAGGTTTTCGAACACACCCATTGGAGTTCTGATACATTCTGACAGAATTAGTGTTTATATTTTAGATTATTACAAGACTGTATTTTTATTAATATTGAAAATATTTATATCAAACAAACCAGCAGAATCTCTCAATCACATCAAAAAAATCCCGAAAAAGTTCAATATTTGATCATTTACATTTACATTTTTAGCATTTAGCAGACGCAGTGACTTACACAATGAGCTGAACATGATGAGCAATTGAGGGTTAAGGGCCTTGCTCAGGGACCCAACAGTGGCAACCTGGTGGTGGTGGGGCTTGAACCGGCAACCTTCTGTTTACTAGTCCAGTACCTTTACCACTGAGCTATCACTGCCCATTATTACTGATAATGCTTTGATAATGCACGTTAAACAGCAGCACCGCGACCCAGATCAACCACACAGCAGAACAAAATCATAACTGCGGCGTACCTGAGCTTCTCTTCTTTAAATTGAGATCAAATCTATACCCGTGTGTTGTTCCATTAGGGATATAATCCACTTGTTTTTCTTCTTGGAGGCCATCTTGTATGTTTCCAGAATATTTCCAGAATATATAAATCCATTTCCAACTGTGTTTGTTCACCCAACTAATGAAAACTGTTTTTAGATAGTTTATTCTCTCGACTTTCCCAGTAAAAAGCTGAAACTGGTAATTTGTTCTCTAAACTGTCACTTATACTTCTACAACCAATAAAAAGAGAGATTAAAATTCTGCCCAAAATCAGAATTGGAAGCTCTGATTGGTTTATACAGCTGTTTATCAAGGCATGGACCACGACTGAATCTCTTTATCAAATGAACTGATTCATGGAGTTGTTTACGCACGACACCATAATGAAATAGAGTGAGCATAATAAATGAATCTTTACCATAGATAAGAGCACAGCTCCCTGATTCGATTCCAATGAATAATTGTTTTGAAAAGAGTTGTTTCTGACTCATTTTAGTGATTCAGTTTGCATGTGTGTGTGTGTGCACGTGCCCACCCGCTCATGCGTGAAAGAAAGTGTGCTGAACTTTTTTTTGTGCAGTTTTAAATGTTCTCAAATGGTAACCTGTGTATCCTAGGCATACTTGATATATCGAATATGGTCATTTTCAACATTGTGTGAAAAGTAATATTGAATATATCGATATTTGCAATATACCGCCCAGCCCTAATGTAAACATCATAAAAAAAACATATTCCACTCACTAGCATTGCATAATGTTAGGATCTCATCAGTTGTTGTTGGCAGGAATGTTTTAGAATGGCCGAAAACCCCATTCCCCCCTAATGTTTAGTTTATGGCTATGACCTTGGTCTACAGCAGCCTTGCTAATCTTGTAACTGTAACACAAAATTGCTTCGATGTTTTTCCTCATCGTTGGTGTATTTTCTTTCTCCAGCACCTGCCTGAACTGAGCGGACAACTTCCATTACTCATGCACCTTTTACTGAAGAGTAATTTACCGCCCACCCATGCATATGCAATGCTTGTTCATAGTTTAATTAATTTCACAGGCAAAATTGATGATTTAACCTTAAGCAATCACAAACTCACTTATTTTCTTGGTGTTTTTATGAAGTCGTGCTCAGACAGCAGCTTCTAATATCAATTTCCACCTTGCCTGCTGTGTCCCAGTGTTGATGAGACCTTCTTCATCTACACAGCTCTGATCTTGCCGGCTGGGTTTTTTATGCCTAATTTGTGCAGCGACCAAACACAAGGTACACAAAATAACCATCTAGGAAGGGCAAAGTGTTTAACCTCTGAGTTCCTGTAAATCTTTAAAGAAAAACGTTTTTCAGCCATTTTAACTTTAAGGTGGGCAAGGAGGCAACAAGATGTGAGAACCCCTTTCAGTAAGTTTAGGTGTTGTAGCCACACCTATTGCTAACAGGTGTATGAATATAATCATGGCAAATAAATGATATGCTTTCATGTTTGTGGCAAAGGTTGGGAAATGCTCTTTACTATTAAGATGGATGGATGGATGGATGGATATCGATCAGTTGATCATTTTAATCTTAAAGGAAAAAGCAGGTGTTACAGCAGCTCAAAGTACATTAAGTAAAATATATATAAAAGTATACTTACGTATATAAATAATATGTAATAAACTATTGTAAATGTGTCCTTTGCAGTAACATTAACAGATGTGCAATAGTACGCAATGTACAATACTGTCTGTGTAGGTGAATAACTACAATATAGATAATATGTAACATATATACACTGATCAGCCATAACATTAAAACCACCTCTTTGTTTTTGCACACACTGTCCATTTTATCAGCTCCACTTACCATATAGAAGCACTTTGTAGTTCTACGATTACTGACTGTAGTCCATCTGTTTCTCTGCATGCTTTCTTAACCTGCTTTCACTCTGTTCTTTAATGGTTAGAACCCCCACAGGACCACCACAGAGCAGGTATTATTTAGGTGGTGGATCATTCTCAGCACTGCAGTGACAATGACTTGGTGGTGGTGTGTTAGTGTGTGTTGTGCTGGTATGAGTGGATAAGACACAGCAGCGCTGCTGGAGTTTTTAAATACCATGTCCTCTCACTGTCCACTCTATTAGACACTCCTACCTGGTTGGTCCACCTTGTAGATGTAAAGTCAGAGACGATCACTCATCTGTTGCTGCTGTTTGAGTTGGTCATCTTCTAGACCTTCATCAGTGGTCACAGGACGCTGCCCTCGGGGTGCTGTTGGCTGGATGTTTTTGGTTGGTGGACTATTCTCAGTCCAGAAGGGACAGAGAATATAGAGTTTATCAGACTCCTAAACTCAGTACTGTAACAATTTCCTCCGGACATTTTCTGCTGCCACACACTGAACTGTATTGACTGTTACTTGCATTTTTGACTATGTTACTTGCATTTTTGCACACCTCCTGGAAATGCACAATAATTTCTGCACCTTACTTGTATTTTGCACCATATTTACTTTTTAGGCACCTTATCTGCATTGCCAATTTTACGCTGCTAATGTACAACATGTCACTACCTCAGGAACCATTGTACCATCTATTCACCATCATGTACTAACACTTGTCTTTAGTCCTGTGTTCTAATTACTTGTTTAGATTAGGGATAATAAGGAATATCTTTTGTAGTTATTTATTATAGGATTTTTTGTATTATTGTTGTATTTGCACTGTTTTGTATTGTCTTGCACTTTTTGTACCGTGTTACACCGTGATCCTAGAGGAACGCTGTTTCGTTTCAATATGTACTTGTATGTAGCTGAAATGACAATAAAACCTCTCTGACTCTGACTCTGACTCTGACAGTGAGGTGTTTAAAAACTCCATTGGCATTGCTGTGTCTCATCCACTTATACCAGCACAACACACACTAACACACCACCACCATTTCAGTGTCATTGCAGTGCTGAGAATGATCCACCACCCAAATAATACCCACTCTGCAGTGGTCCTGTCCATTGTTTGTTGAGTTGCGTCTGAAGGAAATTTACTGACCCATTTTAAATAAATTTGAATATACTGTATAGTGCCATTCAAGTCTTCTAGTCCTTGAATGTGCTCACAAATTGTATTTTGAGTTAGTAGGGACATATTTCCACAAACATTCTCCAACATTCATATTTCTAATCATAATTTTGTAATGAAATGTTTAACAAGGTAATTGTCAGGTGTCCACATACTTTTGGCCATTTATTGTAGTCATCATCCATGTGCTCTTAACTTGATATAGGTGATATGACTGTAATTCCTTAATTTATAAGGCTGGTAGTTATCTTTACTAGTATTTTTACTAATATTTCATAACCCAGTAAAATTGAGTGAGGGAAATAAAATTAATGTAAGAGTATTTTGGTTGGCACCCATGCACATGCCTGCACACAACACCCTCACTCGGTTGCATCAAAGCGAATGCAGATATATAATATATTGAAAGTTGCCCGACAACTTGTTACAACCTTACAACAAATTGTTTGTACGGAGACACAGTTCAGTCTCAAAGTAAAAGGTTTGAACATGACTAAACTATGAGGTCAAAATAATAATGCATTCATAGAAGTTGTTTCAGGCTGGGGAACAGTTGAATTAACTAACATTGTTCTTTGCATTGTGGTTGTTTGCAGAGAGTCAGAGAGCCTACCGATTTGTTCAGGGCAAAGATTGGGGCTTCAAGAAGTTCATCAGACGAGACTTTCTGCTGGATGAGGCCAATGGGCTGCTGCCTGATGACAAATTGACCCTTTTCTGTGAGGTAAGGCTATCTTTTGTTTGCTGGTCAATCAAGCTAAAACACTGTTAGGCAGACTTTAGCACACAGTATAAAACAAAGTGCCAATAAGTTTTTTTAATGCATGACCAAAGGAAGTGCGACAAAATTATACAATACTACTCAAAGTACAGGGTCTATTCTATTCTATTCTATTGTATTCTATTCTATTCTATTCTATTCTATTCTATGTTATTCTATGTTATTCTTATACCTTTTCTGTCATTCTTTGCTATGCTGTAGAGGAACAGTATACAATGTTGCATCAGTGAGTATATTCTACACATAGTACAGCCGGTGTGCAATTACTTTTCAGTGCAACTACTGATTAAAGTATTTGTATGTGGACCTGACCATGGGAACACCGCCCTCCCCCGTTTGCAGCTATATAAGACTCCTTTCTTCTGGTAGAGCATTTCTTGAAGTGAGCAATGATGTTGAAGGAAAAGTCCTGGCTTGCATTTAACCTTCAAATTTATCCCAAAGATGTTGATTAGGATTGAGGTCAGGGCTCTATGTTGACCATGTAAGTTCCTTTAGAACAAACTCGCCAAACTATTTTTCATGAACAGGGGCTTAGTCTTGCTAAGGGTCTTACCCAAGCTGATACATATAATTGAAAACATATCATTTATCTTACTTTCTATTACATATTTCACATACTTTTGGCCATAATTAAGGCCCTACCAAGTAACAAAACTGGGTAATTTGCACTATGAGGTGGTCCTAGTATAACCGAGTATCTTTAGAGTTTGCTGAGTTCATAAAGTTAGAAATAAACTGTCGAAAGACAAACTATAGGGGGTATAATACTTTACTGGCTTGTTCTTTTGAGGTGCAGCACAGACTACAGAGAGATCACATGTGTAAAGAAGCACACTTTTACATTGATTATGGCATCTTTAAAGGGACAAAATGTGCTCAATACATAAACACATACATCAGACATGGTCAGTACACAATACCACAGAGAAGTCTGTTACATTAGCAATCCTGTGAAAACATGGACAAGAATTTTCAAACATGAAGCCTTGCGCTGTTGCTGAATGTTCTAGTTTTACATTCAGCTATTAAGGTATAAGGCTGTGTATTGTAGCTTCTATTTATTGTCATTCAATTTATGAATGTTACAGTGGGGCCAAAAAGTATTTAGTCAGCCACTGATTGTGCAAGTTCTCCTACTTAGAAAGATGAGAGATGTCTGTAATTTTCATCATAGGTACACTTCAACTATGAGAGACAAAATGAGAAAAAAAAAATCCAGGAAATCACATTGTAGGATTTTTAAAGAATTTATTTGTAAATTATGGTGGAAAATAAGTATTTGGTCAATAACAAAAGTTCAACTCAATACTTTGTAACATAACCTTTGTTGGCAATGACAGAGGTGAAACGTTTCCTGTAAGTCTTCACCAGGTTTGCACACACTGTAGCTGGTATTTTGGCCCATTCCTCCATGCAGATCTCCTCTAGAGCAGTGATGTTTTGGGGCTGTCGCTGGGCAACACGGACTCCACAAATTTTCTATGGGGTTGAGGTCTGGAGACCGGCTAGGCCACTCCAGGACCTTGAAATGCTTTTTACGGAGCCACTCCTTTGTTGCCCGAGCGGTGTGTTTGGGATCATTGTCATGCTGGAAGACCCAGCCACGTTCCATCTTCAATGCTCTCACTGATGGAAGGAGGTTTTGGCTTAAAATCTCACGATACACGGCCCCGTTCATTCTTCCCTTAACACGGATCAGTCGTCCTGTCCCCTTTGCAGAAAAATAGCCCCAAAGCATGATGTTTCCACCCCCATGCTTCACAGTAGGTATGGTGTTCTTGGGTTCTTCTTCTTCCTCCAAACACGACGAGTTGAGTTTTTACCAAAAAGTTCCATTTTGGTTTCATCTGACCACATGATATTCTCCCAATCCTCTTCTGGATCATCCATATGCTCTCTGGCAAACTTCAGACTGGCCTGGACATGTACTGGCTTAAGCAGGGGGACACGCCTGGCACTGCAGGATTTGAGTCCCTCTCTGCGTAGTGTGTTACTGATGGTCCCTTTGTTACTTTGGTCCCAGCTCTCTGCAGGTCATTCATCAGGTCCCTCCGTGTAGTTCTGGGATTTTTGCTCATCGTTCTCATGATCATTTTGACCCAACGGGATGAGATCTTGACCCCAAGGAAGATTATAAGTGGTCTTGTATGTCTTCCATTTTCTTACAATTGCTCCCACAGTTGATTTATTCACACCAACCTGCTTGCCTATTGTAGATTCACTCTTCCCAGCCTGGTGCAGGTCTACAATTTTCTTCCTGGTGTCCTTCGACAGCTCTTTGGTCTTGGCCATGGTTGAGTTTGGAGTTTGACTGTTTGAGGCTGTGGACAGGTGTCTTTTATACAGATAACGAGGTCAAACAGGTGCCATTAATACAGGTAACGAGTGGAGGACAGAAGAGCTTCTTAAAGAAGAAGTTACAGGTCTGTGAGAGCCAGAAATCTTGCTTGTTTGTGGGTGACCAAATACTTATTTTCCACCATAATTTACAAATAAATTCTTTAAAAATCCTACAATGTGATTTCCTGGATTTTTTTTTCTCATTTTGTCTCTCATAGTTGAAGTGTACCTATGATGAAAATTACAGACCTCTCTCATCTTTCTAAGTAGGAGAACCTGCACAATCAACGGCTGACTAAATACTTTTTGACCCCACTGTATATAACGACTGCCATAAAATGTGTCACTTTTCTTTATAAATTCATGAAATCTATGATTTTTTGAATAAGGAGGCCCGTGAAAATAAGCTATTTTTTTTTTTGTGAATTTAGTAAGGCCTTACCCATGATGTTTCTCTGTCTGCCTGGTGGTCTGTCTATTTTGTCATATGAAAGGTGTAATACGAATTTATTTACTTTTTATAAGCACCCACATGCACACTTAAGTGCCCTTAATATATAGGTAAGACCTTTGATGCTGATTTGAAAAAGGCACAGGTGGAATCTTTAAGCTTCTGCCTTTTTTGTAGAGCTGGTTCAAAGTGTGGCGAGCTCTATTCAAATGCTATACAGTGATTAATGTTTGATGCATGCTCCAAAGAGTTGGTGTTTCAGGCAAGCCTAATGAAGCCTGCAGGCACACAGCAGAAGGCTTTCTTCTTTTTTTGGGTACAAAGGAAAAGGTGGAAACAACGTTGGGGAAAATGCCCCTAGCTCCACTTTTGGTTTTTTTTGTATGTATGTATATATGTATGTACACTATATAGCCAAAAGTATTCACTTACCCATCCAAATAATTGAATTCAGGTGTTCCAATCACTTCTACAAACATATGTAAAAGAATGGGTCGCTCTCGGGAGCTCAGTGAATTCCAGCATGGTACCGTGATAGGATGCCATCTGTGCAACAAGTCCAGTCATGAATATTCCTTGCTACTAAATATTCCACAGTCTACTGTCAGTGGTATTATAACAACGTGGAAGCGATTGGCAACAACAGCAACTCGGCCACGAAGCGACATCATATTAAATCCTATGGATTAAGAATGGGATGTCACTCAAGTGTGACGAGCAAATACTTTTGGCAATATAGTGTATGTATGAAGCGTGTGTGTTCATTGTTGTTAGTAGTGTCTTTGCACTTTGCATTTATTTAGATGAATTTTTTTTTTTTTTTTTAAGTAGAATACTATTTTGGCCTGCCTTACCTTAATTATGCATTTACACTGTGAGCACGGCCAACTTGCAGTCGAAATAATAATTCGGCCCACAACATACCTAAAAAAACGACCAGACCAAGTAGTGTGCATCAGAGTGTATAGGATACACTAGGCTTAATAACAGGTGACATTCCTCTATCCTGTGCGACCTGCCTCACCCCTGTTATCATTAAACATCTGCTCATCGAATATCCCGAACATTCACAAGAAAAACTACTCTCCCTATCTAAAATGCTGGGGGAAATCCTCAACCAAGACAAAGCAAGAACAGTTCTCAGCTTTCTCACAGTAATAAAAATGAAAACACTAATCTGAGATCACTATAACAGAACTTATGAACAATGAACTATGCCATGTATAAAGTAACAGTCTTTCCTTCCTAATACAGCCAACAAGCAAACATGTCATTAAACCCAAACAAAACATAATATCTTGCTGTCAAATCCTTTAAAATCTTTTAAATTAAGAATATTAATCACATATTCCAGCAGTCACAGAAGCAATTAACTGGATAACTTAAATTAGACTTTAATGAGACTATTTGCTCTTTAGACAAGCTGAATTTCCCTTGAAAGGCTTCTTAATGCCTCAGGTATCAGTGGTTTTCTTGGAGAGTATTACAACACTGTGGACACAGAGCAGAGCAATATGTTCATTTTTAATAAATGAGTAATATATATTGCCTGATTAATATTTCCAAGAACACCTACAGTGAAGTATGGAGGAGTGAGGATAATGATACGAGGCTAATTTTGCACAATGGTACTGTGGCACGTCAACAAGGGAAACATGAATAAATCGAACCCTATTAGAGGGACCTTCGAAAAGAGGAATTGGTTACTTTTTAAAGCTGTAGGTTTAAACAATGTGCATAGCAACTAGGGATGAAACGATACACTCTACCCACGATGCAATGCGATACTGGGTTCATGATTTGATTTATGACAAAGTTTCCTTTTATTATTTCTCTTTAAAATACTGTATACAATTCTGTATTTGTGCTTATCTTTTATTTATCTAAATAATGAATGCCCTTTTATTTATCTAAATAATGAATGCCCTTTTATTTCTGAGGTAGGTACAAACTATGCACAAAACAATGCTGCACATTTCCCTTTTTTGTGTAAAAAAACTAAAATTAAAATTTTAAAACAAATCCCACATTAAATAAATAAATGAATAATACAAATAAACAAAGTATCCTCACATAAATAGATTTGGCTGTAAAATTCCGAACCTGGCAACCTTGTAGTGACGTCAACCAGGCGAGGTGAATAGCGTCAGTGCCCTCTGCTTTTTAAAGTGAATATTGATTCATTATACATGTAAACCGATTTGAATCGTTACAAATGTGATTTTTAATCTTGTGGTGCGTCGTTACATCCCTAGTAGCAACACATTTCTAATGTTTCTAATAATTTTTTCGTAATATTCGGTTTTTTTTAAGCACTAATTTTCCAAAAGTTGGGACAGAGCTGTGTTTGTGAACTGAGGATACTAATTGTTGCAGTTTTTAAGTATATTTTTTGTTCATTCTTGCCCATTATTCTCAATTTTTTCCAAAACAAGCTAACATATGCGCTCATCTGATTACAGCACACTTAATATTTTCACAATATTACATTATTTGCTATCTTTCATTGTGATTTTTTTTTTCTACAGTTAGCATTGTGTCTATGAAGCCCAGTGTTTTTAGTGCATGCCGTATGCAGTAGGTCTGGCATTGTCTTGCTAATATAACCATACACTTTTCCGGAAAAGGTGTCACCTTGATGGCAGCATGTGTCTCTCTAAAGTCCCAATGGTACCACACAGGCAAGTCACTCATGCCGTGGACAATGATGCACCCCCATACCATGACAGATGTTGCCATTCGCATCTTTCGCTGATATCAGTCTGGATGGTCCTTTTTGTCTTTTGTATGGAAAACTCTGTCTGTTTCTAACATCAAGCTGAAATGTGGACTTTCTGACCACAGCACCTGTTTCCACTGTCTTTTTGACCACCTGAGATGAGCTTGGGCCCAAGGAACTTGGCTGTGTTTTTGCATAGAGTTAAAATATAGCTTTCTCTTTGTGTAATAGAGTTACAGGTTGCATTTCTTGAGTTTCTCATGCAGCATCGTCAAAGGTCACACTTTGTTACAGTAGATTCTGGCTTTACCCTACACAGACTGAGATTTTTCTGCATTCCCTAGATGTTTTTTACAATATTTTGTAAGGTAGATGGTGAAACACCTCAATTGTTTGAAGTTATACCTTAAATGTTTATTTGTAACTGTTTGTCAATTCACTTTTGAAGTCTGGTATGAAGTGGTGAGCCATGACCCGTCATCGGATCCTCATTTTAAACTGTATCATGATTCCCTCACCAAGATAATGATCAAATCACAGAATCTTCTTTTTATTATTATGCATTTCTCCCCTTTTTCTCCCGATTTTTGGCGTATCCAATCACCCTATTGCATTACGCTTTCTCTCTACTGATGTTGATGTCCACCCTGGTTGAGGAGAGCCGAGACTGATACAAGCCCCCTCTGACACGTGCAGTAGCTGACTGCATCTTTTCACCCGCATGAGGCGAGTTCATATGCAGATCAGCTTTGTGTACGGAAAGCCACACCCTGATCGATGCATTATCCCTTGTCTTTGTGCAGGCTCCAGTGTTTCCTCTAGAATTTTTTTTGCAGTGGCGGCAGGCACCCTCAATACCCCCCCCCCCCCCCCTTCACACACACACACACACACACACACACACAAGGCCCCCATGTGACGTCATCTGTGGGCTTGTCACAGTGTAGAGGCTGTGAAACCGCTTTTGCGCTGTTCTTTCATATTTTAAAAGTTCATCCGATTAAATTTTGATATTTTCAAAGCGATGAACTGTGTGATATGAGGCGGTAAAAGTGCTCTAAACAGTACAAACAACGCTTAACGTGAAAAATAAAGCTTAACGTGACTTATTGTCCTAAAACAATGACCGATGAATGGGCAGTACAGAGCATTTATAACCAGTACAGAGCACTTATAACCAGTACAGAGCACTTATAACCAGTACAGAGCATTTACAACCAGTAATAACGGAGAGAAATTTAGTGTTTCTGTGTGGTACTTTTAGTACTCCAAGTTACGCTTTTTTACGTAAAGCTTTTTTGATTCTCCCGAGCTGCAGAACCACCACACAAACAGTTAATCCAGCTAAACACAGATGTATGTGGAACTTTTGGACTGGGTTTAATGGTTATTTCACACAGATGTTTTTTCGTGTCGTGGAACTTTTGTGATGTTTTATCGCTCAAGCCGAGCGCTGAGCAAATCGGCTATTTGAGCCGAGGGTCGCGGTGAGAGCGAAGCGCAAAACGCTTCTCACTTGATGCACTAAAGAAAACAACAACTACGACAAACACATCTACATCTTCTTATCACCAATAGTTATCCGATGCTTTTGCATAAAAATGAACATCTGTAGCAACAGCACAAATGCTCGCACATAATCTACACACTCCGCATTACTCCACATCACTACTCTTTACTTTCTTTATGTAATGCCCACGGTTGATGACGCGCGCTTGGTTCCCCAACACTGATGGAAACGCAGGTTGTAAGACTGACCGTCTGTGAGTGCTTTGGGACGGGGGTAACTGCGGTTTCATGTCATTATATAAATTCTGATGGAGCGGCGGCAATAATTAAGCGGCGGCGGGCCGCCACCGCAAAGTACATGTAGCGGAAACACTGGGCTTTATCAAGCAGCTAGCCGAGATCATAATTGCATCAGTTATGAGGAATCTCTGTCCGGCTCCTAATTTGTATGAACAACAGCCAATCATGTAGGCGCCCAGCTTGCCGGATAGCAGAGCTGAGATTCGAAATGATGAGTTCGAAATGATGAGTTTGAAATGCCAGCTCTGGTGTGCTAGCGTGTTTTACCACTGTGCCACCTGAGCACCAAATCTTCTTTTAGTGCAATTTAAAAAATGTCCCAATTTTTTTTTTAAATGGGGTTTATATCAGCCACTTCATACTAGTGTCTTTTTAATTTCAACACAGGCACACCTTATTTATTCTATTTTATGATGTAAATAAATCAGATTGGTGATGATCTGGGGGTCTTTTAGGAAAACTGGAATAAGGCAGATTTATCTTTCTGATGATTGAATGATTTAAGCCACAAATAGGGTCATCCTGGAAGAAAACCTTTCTTCTGTCCCATGTCCAGCAAGTTTGAAGATTGTTTTCTTTTCACCAGTACTGAGCTCCATGCCACACAGCCAGGTCAATCAAAGTGTGGATTAGAGCATCAATCTCCGGTCCTGAACCCCACTGAAAAACGTTGTAATGTGATCAAGGGGAAGATGGATGGTCCCAAGCCATGCAGCAGTTCTTGTGCCAGCAATGGCATAAAGTCACCTAACAGCATTGTAAAAATAATGAAGAAGAGCATGTCAAGATATAAATGCTGTGATTGAAAACTAAGATTATTCCACCAAATATTGATTTCTAAAGTTCACTTAAGTTAACACGTTAATATTGTGTTCTTTAAAAATAATTGCAATATGAGGATATATTAAAACCGGTGTGTGTGTGTGTGTGTACTGTGCTACAGTTTTAGGCAGGTGTGTAAAAAAATGCTCCGAAGTATGAATGCTTTCAAAAATAGAAGTTTATTTTTGTTAAATAACAAAATGCAACGTGAATGAACAAAAGAAAAATCTAAATGTAATTAATATTTGGTGTGGTCCTTAATTAATGATCAAAGTCACTTAATTATTACAGTATAAATAGTAGCTGCAAAGTTTGAAGCTTATTGTTTTATGCAGTTGATATATCACACATATATCAAACACATGAATTCAAAAATTAGGTGTCCCAATACTTTTGTAATTATAGTATATGTATGTATGTATGTATGTATGTATGTATGTATAGTATATACAGTATATACACTGATCAGCCATAACACTGTCCATTTTATCAGCTCCACTTACCATATAGAAGTACTTTGTAGTTCTACAATTACTGACTGTAGTCCATCTGTTTCTCTGCATGCTTTGTTAACCCCCTTTCATGCTGTTCTTCAATGGTCAGGACTCTCCCAGGACCACCACAGAGTAGGTATTATTTGGGTGGTGGATCATTCAGAGCACTGCAGTGACACTGACATGGTGTTGGTGTGTTAGTGTGTGTTGTGCTGGTATGAGTGGATAAGACACAGCAGTGCTGATGGAGTTTTTAAACACTTCACTGTCACTGCTGGACTGAGAATAGCCCACCAACCAAAAACATCCAGCCAACAGCTCCCCGTCGGCAGCGTCCTGTGACCACTGATGAAGGTCTAGAACTCAGACAGCAGCAATAGATGAGCGATTGTCTCTGACTTTACATCTACAGGGTGGACCAACTAGGTAGTAGTGTCTAATAGAGTGGACAGTGAGTGGACACGGTATTTGAAAACTCCATCAGCGCTGATCCACTCATACCAGCACAACACACACTAACACACCACCACCATGTCAGTGTCACTGCAGTGCTGAGAATGATCCACCACCTAAATAATACCTACTCTGTGGTGGTCCTGTGGGGGTCCTGACCATTGAAGAACAGGGTGATAGTGACTAAAAAAGCATGCAGAGAAACAGATGAACTACAGTCAGTAATTGTAGAACTACAGAGTGCTTCTATATGGTAAGTGTAGACTGTATATACGACATCCAGTGCAGTGTTCGGAGATACATAAAACACATGGAGTTTCACCTTGTTCTGGAGCTTGTCCAGCTTTGTTGATGTTTGTCCTTCCCATGATGGGAATACATGGTGTGTGTGTGTGTGTGTGTGTGTGTGTGTGTGTTCGCACGCGCTCCCCCTGAAGCTACTTAATGAGGAGAAAGTTCTCATTAAAGGTGCTGTGCTGGATGTCATTACACAGTAAGAGAGAGACGAGTGGAGGAAAATCGTCCCTCTTTTCTCTTTCAGTTGTGTTTTTACCATCCTGTCTTCCTCTGGTGGGAGAATTTAAGAATCTACTTGACTGTTTTCCTTGCTTCTGTTGTTTTAGCTGCTTGTTTTCATCTCTAATATCCCTTACACTTCTTTACCTCGTCTGTGTGAGCCTCCATCAATCTCCACGCAGGCTGAGTCTTACATTACATTCCTCTCGTCTTCTCTCAGCCTTTTCTTCTCTTGCTTTTTCTCCATCTTCTCTCGCTCCCTATCTGACAGCACCCATCTTTCATTCGGTGTCGCCATATGCCACGCTGATATCTGGGAGAACTGCTACAGCTGCAACATCTGTGCCCTGCACAAACTGGCACACACTCGCACCCATGCAGAGTTTAGAATAAGTAGCTAGTGCCATGAAAAGTGCCATGTCTGCAGCAGCTGTGCTATACTCTGGGTACAGACAACAAAGAGAGGGTTTAGAAGAACATAAGCAGGAAGACTAAGCTTCTTTGACGGGGTCTAAAAGTCTACACAAGTTTAGTGTTTAAGGAATGAAGAAAATGTAAGGTTACAGGATTAGAAAAACAACACTGTTTTCACTTCGTTACTGTCTTGTTTTCTTGTTCATCTTTGGTTTTATACATTCTTACCTTTGTGTTGAACCATAGGCAACATGGTAAACTGTTTATTTTTTTTAATTCTATCAAGCTTTTCATGGTGCATTGTAGCAGAGATGTTCACAAGTCACAAAATACGAGTCCGAGTCAAGTCACGAGTCTTTAGGCTAGAGTCCGAGTCAAGTCACGAGTCTTTAGGCTAGAGTCCGAGTCAAGTCACGAGTCATTAGGCTAGAGTCCGAGTCAAGTCACGTGTCTTTAGGCTAGAGTCCGAGTCAAGTCACGTGTCTTTAGGCTAGAGTTCGAGTTATTCACGAGTCATTAGGCTAGAGTCTGAGTCAAGTCACGTGTCTTTAAGCTAGAGTCTGAGTCTTTAGGCTAGAGTCAGAGTCAAGTCACGTATCTTTAGGGTAGAGTCCGAGTCAAGTCACGAGTCTTTAAGCTAGAGTCTGAGTCATTAGGCTAGAGTCCAAGTCAAGTCACATGTCTTTAGGCTAGAGTCCGAGTCAAGTCATGTGTCTTTAAGCTAGAGTCCGAGTTATTCACGAGTCATTAGGCTAGAGTCCGAGTCAAGTTACGTGTCTTTAGGCTAGAGTCCGAGTCAAGTCACAAGTCTTTAGGCTAGAGTCCGAGTCAAGTCACAAGTCTTTAGGCTAGAGTCCGAGTCAAGTCACGTGTCTTTAGGCTAGAGTCCGAGTCAAGTCACGAGTCTTTAAGCTAGAGTCTGAGTCATTAGGCTAGAGTTCGAGTCAAGTCACGTGTCTTTAGGCTAGAGTCAGAGTCAAGTCACGTGTCTTTAGGGTAGAGTCTGAGTCATTAGGCTAGAGTTCGAGTCAAGTCACGTGTCTTTAGGCTAGAGTCCGAGTCAAGTCACGAGTCTTTAAGCTAGAGTCTGAGTCATTAGGCTAGAGTTCGAGTCAAGTCACGTGTCTTTAGGCTAGAGTCAGAGTCAAGTCACGTGTCTTTAGGGTAGAGTCTGAGTCATTAGGCTAGAGTTCGAGTCAAGTCACGTGTCTTTAGGCTAGAGTCCGAGTCAAGTCACGTGTCTTTAGGCTAGAGTCCGAGTCAAGTCACGAGTCTTTAAGCTAGAGTCTGAGTCATTAGGCTAGAGTTCGAGTCAAGTCACGTGTCTTTAGGCTAGAGTCCGAGTCAAGTCACGAGTCTTTAAGCTAGAGTCTGAGTCATTAGGCTAGAGTTCGAGTCAAGTCACGTGTCTTTAGGCTAGAGTCCGAGTCAAGTCACGAGTCTTTAAGCTAGAGTCTGAGTCATTAGGCTAGAGTCCAAGTCAAGTCACATGTCTTTAGGCTAGAGTCCGAGTCAAGTCATGTGTCTTTAAGCTAGAGTCCGAGTTATTCACGAGTCATTAAGCTAGAGTCCGAGTCAAGTTACGTGTCTTTAGGCTAGAGTCCGAGTCAAGTCACAAGTCTTTAGGCTAGAGTCCGAGTCAAGTCACAAGTCTTTAGGCTAGAGTCCGAGTCAAGTCACGTGTCTTTAGGCTAGAGTCCGAGTCAAGTCACGAGTCTTTAAGCTAGAGTCTGAGTCATTAGGCTAGAGTTCGAGTCAAGTCACGTGTCTTTTGGCTAGAGTCCGAGTCAAGTCACGTGCCTTAAGGCTAGAGTCCGAGTTATTCACGAGTAATAAGGCTAGAGTCCGAGTCAAGTCCCGTGTCTTTAGGCTAGAGTCCGAGTCAAGTCCTGAGTCTTTAGGCTAGAGTCCGAGTCAAGTCACAAGTCTTTAGGCTAGAGTCCGAGTCAAGTCACGTGTCTTTAGGCTAGAGTCCGGGTCAAGTCACGAGTCTTTAGGCTAGAGTCCGAGTCAAGTAACGAGTCTTTAGGCTAGAGTCCGAGTCAAGTAACGAGTCTTTAGGCTAGAGTCCGAGTCAAGTCACAAGTCTTTAGGCTAGAGTCCGAGTCAAGTCACGAGTCATTAGGCTAGAGTCCGAGTCAAGTCACGAGTCTTTAGGCTAGAGTCCGAGTCAAGTCACAAGTCTTTAGGCTAGAGTCTGAGTCAAGTCACGAGTCATTAGGCTAGAGTCCGAGTCAAGTCACGAGTCTTTAGGCTAGAGTCCGAGTCAAGTCACGAGTCTTTAGGCTAGAGTCCGAGTCAAGTCACAAGTCTTTAGGCTAGAGTCCGAGTCAAGTCACGAGTCATTAGGCTAGAGTCCGAGTCAAGTCACGAGTCTTTAAGCTAGAGTCCGAGTCATTAGGCTAGAGTCCGAGTCAAGTCACGTGTCTTTAGGCTAGAGTCCGAGTCAAGTCACGTGTCTTTAGGCTAGAGTCCGAGGTATTCACGAGTCTTTAGGCTAGAGTCCGAGTCAAGTCACGAGTCTTTAGGCTAGAGTCCGAGTCAAGTCACAAGTCTTTAGGCTAGAGTCCGAGTCAAGTCACGAGTCATTAGGCTAGAGTCCGAGTCAAGTCACGTGTCTTTAGGCTAGAGTCCGAGTTATTCACGTGTCTTTAGGCTAAAGTCCGAGTCAAGTCACGAGTCTTTAGGCTAGAGTCCGAGTCAAGTCACTAGTCTTTAGGCTAGAGTCCGAGTCAAGTCACGAGTCATTAGACTAGAGTCTGAGTCAAGTCACGAGTATTTAGGCTAGAGTCCGAGTCAAATCACGAGTCAATATAATACACACAAAACATATATTGGAAATGTAGTGTAGAAATAAATAATATGTAAGTTCAGTTAAAAAACAACAACAGATTAGCGACTGTATTTTGCCGTTTTACTTCGTGTCTTTACTTTCCTAGGTACCAGTTAAAAGCTTAAACTGATACGTTTTGTTTTCATTACAAAACAAAAGCACGCAATAAATCAGGCACAGCGGCCCAAATCACAAACACAGCAAAAAATCCTGTAAAAAAATCTTACCTTAACTTCTGTACTTCCAGATGTTATTAAATTTATAACCGTGTGTCCCATTAGAAATAGAATCCGTTATTTTGTAAATGTGCTTATAATTAAAAATCTCCAAACTTGAAGCGCTCTTCCAACCATTAGCGCCAATTCTGTAGGAGCGTTTCATTCACACCAGCTGTTCCAGTGAAGTGCACTAGGGTATTCCACCTTTTTAAGTGAGATTCCAAAGGTTCACTATGACGGAAGCTGGCTGTAACATTTACCCATTGCGTGTGTTGCGGGTTAAAACGACTGGAGCGTTATTAGAGAGCAAAAAATGACACGATCAGGATATAATATATTTACATTTTCGGCATTTAGCAGATGCCTTTATCCAAAGCGACTTACAGTATACAGTCTGAGCAATTAAGGGTTAAGGGCCCTGCTCAAGGGCCCAACAGCAGCAACCTGGCAGTGGTGGGGCTTGAACCAGCAACCTTCTGATTACTAGTCCAGTGCCTTAACCACTAGGCTACGGCTTGCCCTATATATATATAATTATAATAGTATAATTATAATATATAATTTTATATAATATACATAATTAATTGTCACAGGTAACTAATGTTAACACATGATGACGCTAGGGACTCTTGCTGTGCACGAGTCATTTTTTGCGAGTCACGAGTCGAGTCCGAGTCATTTGAAACGAGTCCGAGTCGAGTCTGAAGTCGTTGTGTGTGCGACTTACGTGCAACGTCCATCTCTGCATTGTAGTTGACATTCTCAAGTCAGATCAAGCTTATTTGTAAAACAGTATTAATATCAAAGTGCTGTACACAACCTATAAAAACAGATTACACAATCACATCACAAAATATATTTGAACATTACAGATGATTTTTACCTTATTTTAAAGGTTGAAACCTGATTTTCAGCCAGTTTAGCAAAACTTAATAATGACAAATGAATTAATTTAAGTGTGGATGCTGCATCCACTAATATTTTACTTTTAATTACTATCCATTTTGTTATTGATAAATATGCTGTTTCTAAAAAAATATCCACTCAAAAATGTATACTCAAGGACATTCAGACTTTCTCTGAAGCCCCTCCTTTGTTCTCTTGGCTGTGTGCTTCAGGTTGTTGTCATGTTGGAAGATAAACCTTCGCCCCAGTGTGAGGTACAGAGCGCCCTGGAGCAAGTTTTCTTTAAGGATCTTGGTGTACTTAGCTGCATTCATCTTTCCCTCTATCAGGACTAGTTGCCCCGGTCTCGCTGCTAAAAAACATCCCCACATCATGATGCTGCCATTGCCATGCTTCACTGTAGGGATGGAATTAGCCAGTTGATGATCGGTGCCTGGTTTCCTCCAGACGTGACGCTTGGTAATCAGGCCAAAACGTTTGGTTTTCAATTTTGGTTTTCATCAGATGAGAGAATCTTGTTTCTCATGGTTTGAGAGTCCTCTAGGTGCCTTTTGGCAAACTCCAAGTGGGCTGTCATGTGTCTTTTACTAAGGAGTGGCTTCCGTCTGGCCACTCGACCATAAATGCGTGATTTGTGGAGTGCTGCCTGGATGGTTGATCTTCTGATAGGTTCTCCCATCTCCACAAGGATACACTGGAGCTCTGTCAGAGTGACCCTCGGGTTCCTGCTCACCTCCCTGGCCAAGGCCCGTCTTCTCTGATCGCTCAGTTTGGCCGGGCAGCCAGGTCTAGGAAGATTTTTGGTGGTTCCAAACTTCTTTTATTTACGAATGATGGTGGTCACTGTGCTCTTTGGGACCTGTAAAGCTGTAGCAATTGTTCTGTACTCTTCTCCAGATCTATGTCTTGACACAATCTTGTTTCTAAGGGCTGCAGATAATTCCTGTGACCCCATTGCTTGGAGTTTGCTCTGATATGCACTGTCAACTGTGGAACGTTATATAGACAGGTGTTGGCAATCCCCAATCATGTCCAATCAATTGAATTGGAGGTGGACTCCAATTACATTGTAGAAACATCTTAAGCAGTATCAGTGAAAACATAATGCACCTCAGCTCACTTTTGGGTGTCATATCAAAGGGTGTGTACACTTGTGTGCATATGATATTTTACATTTTGACTTTTAATAAGTTAGCACAAATGTCTAAAAACCTGCTTTCACTTTGTCATTGTGGGCTATTTTGTGTAGAACTTTGTGACAAAAAATGAACTCAATCTATTATAGAATGAGTCTGTAATGTAATAAAATGTGGAGAACGGCTTGACTGTAGATTACAGTTCTGAATCAGTGCTTACATGTATAAGTAACCATGTTGAAATTACCTGAACTTTAAATGCTGGGGAGTGTACGTATCATTAGATGAATAATGACTGGATAAACATCCAAATTGCTTTGGCTGAAAGAGTGTTTAGTTTAGTCTTTAAAAACTTAAATCAGTAGGAATTAAGAGTAAGAATTTACACAACAATGAATTGTTATCCAATTTACAGAACAATGCCTGTAAGCTAGTATGTGGTTTACTAGTATAGTTGTAGACGTGTACAAGAAAACCTTTGTACCCAATATGTAGAGCAGTTGTATGAAATAGCAGCTCATTAATGAATACATTCTACAGCAACAAATACAATCAGTGCCTTATCAGCAGTTTTTAATGCAGTAAAAACTTAACTACACAGATCAGGTATAACATTATGATCACCTCCTTGTTTCTACACTTACTGTCAATTTTATCAGCTCCACTTACCATATAGAAGCACTTTGTAGTTCTACAATTACTGGCTGTAGTCCATCTGTTTCTCTACATACTTTTTTAGCCTGCTTTCACCCTGTTCTTCAATGGTCAGGGCCACCACAGAGCAGGTATTATTTGGGTGTTGGATCATTCTCAGCACTTCAGTGACACTGACATGGTGGTGGTTTGTTAGTGTGTGTTGTGCTGAGACACAGCAGTGCTGATGGAGTTTTTAAACACCTCACTGTCACTGCTGGACTGAGAATAGTCAACCAACCAAAATTATCCAGCCAACGGCACCCCGTGTGCAAAGATGAAGGTCTAGAAGATGACCAACTCAAACAGCAGCAATAGATGAGCGATCGTCTCTGACTTTGCATCTACAAGGTGGACCAACCAGGTAGGAGAGTCTAATAGAGTGGACAGTGAGTGGACACGGTATTTAAAAACTCCATCAGCGCTGCTGTGTCTGATCCACTCATACCAGCACAACACACACTAACACACCACCACCATGTCAGTGTCACTGCAGTGCTAAGATTGATCCACCACCTAAATAATACCTGCTCTGTGGTGGTCCTGTAGGGGTCCTGAATATTGAAGAACAGGGTGAAAGCAGGCTAAAAATGCATGCAGATGGACTACATTTAGTATTTTTAGAACTATAAAGTGCTTCTATATGGTAAGTGGAGCTGATAAAATGGACAGTGTGTGTAGAAACCAGGAGGGGTTTTAATGTTATGGCTGATTGGTGTATCTTTAAGCTTACTATTAGCTTGTATTATAGGGAAAGCCTTAGATAGTCTCTTACTGTAAGGAATGTAATTTACAACAAAGCACCAAATGTTTCCACAGCACTGGGTTTCGAATGATGATGGTCCCACAGAGCTGCAGGTTTATATTTGTGGTCAGAGCCAGACTTTAAACAGCTTGAGTGTAAATGATGCAGAAGAGATCTGTGAGTCTATGTCTCTGCTAAGTAAGATCTGCACATCAGCAGTAGATTAGGTACCAGCTTGTAGCCTTCTTATCCTGTTTTTCTTCCTCCAGCTCACTAGATGTCACGGGTCATCCGTTGGTCAACAGCATTACCACTTTTCTTTGGGCTATAAAGTGTTTCTTTCTGTAATTTATGTAATCATTTGGAATAAGGACGCACCATTTTTTCATCCTACAGATAAACTTCTTATACCAATAACTGATCTAAACCTTCTTGATATTAACATAGTATTTCTGATGTTCATTTATTAACACTGCTGATGTTTTTTGTTACAAATATTCATAAAAGAACTATAATTTTACATAAAAACTGGCTATTATGACCAAAATTGTGATCATAACATTTCCTGTATTGGTTCGATCTTAATTGCAATATAAAATGTAACCATTTTAAAGAATAGACTTCTAAATAATGACAAATGAATTAATGTAGGTGTGGATGCTGCCTCCACTTAATTACAGCCATTCATTATGTTATTGAAAAATGTACACCGACTAGGCATAACATTATGACCACTGACAGGTGAAGTGAATAACACTGATTATCTCTTCATCATGGCACCTGTTAGTAGGTGGGATATATTAGGCAGCAAGTGAACATTTTATCCTCAAAAGTTGATGTGTTAGAAACAGGAAAAATGGGCAAGCGTAAGAATTTGAGCAAGTTTTACAAGGGCCGAATTATGACTTGAATTATGGCTAGATGACTGGGTCAGAGCATCTCCAAAACTGCAGCTCTTGTGGGGTGTTCCCGGTCTGCAGTGATCAGTATCTATCAAAAGTGGTCAAGGAAGGAACAGTGGTAAACCGGTGACAGGGTCATGAGCGGCCAAGGCTCATTGATGCACGTGGGGAGCGAAGGCTGGCCCGTGTGGTCCGATCCAACAGACGAGCTACTGTAGCTCAAATTGCGTATGGGGCTGCATAGCCACAGACCAGTCAGGGTGCCCATGCTGACCCCTGTCCACCACCGAAAGTGCCAACAATGGACATGTGAGCATCAGAACTGGACCACAGAGCAATGGAAGGAGGTCTGATGGTCTGATGAATCACGTTTTCTTTTACATCACGTGGATGGCCGGGTGCGTGTGCGTCGCTTACCTGGGGAACACATGGCACCAGGATGCACTATGGGAAGAAGGCAAGCTGGCGGAGGCAGTGTGATGCTTCGGGCAATGTTCTTTTGGGAAACCTTGGGTCCTGCCATCCATGTGGATGTTACTTTGACACTTCCCTTTTATGGAAACGATATTCCCTGATGGCTGTGGCCTCTTTCAGCAGGATAATGCCCCCTGCCACAAAGCAGAAATGGTTCAGGAATGGTTTGAGGAGCACAACGAGTTTGAGGTGTTGACTTGGCCTCCAAATTCCCCAGATCTCAATCCAGTTGACTAATAGCAATCACACTCAATGCATTATCAAAATCAAAGCAAGGCTAATATGGAATACATTCTTTTCTGTCTAAAGTAAATGTTTATTCTCTCCAGTGTTCTTGTTTTATTTATGATAGTTTTAGTCTTCCATGACTCCCAGATCAGACAATCTGATAAGGTAAGAAGCCTTGGTTTTGTCCTGGATAACCAGCTGACCTTTTCTCCTTATATAGCCAACATGACAAGATTGTGCCGGTTCCTCCTGTACAACATCAGGAAGATTCGGCCATTTCTCTCCAGGGAAGTTACTCAGATTCTGGTCCAATCACTTGTAATCTCACGGTTGGACTACTGCAACTCCCTCCTGGCAGGAGCTCCCATATCCACTAATAAACCAAACACTGCCACATCACCCCACTGCTGCATCCTCTTCACTGGCTTCCTGTAGCTGCACGCATTCAGTTTAAAACACTGATGCTTGCCTACAAAGCCAAAAATGGACCAGCCCCAAGCTACCTTCGCGGTCTAATCAAACCCCGCTCTGTACCACGCAACCTCTGAGCCACTAGTCTCGCTCGACTTGAGCCTCCACCCAGGACTAAAGGAAGACAAGCATCAAGGCTCTTCTCTGTTCTAGCACCCAAGTGGTGGAATGAATTTCCTCTGTCTGTCCGAACATCTGAGTCTCTTGCTGTCTTTAAAAAATTATTAAAAACCCACCTTTTTACTAAGAACTTAAGCTGACTTGTACTTATTTACTAACTTTTTTTTTTCCATTTCCACAAAAAAACAAAACTTTGGTTCTAACAGGTTTCAGCAGATTTGTGTTCCTCGACTGTTGTTTACTAAAACTTGAGAAATGAAATGTTTACTATGGAAGCACTTCTGTAAGTCGCTCTGGATAAGAGCGTCTGCTAAATGCAGAAAATGTAAATGTAAAAAATGTTTTACAAAAAATATGGTGCAGTATTTTTCCTACGTTTGCTGGCCTGTCACTCAGACACTTTGCTGGCACCTCGTTTGGTTTTTAAGTGTCATTTCTACTTCGAGCTTAGTTCTCCAAGCCCTGACTGAACACACCACTGATGTGTTATCACACTACTCCAATACAGTTTTTTTTTCCCCTCAAAAACGGTTTGTTAAGCATCCAGACACCTCTCATCCATCATGTGTGGTTTTGGCTCATAATTGACTGAGAACTGTCACGTTGGCAATTTTTACTGAAAAAAAGTGGCATAATGCATGAGCTTTCGACTTTAGAGCCAATTCAAAGAGTCAATAGTATTGTGCTTATTTCAGACTTGCTCTCCCAGAGGCTCTTGCCACCACACATATAACTAATAGCCCACCATTGTTTAGCATTTTCTGCCCATCCGTTAATGTCTAGAGTACCTACAGTATCTTGGTGCTATTCTGTCAACTTTTTAACTAGGTTTTATTAACTACCAGATTCTACAGAGTTCCTATTCACAGTATTAACAATGCAATATTTTGTTGGTCCTTTTTTTGAAGACCTGCTCTGCCCTCACAGAGTGTCGCTGCTTAGTTCACAACCTCTCATGTAACTTGTTCATAGACATCCCTCTAATGACTTGCGTTTCAGCCAGGATCAAGTTCAAGACGCTTGTCTTTGCTTTGCCTTAGTGGGCTCTGATTTTAATCATCTATTTTTCTTGATTTACATCTTCACACCTGCATGCCAGCTTAGCGTATGTGAAATATCTTTCTTTGAGATCGTCTTAAAACAAGATCACACCCTGTTTCAGTGTCCTGACATGCTTCTCTAAACAATACACTGAGAATGCCTAATTACAACCCTAAATCAGAAAAAGTTGGGACAGCATGGAAAATGCAAATAATAAAAAAACACAGTTTCTTACATTTACTTTGACTTTTATTTGATTGCAGACAGGATGAACCTGAGATATTTCATGTTTTGTCTGCTCAACTTCATTTCATTTATTAATAAACATCCATTCCTGCATTTCAGACCTGCAACACATTCCAAAAAAAGTTGGGACAGTAACACTCTTACCACTTTGCAATGTTCCCATTCTTTTCACCACATTTAAAAGACGTTTTAGCTTTTATTTTGTCCCATTCTTCCTGCACGTCTTAAGATGTGCAACAGTACAGGGTTGCCAGTGTCACATTTTTCGTTTCAAAATTCTCCACACATTCTCTGCAGGCCAGTCCAGTACCCGTACCCTCTTCTTTCGCAGCCATGTCTTTGTAATGTGTGCAGCATGTGGTTTTGCATTGTCTTGTTGAAAGATGCATGAACATCCCTGGAAAAGATGACGTCTTGAAGGCAGCATATGTTGCACTAAGATCTCAATGTACTTTTCTGCATTAATGCTGCCAACACAGAACTGTAAATTACCTTTGCCAAGGGCACTGACTCAGCCCCATACCATGACACACCCTTTTTCCAAAAAAAGAACTGGAATGCTGATTCATCTGACCACAATACATGTTTCCACTGTGTGATGGTCCATCCTAGATGCCTCTGAGCCCAGAGAAGTCAAAAGAAGGCTATTTTTTGCACAGTAAAGTTTTAAGTGATATTTGTGCATGTAACTCTGTATTGTAGTGCTTGACAAAGGTTTGCCAAAGTAATCCCTCACCCATGTGCCAACTTTTTTTGGAATGTGTTGCAGGCCTGAAATTCAGGAATGGAGGTATATTAATAAATGAAATGAAGTAGAGCAGACAAAACATGAAATATCTTGGGGTCAAACTGTCTGCAATCAAATAAAAGTCAAAGTAAATGTAAAAAACACTGCATTTTTATTTTATTTGCATTTTCCATACTGTCCCAACTTTTTTCTGGTTCGGAGCTGTAATTGTTAATTTACTTGTATTAATGTATTAATCAGTTTAAAAATCCTCTTTCAGTCAAGCACTAAACCACACTAGGCAAAATTGTTTCTAGTCTCCCAGATAATAAATACTTTAGGATTATTTTTGTAGCATTGTAGCCTTGTTTTACATGTTTTAAAAGTCATTCTAAATAAGAGTGTCTACCAAATGACCACATTTAATTACATTACACCTTTTCATATTTTTATACGCTCTTTCTCAAGTTTTTTTTCCTTTTTCTCATTTTCTGATTGTGGTTGTTCAGTGAACATTTAGAAATTGGTTAATATACACTACAGGATGATTGCTAGATATTTCAGACATGCTGAAAAATATTGGTGCCTTAAGTTTACATCAATAGAGACATTGTGCAGTAGAGTAGTTCACAATAAATAAGCTCTTGTGACAGACACAGTCATCACAGTCATGAAGCGAGAGCAATGTCGACATACGCAGGCGACTGGAAAACCAGCCTTAATTCTAGTAGTGTGCACCAGGCATAGACTTGCTCTACAGTGTAACAAATGGCTTCATGCTTTGCTGCTCTGTCCTTTTGTTTGGTGGCAGAGAATGTGTGTGCTTTCCTCAGCGAAAGGTTAATCCTGCATTACAAAGGTGCTAGATTAAATACACACGTCAGTAAGTTTGTGTTCGTATGTTTGTGTTTGCTTTTCCAACACCTCATTACTTTTGATACAAAGAAGAGGCTTGATGTGACTAGGCCTGTTTTGTTAATTCTGCAGCTTGTGTCTGTGTCCAACAAGTGCTTAATGTTCATATAAGTCACTCAAAATAGGAGCGTTTGCTAAATGGCCACTTTTTATTAGACTACACTAGAGCTGGGTATGAGCAAAAATTTGTATCACGGTATTTTTTAAGATTCTGACAGTTTCATGGTATATAATGGTATGTTTTATTTTTTGTATGACTGGGACTTTTTATATGTCTGTGTCATAAGTACATAGAATATAAAACATTTTCATTTCACCACGAATATAGTGAAGGTTTTGAGTACCATAAGGTTTGCTTGGCCCCATAAAAGACACAATATATGATGGAATCAGTACATGTGAAACAGGTGCAATATATAAGATGCTTATTATTATAATAATATTCAAGTATTATACATTTACACTTACACTAATCAGCCATAACATTAAAACCACCTCCTTGTTTCTACACTCACTGTCCATTTTGTCAGCTCCACTTACCATATAGAAGCACTTTGTAGTTCTACAATTACTGGCTGTAGTCCATCTGTATCGCTACATACTTTTTTAACCTGCTTTCACCCTGTTCTTCAGTGGTCAGAACCCCCACAGGGCCACCACAGAGCAGGTATTATTTAGGTGGTGGATCATTCTCAGCACTGCAGCAGCAATGACATGGTGGTGGTGTGTTAGTGTGTGTTGTGCTGGTATGAGTGGATCAGACAGCAATTAAACTAAAGTATTTTGGCCCTGGTAGTAACGTCACTTAACCGGTTGCTTTTATGCAACAACTGTGCCCCAACAAACCATACAGTATATAGTGTTTTAAATTAAACTGCAGACACAGCTCATTTCTCATTTCATTGCTGTTTTTTTTTTTTTGTTTTTTTTTAACCATATCAACAAAACCTCTCTCATCTGTTAACACTGTTATGCTAATGCTATGATTTGCTGCCTATTGAAGCTTACAGCTGTTGTATTAACTATTCTACGATATCACGGTATATGAAAAATCTGTGTGATAGGGTAATTAAAGCCAATATACTGAATGTACCGTCATACCTCCCAGCTCTAGACTACACCTTTTCAAGCGTTTAATTCTTATTTGTATCTGCTTTTTTTCATTTTTTCCATGTGTCTTCATTGGCTGACAATTCCTAATAAACGTGTCACTTGTTGCAAGTGTGTTTAGCTGAATGAGACAGTAAAGTAATAAATACCAATTCTCTTTAGACTTTATGAGCTTATTGGACTGATATAGGATTTTTCGTCTGATGCTATTTCACGCTTGGCCACAGACCCCACATCTATAAACAACACACACAAACAGGCGCTCCAGCCTCCCGGAAAAAGGCTGCCGAGCAGATCAATTAATGAATAAATAAAGTAGAAGGAGTTTCATGCAGAGTTTATGAGGTGTTTGTTTCTTTTCTGTGTCTGAACATGGCACAGAGCTTTTATTACACTAGCCATGGGCAAAGAGGCCCATGCTGCCCCAGCTTGACTATAGGAGCCTTAACACAATAACAGGCAGGTAGGATGGATAGGAGCAGTTATCCTCTCCATGATGCCACACTTTAAATCGATGCCCTCAGGTCTTGGCTTTCCAGTCACAGCTTAATCTCAGAATGCATTCTCCTGACAGTGGAGAAGCTCTGAACTGAACCATGATCATAGAAAACTAGTTTATTTAGCTAGCTGGGATTGATTGGGAGGTTTTAGCCAGACATTTACCACAAGACTGGTGTTGTTACTAATGCATTTTGATTTTTAAGAGTTTAGCTCTGGCTGACCTTTTAATTCAGAAATTAGTTCTGGTTTCAAGGCTTTTCTAATGCAGTAAAATGTTTGTGGAACGTAATCTAGTTCTACATACACCGATCAGGCATAACATTAAAACCACCTCCTTGTTTCTACACTCACTGTCCATTTTATCAGCTCCTCTTACCATATAGAAGCACTTTGTAGTTCTACAATTACTGACTGTAGTCCATCTGTTTCTCTACATACTTTTTTTTATTATTTGGGTGGGGGATGATTCTCAGCACTGCAGTGACACTGACATGGTGGTGGTGTGTTAGTGTGTGTTGTGCTGGTATGAGTGGATCAGACACAGCAGCACTGATGGAGTACCTAGTACCAAGTTGGTTTACATTGTAGATGTAAAGTCAGAGACAATCACTCATCTGTTGCTGCTGTTAGAGTTGGTAATCTTCAAGACCTTCATCAGTGGTCACAGGACGCTGCTGGCTGGATATTTTTGGTTGGTGGACTATTCTCAGTCCAGCAGTGACAGTGAGGTGTTTAAAAACTTCAGCAACACTGCTGTGTCTGATCCACTCATACCAGCACAACACACACTAACACACCACCACCATGTCAGTGTGACTGCAGTGCTGAGAATGATCCACCACCCAAATAATATCTACTCTGTAGTGGTTCTGTGGTGGTCCTGATCATTAAAGAACAGGGTGAAAGTAGGTTAAAAAAAAGTATGTAGAGAAACAGATGGACTACAGTCAGTAATTGTACTACAAAATGCTTCTATATGGTAAGTGGAGCTGATAAAATGGACAGTGAGTGTAGAAACAACGGGGTGGTCATAATGTTATGCCTGATCGGTGTACATCAAGTCTACCTCAAACGCATAAGGAAAAATGTGTTATGGTCTGATAAGACCAAGGTTGAAGTGTTTGGCCATAATTACAAATTTGGCGCAAAACAACACCGCACATTATACCCACCATACCCACAGTGAAGTGTGGTGGTGGCAGCATTTTGTCTTAAGCTGGAACTGTGACTTTATGAACAATTCCAAGTATCAGTTTTGGCAAAAAAAAAAACCTTTAGGCCTCGGGTGAAAAGCTGAAGATGAGGTGGAATTTCAGCTTTCAGCATGGCAACGACCCAAAGCATACCCTCACATCAACAAAAGAATGAATGAACAAAATTTTGGAATGGCCCAGCAAGAGCCCTGACCTAAATCCAATTGAAAATCTGTGGGGTCGCCTCACAGCAAGAAAGTCCTGATTTCGATCCCCAGGCGGTGCGGTCCGGGTCCTATCTGTGCAGAGTTTGCATATTCTCCCTGTGTCTGTGTGGGTTTCCTTCGGGAGCTCCGATTTCTTCCCCACAATCCAAAAACATGCAGTCAGGTTAATTGGAGACACTGAATTGCCCTAAAGGTAAATGTGCGTGTGTAGAGTGTGTGTGTGTGTGTGTGTGTGTAGAGTGTGTGTGTGTGTATGTGTGTCTGCCCTGCGATGGACTGGCGCCCCATCCAGGTTGTTACTGTGTGCCTTGCTTGCGCCCATTGAAAAGCTGGGATAGGCTCCAGCACCCCCCTGATTGGATAAACGGTTAAGAAAATGAGTGAGAGAGTGTACAGGAGATGCCCTCGCAATCTGACATATTTGGAGCACTTTTGCAAAGAAGAGTGGGCAAAGATTGCCAAGTCAAGATGTGCCATACTTTTCCACCAAAAGAGCCATGGTTCTTGAACCGGGTCTGTTCAGGTTTTTTCGAACCTTGGTGTTTTGTACAGAACCGTTTTCACCAGTTTTTGGGAACCAAGCCTGCGTCATCAACAGTGGGCGTTACACAACAAAAGTAAAGAGTAGTAACATGATGTCAGAGCATGTAGGTTACCTGCGAGCATTTGTGCTGCTGTTACAGATGTTTGTTTGTTTAATGCAAAAAGCATCGATCAGCTATTGGTGATAAGAAAACGTAGGCGTGTTTGTTGCAGTTGTTGTTTTCTTTATTTCACTGACGTGAGAAGCGTTTTGCGCTTCTCTGTCACCGCGACCCTCAGCGCAATTAGCCGATTTGCTCAGTGCTCAGCTGGAGTGATAAAACATCACGAACATCAATTTGTGTGAAATAACCATCAAATCCAGTGTAAAAGCTCCACAAATATCTGTGTTTAGCTGGATTAACTTCACGTGTGGTGTTTATGCAGCTCGGGGTACTAAATCCGCAAAAAGCTTCATCTAAATAAAGCATAACATGGCTTAATGTACTAAAAGTACGACACAGGAACACTAAACTTCTATCTGTTATTACTGGTTATAAACGCTCTGTATTGCCCAAATGTATCACTCATTGTTTTAGTACAACAAGCCACGTTACGCTTTATTTTTCACGTTAAGCATTTATACAGTCCGGGTCACTTTTACCACGTCATATCACACAGTTCATCTCAGCAGCAAACTGGATCAGAATTTAATCATGTGAACTTTAAAAGATGAAAGTGGTTTAAATTCTATATAATGTTATAATGTCTCATGTAAAAGCACCCAAACCTCTATGTGTGACACGCCCACAGACGACGCCACGGTTCGCGCTGAAAAACCAAGTATTCTGTGGTGCCAGATTAGAACGCTAGTTCACTGTTTGGAACCTCTTTTGTCCGGTGGAAACACACGGAACCGGTTCAAAATCAAGTTTGTGAACCGGAACGGAGCCGGATCCACGTTGGTGGAAAAGGGGTAACTGAGACTCCTACCCAAAATGACTGAATATAATCAAAAGGTGCTTTAACAAAGTATTATATTTGGAGTGTGAATATTTTTATTCAACCACTTCATTGTAAGTTTTTCTTTCTTTCTTACAGTTTGTTTTTCAGTTGAATTGTGCAGATTATAGGTCACATTAATAATGGTGAAAAAAGTTCTGAAATGATTTAGTGAGAGGTGTTTACACTTTTTATAGCCATTGTAATTTTTTAATAGAAAAATCAGAGATTTGCAATGCCTTCTCTGTTTTCTTCAAAGCTGTCGCAACATGCAGTAATGATTGACAGTAAATATAACTCCTCCTGTTCCAGTTGACTGGAGTATTAATCTTTGCTCTTTTTCCCCCCAGGTAATTTATTTAATCATAAATGTCATCACCCCCCAGTGACACCCCCTGAATTTCTTTTAAAAAATGCACCACTTCTCCCATAGAACTGCTGCAATTACAAATGCTTTGGTATTCACACGTTTATTTTAACACTGAAACAAGAGACAAAAATCTTGGAAAATCTGCTATCATTCCACACAGAGCTTCAGAAATAAATTGGACAAACGTATTGGCACTATCTCAAAATTGTAAGGAATTATTGGATTTCAATTATTGGATGTAATGCTTTTTTTTTTATTTGTACTTAAACTCATCTGGCTGGTAACAAGCTTGGATTATAGGAACACACTTATGCCTAGTTTATACTACACGATTTTTGCCCTGATTTTCACTCGCCGCCTGGTCGCTGCTAGATATGGCAGTTCAGAGGCAACTCTGCGTTCGCTCTGGGATCGAAACTTGGCTCTCGGTCGCTATGTGAGAACTGTTCAACAACTCGATCCGAGCGACTTTCTGAAGAAAAATATCTAGCATGTTAAATATCTGGACCTGTCGCAGACTCAAAATTGTGTACTGTGAAAAGCTTTGCGAGCAGTTTGCGAGTGGCAGCGGGTGCTATGTCGAACTACAGTCAATGAGAACGCAAGATACGGGTGAGGGGAAACCCTGGGGAGGAGTGTAAAAACGTGGGATGTGGGCATAATATAGTTTCTATCAGAATACATCGGCACACACACAAGCTTTACAGTATTTGTGATCTTATCATCCACGCCAAACCATAATACCAACAATGCATTGCAAAAAATATTTATTAACCTCCAGCTCACTACAGAACAGACAATCCCTGCTGGCCGCGTAGCCCAACCCACTCAGATTTATTTATTTTTCCTACTTGCTTTTTGCTGCACATCAGTGCACAACCAACTTTGATCACTCGCTTATTGTTGACAGGCGTTTTTGGGCGTGGTATTTTCTTTTTTTTTTTTTTTTTTTTTTTTTTTTTTTTTTTTTTTTTTTTTTTCCTAATTTTTTCTCCCCTAATCTAGTCGTGTCCAATTACCCTGATTGCGTCCTCTATACTGATTCGACCCTTTACCACTGACTGAGGATGCCTCTCAACTGACATACGCCCCCTCTGGCACGTACAGTCAGTACAGACTGCATTTTTCACCTGCACGAGCTGAGGTCATACACTGACGGGCACTGTGCATGGAGGGCCACACCCCCATCAGCATTATTCCTCAGCCCTGTGCAGGCGCCATCAGTCAGCCAGCAGGGGCCGCAGTTGCACCAGTTATGAGGACCTATGATCCGACTTTCTTACCCTCTAACCCTGAACAACAGCCAATCGTTGTTCATGCTGCCACCCAGCCAGAAAGGCAGAGCTGAGATTCGATACGATGTATTCGAAACCCCAACTCTGGTGCGCTAGCGTACTTTAACGGCTGCGCCACCTGAGTGACCCCTCGTCACTTCTCACATGTTTTTGCGACAAAACATACTTTGGGAGACCAGATAACTTGCCTGCGATTTCTCCTGAACTGTACAGCCATCTGACGACTTGGAAAGTCATGTAGTGTGAACTGTACAGCGATCTGACGACATGGAAAGTCATGTAGTGTGAACTTGGCATTAGAAGCAGTTAATATGCAAGAAAAGGTGACTCAATCTTTATTAGTTTGTACCACACTAAGTATGGAGAAAAGAAGGAAGAGCTAAGAATTAGACTGGACAATTTTTTGCAAAAATAGATATAGATAGATAGATAGACAGACAGACAGATACTTTATTTTGCTTCCTTAAATTTTTGGTGTTTGTGGTAGACCCAAATGTAGTTTCTGATGGTCTGTACGTTTTACTGATTATAAATCTTACATTTATAATTTAAATATAAAGCTTTAAAATCTTACATGTGCCATTAGCTTAACTAAGCAGAAAGTGTTTGAGCTGATTTTTGTTTGTACTCACTTAGTATTAGTGTCCAGCAATAGTCAGCCAGCATTGATGGATTCCTGTAGCCTGTAACACTTTTCCATCGTGGCAAAGTCTTGATAAAAAAAGCGTTCGCCATGTTCATCACTTACTGCACCAAGATTAGCAGGAAAAAAATCCAAGTGTGAATGCATGAAATTAATTTTCAATGACATGTTGCACTTCATCTTTTTGTAAGCTTGAAAAAGGTTGTCAGCCAGTTTGATGTAGTTTGGCACTTGGTAGTTGCAAAATTTTCAGCAACATGCTTGAATGATGTTCAAGCGATTTTCTCAGGTCCCACAAGCAGCTCTTTGAACTGATTGTCATTCATGTGTCAGATTTCAGAATCAGAATCACTTAATTTTGCCAGGTATGTTACACATTTAAGGAATTTGTTTTGGTGATACACATAATACACATGTATGACATGTAACATATTTAACAGGCCTGGCATCACACGGTCTGTTAACAAGTATTTAACCAGGATTTAACCAAGAGAGCAACTGTGGTTAAGAAATGCTACAGCTCTGGGAAAAAAGCTGTTGGCATGTCTGGTTGTGTTCGTTTTGATTGCCCTGAGTCTTCTGCCAGATGGAAGTGTTTTATGAACCAACAAAAATGTCTTCCTTAATCTTGGCATCAGTTATTTTTGGGAACACTTGTCTCAGATAACGAAAACCTTCTTCCTCCTTGTTAATTGTTTTTCTGCCCTGACGAACTGGACAGTTCTTTTTAGTGTAATGTGACTCTATCATGATTGTCCCATTCGCAAATGAAACAGCAATACTTGGTATATCCGGCCGCAATCCAAGCAGCAGTGCCACTACTTTTAAATCTCCACAGGTGTTCTACCACCCTAAATCAGAAAAAGTTGGGACAGTATGGAAAATACAAATAAAAAAAAATGCAGTGTTCCTTACATTTACTTTGACTTTTATTTGATTACAGACAGTTTGAACTAGGGCTGGGCGATTTTGCAAAAAAAAAAAAAAAAAAATTAGATTATTTTAAAATTATACCCGATTGTCGATTACGATTTCGATTATTTTTTTTTTTTTTGTATAATGCAATTAAAATAAGACTCAAATTTCTTTTTTTGCATTGTAATTAAAGGCTGCAGAAGTGCAAAAATAGTAACAGCACCACCTATAATTATCCTTTTAAGGGACTCAAACTTAAAACAATAACGATATCACAATAATTAACAATAATTAAAACAAAATAGATCTAAATTATCTATATCCTTATCTATCTATATCTAAGAATAGCTCACAAACAACTTTTATTTTAAATAATGTTCAGCAGAACCTCCTTACATTAGGAAAAAAACTACAAAAAGTTATTTACAGGTTTCTTAAAAGGAACACGAGCCTGTACTGTGCTGTTTCCACCACTGAGTGAGTCTGTATCAGTACCTACATTGGGGGGGCATCAAGTGATCACTCAGCTCAGCTTTGATTTTGTCCTCTTGTGATTTGGGGGGTGGATACAACATTTTAAACATTTAAGGATGTGTAATGTGTCATTTTAGTCCCATAAAACTTTCAAACTGTATTAACCACTATTATGTGTTGTAGAATGATTCGATTCTATTGAACGGCCCTTTAAGCCAAAATAAAGGAACCGATTCGCGCATTTGGGAGTGGTTACATACAAACGGCTCTTTAAAAGGAACAAGAGACAAAAGATCCGACTCCCCATCACAGAATTCACTGCAGCAGTTTCCCAGACGCGATTTTTTTTACTCAGTAACGGATGTGATTTAAAATGTAGCGAATTACAATTCTTAGTACAAAACTTACTTAAGTAAAAGTAAAATTACAGGCTGTAAAATCTACTTTAAAAAGTACACGTACACAAAATTACAGTAACGCGAGTAAATGTAATTCGTTACTTTCCAGCCAATCCTGATTGCGGTCATCGGCTCCGTGTTTTGATTCAGTTCAGCGGTGTTTGATTCAGTGGATCTTAATTAAACTCTTCTGTTTGTGTCTCGTTTTGCCGATCGTGTTTGCGCTCCTTATTACTGAATCTAACCGTTACCGTGTATAATCCTTGTAGTCTTCCGTTTACTGTTTTAGTTTATCCTCTGGTTTTGGACTCTACCTGATTTTGTACACTGTTTTCGCCCTTTTGCCCTTAAACTTTCCCTGATTTATATTCCGCGAGCGTCTGCTCAGTTTCTGCTTCGTGACATGTTGGTATTTTAATTAAAATATAAAGTATGTAAACAATCGCGATTGTCACATTCTAACATCGGGTGAAAACGCTCATGCGAATTAACCGAATTAATCGTGAAAATCGCCCAGCCCTAGTTTGAACCCAAGATACTTTATGTTTTGTCTGCTCAACTTCATTTTATTTGTTAGTATACCTCCATTCCTGCATTTCAGGCCTGCAACACATTCCAAAAAAAAAAAAAGTTGGGACGGGGGCAATTTAGGTCTAGTAATGAGGTGAAAAAACAAAATGATGTGATGTCAACAGGTGATTGTGATCATGGTTTGGTTCAAAAGCAGCATCCAGGAAAGGCTGAGTCTTTGATGAGCAAAGATGATCAGAGGATCTCCAGTTTGTCAACAAATGCAAGAAAAAATGATTAAAATGTTTAAAAACAATGTAACAATGGAGGGGATTTGCATATTTCTCCCTCTACAGTGCATAAAAATGTAAAGAAATTTTACAGCCTGTGGCACTGTAGCTGACCTACCTGGATGTGGACAGAAGAGAAATTGATTCCTACAGAGAGGTTTAACATGTATGGAAAACAGTATACGTTTTATATTCCTTAGCGGTTTGTGTCCATACTTTAACCAGACAGTAGGAGTCACTGTTGTAGCATCAACAAGTAAATTATCACCTGGCCGTCCCTCCCTCAGTCACAGCCCGTTGCTTTCCAGCACCTGACGAGGCTAGTGACACCACTGAGACTGAAACCTCGCCTATCTTAATCCACGCTTCTACAACTTACTAATGAGCAAATGATAAGTGTGTGTGTGTGTAAGTGTGTGTGTGTCTTTCACAGCTTGGTTCCCACAGCTGCTTTCATTAATCATACTGCAGGGGAACAGAGCTGAGCTGACTGATCACACATGCGTGTGGGTGCTTATACACAGACAGGGACATGTGTATGTGCTTAACATTCAGCACTCTCTCATTAGTTGCTCATTAAGCACATACACACATATACTTTTTACCTACAGTCTCTGTCACGCACAAACATGCATATTTACACGGGTCACGATCGTACCTGTTACCTGAATACCAATAGGACTGGTGTTTTGCTTCGATATGTTTGTGTCTGGTTTGACACGGCGGATGTTAACATGCTTATCAAGCAATAAGGGTGCATTTAAATGAGACGCCGGCTGTGCCGTTGTGTCCTATAGAGTGTGGCGGTGCTGCTCAGCTAGCCGTTGCGTTTTCCTAACTGGCGCACACCGCTCACTTGTTGCTTTGGGCTCACGATTTTTGCGCTTTTCATGCCACTCAAAGTTCACCTGATTAAACTTTGACCAACTTTGCCACTGACTTTTTCAAAGCGCCTCCAATGAGACAAACTGTTTGATATGACATGGTAAAAGCGACTTATGCCAAGTTCACATTACACGACTTTCCATGTCGTCAGGTCGCTGTACAGTTCACACTACACGACTGGATCTCTTGTAATCGGGAGTCTTTCAAGTCGGTGTGTATTTCACACGACTGATCGGCGATAGGGGATTTCACACTACACCATCCATCACCAACTGGAATCGCAGGCGAGCTTCTCTGCTCTCCCAAACCACGTTTTGTCATGAAAACAATCGCGAGAAGAGACGAAAGGTTTAATGATACCACGTCCAAAAATGCACTTCGTAGCGAGCGTTCAAAGTTTGTTCGCTGATGTGCAGCGTAAAAGCAAGTAGGAAAAATAGGAACAGCTGGATTGTTCTATAGTGAGTTGGTCAGAAATACTGTGTGTATGCCGATGTATTCTGATATAAACTATATTATGCCCAAGTCCCACCTTTTTACAACGCCTCCCCTGCATTTCCTCCCACACCATATCTTGCCTTCTCACTGGCTGTTCAACATAGCACTCATTGCCAGTTGGGCAACTCAGATCCAGATATTTGACAAGCTAGATATCTGTCTTCAGTCGCCGACTGCTCCGCGAGCCGTTCAGATCGAGTTCTTTAGCAGTTCACACATAGTGATTGAGAGCCGAGTTTCAATCACCGAGCGAACGCTGAGTTGCTCCCAAGCCGGCAAATCTAGAACCAACTAGTTGGCGAGTGAAAATCAGGGCAAAAATCGTGTAGTGTAAACTAGGCATTAGGCAGTATGAACAACACTTAACGGGACTTATTGTATTAAAACAGCGACCAAAAAATTCCATTAGTGAAGAGAACTTTTGACCTTTAATAATTAAGAGAGATTTAGTGTTCCTTATTTAATACATTAAATCACATTAAGTAGTTTTATACTCTCTTGAAAAAGCTGACTTTAACAATTTCTCAAGTTTAAAAGGGAAACAGTAAGGGACAATACAGCTAAACATAAATGTATGTGGACGCTTTTAGAGTGAATTTGAAGGTTACACACATTCAACTCATATTCGCACTTTGATGACGTTTTACCACACCGCTCAAGCCAAGTGCTGAACAAAGTGCCGATTTACGTCGAGACTCAAAAAACGCTTCTCATGTGAATGTGCTTTTAGAATAATTCTGTACAATGCTGTACGGCTAATACTCTCATTATTCTGCATTCATTGAAAGTGTCAGTGGTAAGTGCATACGGAGGCCCAGAGTGCAGATTAAGGGAGATGAAGCCACCTCTTACTTTATAAACCAATGATGATAAATGAACTCTGTTTAAATGGAACCAATTAATAACCGTGACTAACCCTTTATTATTGACTACAGAGAGGGGCATTTTATGTGAAAATAATTCTTCACTATTAAATCTGGATACATGCAGGTTAACATTGATAATTAAAGAAAACACTGTGTATTAATGGTTTTCTATTTAGAGGAAGCCTGTGAAGAACTATGCCTTTAACCAACAGTATCTGCTGCCAGCTGTTTATTGTGCTGGACTTCTGTAGTGGTGTGGGCAGTGATCATGTCATGATCATTAGGTCCAGTAATTGATTGCTTTGCATGCCCACCGGTATTACAAATGCTCAACATTTTTAGAAATTCTATGGAATGTTGTTTAGCCTACCAGTGCCCTGTTTTTAGCATATACATGAAATTTAAAGCTATAAAATCATCCAATTTTGTTTAATTATATCATGTCAAGCCGTAGCCTAGTGGTTAAGGCACAGGACTAGTAATCCAAAGGTTGCTGGTTCAAGCCCCACCACTGCTAGGTTGCTGCTGTTGGGCCCTTGAGCAAGGCCCTTAACCCTCAGTTGCTCAGACTGTAATGTAAGTCGCTTTGGATAAAGGCGTCTGCTAAATGCTGAAAATGTTAAATGAAAATGTTAAATGTCATCCACTTGATATAAAAACATTTATGTAAAACGATCTTCCCAGACAGATTTTGGTTCAATCTCATAATGGAGATGCCTTCAGATATCTTAGTCTAGTGCGATACACAGTGTAGATTCATAGCATAACAAAGTGTTTATTTGGGATTAAGTGTGATTTGAGTATTAAGTATTTGGGTGGGCGGCACAGTGGCTCGGTGGGTCGCACGGTCGCCTCACAGCAAGAAGGTCCTGGGTTCGATCCCCAGGCGGGGCGGTCCAGGTCCTTTCTGTGCGGAGTTTGCATGTTCTTCCCATATCTGTGTGAGTTTCCTCCGGGAGCTCCGGTTTTCTCGCACAGTCCAAAAACATGCAGTCAGGTTAACTGGAGACACTGAAATGCCCTATAGGTGAATGGGTGTGTGTATGGGTGTGTGTCTGCCCTGCGATGAACTGGCACCCCATCCAGGGTGTTACTGTGTGCCTTGCGCCCCTTGAAAAGCTGGGATGGGCTCCAGCACCCCCTAACATCCCTCCCCCCACCCTAATTAGATAAGCGGTTAAGAAAGTGAGTGGGTGAGTGAGTATTTCGGTTAAGTGTGATTTCAAATACTACACCAAGACAACCAAGAGCAAGTGTCTCTTCAACATTTCCATTAATACATTTGTCCTCCTGACACTGCTAGCTTCACATACATGCCAAAGGCATTATTAAATTCTGCATTCGCAAGCTTTTCAGAATCTCAGAAATATCAGATAGACTTCAGCAGGGGGTACATTTACTTATGCAGTGATAACAAAAGGCATGAGTAATGCCTATTTATTTATGTTTGGTCAGTAATTTGTCTTTTACAGTAGACACTAAACATTTATTGTTTCTTTTTGTCAGTGTGTGGTTGAAAGCACAGCTAGATCTACAGCTCCCCAATGTCTAGTTCTAAAACATCGGTTTAAAAATTATCCAAGATATATGATAAATAAAAATTTCTGCAACCCAAAACTTGTAGAAACTTAAATGTTAGGAAAGACTAATCATTTAAACATTTACTGTATTGTGTCTCTGATTTGACAGTCTTACATCTTTATGACCAGTCTGTATTCATGCACAAAACACCACTGAAAACTGTAGCTCCCCTGTGTACTCCAAAAATAAAAAGGCACATTTTACTTTGATTAAAAGGGCGGCACGGTGGCTAAGTGGGTAGCACTGTCGCCTCACAGCAAGAAGGTCCTCGGTTTGATCCCTAGGTGGGGCGGTCCGGGTCCTTTCTGTGTGGAAAGTCCAAAGACATGCAAGTGAGGTGAATTGGAGACACTAAATTGTCCAGGACTGTGTTTGATATAACCTTGTGAACTGATGAACCTTGTGTAATGAGTAACTACCGTGTCTGTCATGTTATGTTGGAACAGGAAGGGGCCATCCCCAGACTGTTAACACAAAATTGGGAGCATGAAATTGTCCAAAATCTCTTGGTATGCTGAAGTATTAAGAGTTCCTTTCACTGGAACTAAGGGGCAGAGCCCAACTTCTGAAGAACAACCCCACACCATAATCCCCCCTCCACCAAACTTTACACTTTTTTTTTTTGCAGTCAGACAAGTACCGTTCTCCTGGCAACCGCTAAACCCAGACCCGTCCATCGGATTGCCAGACGGAGAAGCGTGATTTGTCACTCCAGAGAACACGTCTCCACTGCTCTAGAGTTCAGTTGCATTGCGCTTGGATGCAGCTGCTCGGCCATGAAAACCCATTCCATGAAGCTCTCTACGCACTGTTCTTGAGCTAATCTGAAGGCCACATGAAGTTTGGAGGTCTGTAGCGATTGACTCTGCAGAAAGTCGGCGACCTCTGCACACTATGCGCCTCAACATCCGCTGACCCCGCTCTGTCATTTTACGTGGTCTACCACTTCATGGCTGAGTTGCTGTCGTTCCCAATCGCTTCCACTTTGTTATAATACCACTGACAGTAGACTGTGGAATATTTAGTAGTGAGGAAATTTCACGACTGGACTTGTTGCACAGGTGGCATCCTATCACGGTACCATGCTGGAATTCACTGAGCCCCTGAGAGAGATACTCATTCTTTCACAAATGTTTGTAGAAGCAGTCTGCATGCCTAGGTGCTTGGTTTTATACACCTGTGGCCATGGAAGTGATTAGAACACCTGAATTCAATGATTTGGATGGGTAAATACTTTTGGCAATATAGTGTATGTCTGGGGGGTGTCCACATACTTTTGCTGTACATCATTTTAGCATTTAGGGATATGTAAAACCTGTTCGCCATTCAAAAACCACTCTGGCAGCATGTATTTAAGATGAAGCAATGGCATATAATACAGGCTTATACCTCCTCATCAGTCTTCTCTTCTGACATCTTTGATCTTTTTATTCTTTTTAACATCATTCTCTCTCATTTTCTCTTTTCCCCGAGGTGAACATTTAGTTATCCATTAAGGACGTACAAGGGTCCTTGACATTTAATTTCCTGTTTGCAGTGCACTGTTCCCCTGTCTGTGTGCCACTCAGTACTCTGGCACTCTCTGCTTTTGTGTCTGTCTGTCAGCACATTATGCTTCTGTACATGTCTGTAAGTGCTCAGTGTCCAGAACAGCTCTGTGTGGAGTAAATGAGACACTGCTTGTTCTTGATCCAGCTGCTTTCTTCAAATATAATGGGATGTTGGTCAGGTGCTACACCTGTCGATCATAAATTGCTCTAACAAGCCCAGGGGAATAAAATGTAATTATAGCTGAGTTATTAAAAAAATGTTAGCTGAAATTAAAAAAAAATCCATCTGTTGGTTCTACAAGCTGCATATGAATGTGTTTGTTTCAAGTCCTTCATTCCTTTCATATATAGCATGGTTGGAGAATCATTTAAAATCTTTGCACACATTTGCTATGTGCATATTTTTGTGTAGACGACGCACTTCTGAACTCGATTTTTCGTGGATATTTGTGTGCACATGTTCCCGCAATTTGTGTGTGTGCCCTGTAGAGAGATAAATGAATGTGCTTACTGTCTGCAGGAACAGGTGGCAAAGTCAGCATGGTGGCCCCGCACACATGCACACATACATTCCCGCTCACAAACACTCATCACAAACAAATGGAAGCAATTTGTGTAAATTAAGAGATAACTAGACGTCTGCCCTTGTTCAACACACCAGTGTCCCTCCTGAGCACCTTCACAATGCAGTCCTTTTGCCTAAAATATCTCTTCTAAACGAAAACGCCTGGCTCCCGTCTGCTGTCGGAACTTGTTGTCAGTCGTAAATTGAGGCAGCAGGGAGCCTATATGAAGTGTTAATGAATATATTGTAGACGATGCACCCAATATCAGTGTTCAAACTGAAGCGTTATTGTTTAAGCATTACACTTAGCGAGCACTTTATTAGGTACACCTATCTGGTATACACTGATCAGCCATAACATTAAAACCACCTCCTTGTTTCTACACTCACTGTCCATTGTATCAGCCCCACTTACAGTGGGGCCAAAAAGTATTTAGTCAGCCACTGATTGTGCAAGTTCTCCTACTTAGAAAGATGAAAGATGTCTGTAATTTTCATCATAGGTACACTTCAACTATGAGAGACAAAATGAGAAAAAAAAATCCAGGAAATCACATTGTAGGATTTTTAAAGAATTTATTTGTAAATTATGGTGGAAAATAAGTATTTGGTCAATAACAAAAGTTCAACTCAATACTTTGTAACATGACCTTTGTTGGCAATGACAGAGGTCAAACGTTTCCTGTAAGTCTTTTTGCACACACTGTAGCTGGTATTTTGGCCCACAAATTTTCTATGGGGTTGAGGTCTGGAGACTGGCTAGGCCACTCCAGGACCTTGAAATGTTTTTATGGAGCCACTCCTTCATTGCCCGAGTGGCGTGTTTGGGATCATTGTCATGCTGGAAGACCCAGCCACGTTCCATCTTCAATGCTCTCACTGATGGAAGGAGGTTTTGGCTTAAAATCTCACGATACATGGCCCCGTTCATTCTTCCATTAACACGGATCAGTCGTCCTGTCCCCTTTGCAGAAAAACAGCCCCAAAGCATGATGTTTCCACCCCCATGCTTCACAGTAGGTATGGTGTTCTTGGGATGCAACTCAGCATTCTTCTTCCTCCAAACACGACGAGTTGAGTTTTTACCAAAAAGTTCCATTTTGGTTTCATCTGACCACATGATATTCTCCCAATCCTCTTCTGGATCATCCATATGCTCTCTGGCAAACTTCAGACGGGCCTGGACATGTACTGGCTTAAGCAGGGGGACACGCCTGGCACTGCAGGATTTGAGTCCCTCTCGGCGTAGTGTGTTACTGATGGTAGCCTTTGTTACTTTGGTCCCAGCTCTCTGCAGGTCATTCATCAGGTCCCTCCGTGTAGTTCTGGGATTTTTGCTCACCATTCTCATGATCATTTTGACCCCATGGGATGAGATCTTGCGTGGGGCCCCAGATCGAGGGAGATTATCAATCGTCTTGTATGTCTTCCATTTTCTTACAATTGCTCCCACAGTTGATTTATTCACACCAACCTGCTTGCCTATTGTAGATTCACTCTTCCCAGCCTGGTGCAGGTCTACAATTTTCTTCCTGGTGTCCTTCGACAGCTTTTTGGTCTTGGCCATGGTTGAGTTTGGAGTCTTGACTGTTTGAGGCTGTGGACAGGTGTCTTTTATACAGATAACGAGGTAAAACAGGTGCCATTAATACAGGTAACGAGTGGAGGACAGAAGAGCTTCTTAAAGAAGAAGTTACAGGTCTGTGAGAGCCAGAAATCTTGCTTGTTTGTGGGTGACCAAATACTTATTTTCCACCATAATTGACAAATAAATTCTATAATGTGATTTCCTGGATTTTTTTTTCTCATTTTGTCTCTCATAGTTGAAGTGGACCTATGATGAAAATTACAGACCTCTCTCATCTTTCTAAGTAGGAGAACTTGCACAATCCGTGGCTGACTAAATACTTTTTGGCCCCACTGTACCATATAGGAGCACCTTGTAGTTCTACAATTACTGACTGTAGTCCATCTGTTTCTCTGGATGCTTTGTTAGCCTGCTTTCACCCTGTTCTTCAATGGTCAGGACAAATCCACCTCAAACTTGTTCTCCTGGAGACAGGGGTGTGCCACATACACATGAGCTCCGGGAGCACGGTGAGGCTGGATTAGTGACACATTTAGTCAGATTTGTCCACCATCCGAAGAACATCTGGATTGATAAACATCTTTTGATTGATAAACAGGGTACCAGTTGGGAGACAGAATATACAGAGCAACAGATAGGCTACAGTCAGTAATTGTACACTCACAAAGTTCATGTATTAGGTAGATGTAGCTTATAAAATCATCTCTGAATATAATATGAGTATATTTAAAACAGGCTCTGTAAGCCTATACAACTGTATTTATCTTGCTCTTTTTTGTGTGTAGGTGAGTGTGGTCCAGGACTCTGTAAATATCTCTGGTCAGAACACGATGAACATGGTGAAGGTTCCGGACTGCCGGCTGGCTGACGAGCTTGGAGGATTATGGGAACACTCACGGTTCACCGACTGCTCGCTTTGCGTCGCTGGTCAGGAGTTCCAGGCACACAAAGCCATCTTGGCAGGTAACACACACAAACACACATCTATGAAGTGCAAGAGGTCCTGGCTAATGTGATGTTCTAAACTGTCCAATAGGGTTCTAAAAAAGTGATTTAGCAGACATTATTATTTAGAATGACTTACAAAATGTGCTCGTTCCAACACTGATTAACCTGGACATTAAAACATTGATATCCCACCTTGCAGGTATGCATATATCTCACAAAGGGACATGCCAGACACACAATGTAAACATCGTCAAGTCAAATTTATTTGTATAGCGCTTTTTAGAGTAGACATTGTCTCGAAGCAACTTTACAGAATCCAGGACCAACAGACCAAAAACCCCTGTCGAGCGAGCCTAGGGCGACAGTGGGAAAGAAAAACTCCCTTAAAATTACATGAAGAAACTTTGAGAGGAACCAGAATAATTTGAATGAATTAGATTTACACAAATTATACATATATAAAATTATTTTTTTAACTAAAAGTTATAACTAGTACAAATAATAAACAAGCAATTGAAGTTCATCATTTAGACCAGTCTATGAAAAAGTCCATAGTAAGTTTTGACATTTTCGGTGCAACACACCAGGTCTCCCATCATATCTAGCAGGAGCAGCATTGTTAACAGAGCAGTCTTGACTAGCAGGCTTCAACCTCAGGTAGGTAAACAGGTTTCCATCTGAACCACCTTGTGGTAAAAAAAAAAAAATGTAGTTAAAATGTGATGTGAAATCATCGTAAAATAGCATGAGACTCCAGCATCCCTAATTAATACAGCATAACTAAAAGTGAGAGCTAGCAGGTAACACGTCATAATGGCTTTCACAGGAAGATCTGAGCTATCTGTCACTAACATCTACAAACCTCCAAAAAAATTAAACAGAGAAATCGAATGAAAAAAAATTCTGTTTTCAGTGATTAACTTTTTGTATTTTGTAAATATAACACATTTACAATTTAATGCCTGCAACGCACTTCAAAAAGATCTGGACAAAGGCGTGTTTACCCCGGTGTTCCATCACCTTTCTCATTAATGAGACTTTTAATGGTTTGGGAACTGAGGACACTAATTGTTTCAGCTTTTAAGGTGGAATTTTTGTCCATTCCTGCTTGATTTGAAACTTTAGCTGCTCAAGAGTCCACTGTTGCTGTTATTTAATTCTCTTCATGCTGCACCATACATTTTCAACAGGAGACAGATCTGATCTGCAGGCAGGCCAGTCAAGCACTTGTATTCTGTGTATACGGTTGTAGCACATACAGAATGAGGCCTGGCATCGTCTTGCTGAAATTATCATCGACTTTTTTTTAGGAAAAGACTTTGCCTTGATGGCAGCATGTGTCTCTCTAAAATTTCAAGATATGCATCTGTGGCAGTGGGATGCACCCCATACCTTGACAGATGTTGGCTTTTACACCTTTTGCTGATAACAGTCTGGATGGTCTTTTTCATCTTTGGCAAAGAGAACTCTTTTCTCTCCTTTTTTCTCCCGACTTTTAGCGCGTCCAATTGTCCGATTGCGTCATGCTTCCTCTCCACTAATGCCGGCCCCGGCTCCGACTTAGGTGAACGAAGCTAACCCACGCCCCCTCCGACACGTGGGCAGCAGCCGTATGCAAGATCAGCTGCGGACCAGCCCTGTGTATGGAGAGACACACCCTGATCCACACTCTCTCCCCGTCTCTGTGTAGGCGCCATCAATCAGCCAGCAGAGGTCGTAGTTGCATCAGCCATGAGAGAGTCCCTATCCGGCTCAATATCCCACTCCTATTTGAACAACAGGCCAATCGTTGTTCATGTGGCTGCTCAGCTTAGCCGGCAGGCAGAGCCGAGACTCGATACGATGTATTCGAGATCCCAGCTCTGGTGTGCTTGCGTGTGTTTATACCGCTGCACCACCTGAGTGGCCATACAGACTCATTCTTTGGTAGATCCTCCTTTTATACCCATTCATGATTCCCTCACCTGTTACCAATTTACCTGCTTATTGTGAAACATGGTAACTTGAATATTCTTCAATTTTTTACTCTTATTTTGCCTTATTTTGAAATGTGTTGCAGACACACAGATTTTTCACAGACTGGACTAAATAATAAAGAAGTCCAATTCCTTTTTTGTCCACTAATTATAACTTTTAGTTTAAATTTGTAGGTCTGATTTGTGTGAATCCTATTAATTCAAATTATATTCCAGACCACCAAGAAGGATGAGGTCCCTGCTGAGTCTGGTTCCTCTCAAGGTTTCTTCTTGTAATGTTAAGGAAGATTTTCTTTGCCTCTGTCGTCCTTGGCTTACTTAACAGGGGTTTTTGGTCTGTTGGTCCTGGACTCTGTAAACTTGCTTTGGAACAATGTCTATTGTAAAAAGTGCTATACAAATAAATTTGACTTGACACCAAATTCTGTTTTTCTTTATACAACATTTCCTAGTAGGTTTTCCTAAAATTATTATAGCTAATTTAAAAGTTGTACAATTAATAAGGTAATTTTCTTCCTTTCATCCCTTGCATTTTAATAGCCAGCTTGCCCAGTTGAGGCAGTGTTCCTGGTTATGCCTCCACCTTGTTTTTGCTGAGGTGGGATGAGCTGAGTATTTGATCTAATGTGCCAGACCTCACCTGGCATTCTTAAAATGTCAGAACAGTGGGTGTTTTCGGCTTATCTGTGTAGAAGTGCTGAACTAACATTAGTCTTATAACAAAACATTTTTTTTTTTTTTGCTCTTGTTTAAGGTTGTGTTTGAACATATGGATGTAGGTCCCATATGAATCGTATCTGCTGGGGATGATTTAGATTCTGTTCATCTGTTCTCTGTTTCCCCTTAATAAGTTAATTTAAGGTACAAGCAGATGGCAGGCCCTGGTCATACTGCTCAAGCCTGATCGTGTAGTCTCATTCACCAGGCCCCCGGTGTTTTTTCAACCCAGTCTTTAACACCATCTGTAACATTATAGATTTACAGCTGGCTAGACTTTGACCAAAAGTGTGCTAATATAATTTAATTGAAATTCGTAATAAGGCTAAGCAGCATTGATACCTTTAAATTAAAGGTATTTGTTAAAGCAAATTTTAGAAGTCTTTGTCTCCTGGTCAGGTCACTCACAGATTTTCAGTTAGATGGTATAAGTTCTGGCTGGGCCATTCCATAACTTTGGTAAAGCAAAGTTTGACATCTGGGACAAAGGTGTTAGTGGCAACCATAAGATGATCACTTAACAATCAACAACTGACTTAATGGCTGGACTCTACGATGCCTGCTATTTGTGATCAAGAAGCACAAGAAGGGTCAGTGACTTTAAACAGGCCTTCAGAGTTCTGGGACATATTTCTATGTAGTGATGAAACAAAACTTTAACTCTTTAGCCGTTTGGATCAGCAGAATATCTGTGGCTAGAAAGACGAGGCTTGTATTATGCTTGTGATATTTCTGTTTATAAATGTCGATATAATTATTTATATATTGTTTCTCTCCTTCAGCTCGTTCTCCAGTTTTTGGTGCCATGTTTGAACATGAAATGGAAGAAAGCAAAAAGGTGAGTTAGACAGTTTTGTCCTTTCGTCTTTTTCCACCCTCTCTCTTTTCCCTTCCGTTTCTCAATGACTCTCGGTTGCCTTGTCTAGCTTTTATCCTCTCATTACACTTCAAAGGCCGCAACAAAGCTCCCATGCTGTCAGAAGCACTGAGAGACACGGGGCCTCCCTCAGACTTGTTTGCTTCGTAATAGTATAAGTACTATTCCATTTATTCATTCAGCAGTGAGAAACTGCTTTAGTAACCTCTTTTTTAGGAAGGAGTATTTACATGCCTCTATAAAACGTCAGAAACTTGTACAGTAAGATGATTTTAAATCTTGACTTATTGTAGCTGGATTAAAAAAAAAGTTTGTATCATGAGTTAATATATAACCAAGCTATACACTGAAAAGGCATACCATTATGACCACCTTCTTAATATTGTGTTCGTCCCCCTTTTGCTCTCCTATACGCAACAAACTGTGATGCACTGTGTATTCTGACACCTTTCTATCAGAACCAGCATTAACTTCTTCAGCAATTTGAGCTACAGTAGCTCATCTGTTGGATCGGACCACACGGGCCACACTGTAAAAAATGTATTGTAAATTTTACAGTAAGTTATTGGCAAAAAAGTTGTAGGCCTATCTCTGCTGTGGTCAAAACATTTTCATTAAACTTACATGGATAGCCAGTCAAAATCCATTAGTTTTCTTAGAAGACTGCAAACATTAGCATTCATTGAGTGTTTCTTTTTCTCCACTACTTTGCCACTTTTTTTGCTGATAACCTTTTCAGCAGAGTTCTTGGAGCCAGTGGTTGGGTTAATCCCCACGAAGCACCTGGAAATATCACACAAAAAGATGTTATAATGCAGACTTTTAATGCTACTTTAAAGTTACTTACATCTATACTTTGTAGCCTTACAAAAAAGTTAAATAATTTGAAAAAGGTTTAAAAATCTAAACAATTTTAGTTTCTGCTCAGAGATTTGTTTCACAGAAATGCATTCTAGATTGCTACCAATGATCGTAATATGCAATACACGTAATTTTTATAATTATGATTGAAACATTGCTCTGTGGTACTATGTATTAGGTTTTGTTTCAAATTAATTAACTGATCTGTGAATACTGAGAGCTGTATTTCACAGTATATCCACGCATAAAAACCATAATTTACCTTTGGATGAATTCAAGGGTGCATAAGGTATTCCAGGTTGAAATTATAGAATGAGTCAAACAAACCTGCCAGGCCTGCTGCAAAGTTGGAATGTGAAGACATGACCATCTGCCCCTCAGTACTAATCATCCACTTCACTGAAGTCATTATTTCACCTTAAATTAATAAACATTTATGCATATTAATACTAGGGATGTCCCGATCCGATCTCACAGATCGGGATCGGGGCCAAACAAGGCATTTTTAACTGATCGGAAATCGGCTTTACTAATGCCGATCATAACCCGATCTTTTGTTTTACGTCAGCATGTCCGCTGTGTGGAAATACTTTAAATTGGAAAGTGAAACGAGTCCAACAGTGAAGTGTAATGTCTGTAATGTGAGCGTTTCACGAGGCGGTAGGAGCAGAGCTGCGTTCATTACTGTAGAATTTTACTGTTTATATGGTGTGTGAGTCGAGGATCAAAACAATAACTTTTAATCCGAGTATGAAAACTTCAGGACCATAACATACAGCTTTTACGAGTTTACGTGTTACAAGACTGAACGACATCTCAGTATCAAGCTCTCTGATTGGCTTAGTTATGTAACCGAGCGTCGTAGTGATGCACTTGCTTAATAAAGAAATAAAATACACGGTATATTCACAAATTGTCGGGAGCAAAACACTTTATTAACTTATTCTGTTCCGAATAGCGGACAGCCAGAGCCGAGCACGCTATCCCATGCACTATGGAAGCCCCAAAGGGTCAAAACACACTCACTTTGCGTAGACCCGTCCATCAAACCATTGTCACAATACAAGCACTTTAAGAACTGGCTTTCCTTCATAACAAAAGAGTGACTTTCCATTTTATTTTGGTATTCAGGTTTTACTGTAATGCTGTTAAGTAACTTATTTGTTTTTTTATATTCAAGTTAAGCATTTTTAGTGTATCACTGCATTAAACAGAATTATGTTCTTTGAATATAAAGTTCAAAGTGAAACTGTAATTATCTCACTTCATTTTTACTACAATGCTGCACTAGGTTTGTTTACTTTTATTTTGTAAAATAATATTAAGCAATAGCTTGGATGCAGGCAATTTTTTTCCTACAGCACTGCAGAGCTATTCAGTTGTTAAACATATACATTGGATTAATTTGAATAACTGTAATGTACTTGAAGTGTGCACTGTGTAAACAGTGTTATCTAGTTCTTATCTAGACAATATCTAGAAAATAAAAGTATCGGTTTGAGAATCGGTATCGGATCGGGATCAAAATTAAAGATCGGGATAGGGATCGGGAACAAAAAAACTTGATCGGGACATCCCTAATTAATACCTTTAATAAGACCAAGCAAATATTTAAAGGAAAACAACCAGATCCGAACCCTATTTTCTAAAAATTTTGGATTCATATTTTTAGAGACAAAAATAATAAATTTAATGTTGAGTTGAATCAACAATACTGCTAGAGAATGTTACAAAACATCAAAATAAACCACTTTTTGCCACAGACCGGTTTATAATGTTATTATCAGTGCAAAATGGAAGTTTGACGTTTTAAATAAACACTGAATCAACTGATAATTTTTGTCCCTAGTAAAAATATTAACCCAAAACAATGAGAAAATAGGACCCAGTTTAAAAAAATGTTTCCCTTTATGCCAAAATAATACATTAGTTCACTACCTTGAAAAATCAGTCTTGGAGAGTCTGGCAAAGAAAGTGGCCGGTGTGTCTATGGCCTAAAACACAAGATATATATATATAGACTTAAATTACTGACACAGTTTGAGATTCATTCTGGAATAAATACAAGCAGTCTTAGAATTAGAGTTTAAGCTCATATATCTTCACTAAGTAAAAGCAAATCAAATTAATACCTACATCAACTTCAAAAATCAGTCCATCAGACTTCTCCTTAAAGTATGCCATTAGCAGAAGAACAATGCATGGTACCAGTACAGTAGGTCGGGTGGATTTGGTGCATTTTTATGCACTTTCAAGTGCTGGGTAAAGGCAAGAAGAGTATTACATTCGTTTTCACACAACTTGCAAATTTATATTGCTTATTTCAAGTCTAAAACGAATATTTAAACTTAAAAATAGTAAATTAAACAGCTCATTACTTTGATGCTGTTTACTTAAACATCATAAATAAAGGAATGCAGTCAAAGTTTGAACTTAGCAAAATAGTAAATAAGTAAAATACTAAGTAGTCAGTATAGAGCTACTTCTTTAGTGTAGCCAGTCTTTTAAAACACAAACAATAGCATTAAGATTTATACCTTCTTTAACCTGCAAGATTTGACTTACTAATAAATGTGTGACTATTACCAATAGTTTTTTTACGTTACCTTTGTTGGTATGCAGTTTGCACATATCCCAAAGTGACTGTATTGCCACAGGTTGCTAGCGCTAGTTTTATAAAAGTACTAAATGTTTAGTATTTTCAACTTGGTCACGCTATTGGTGCGTAAAAAAAAAAAAAAAAGGGTGTTTATACTTACAAAGCTCTCCGTTACTTGTCTGAATGGCTGATAGAGGCAGCAAGAAACTCACGACACAGCAGTAAATCCTCGGAATTTTGCGATTTTACAGCGGGCAAAATAACCGCTTGTTTTTTGCTCATATTTTACTGCTTAATTTACAGCTGGCAGTTGTAAGCACATTATGACCCAAAATGCTTTGCGTTCTACAGTATAACCATGGAAAAGCGTTAAACAGTAATTTACTGTACGATTTTACTGTAAAAACTACAGCAATTTGTTACAGTGCAGCCTTCGCTCCCCACGTGCATCAATGAGCCTTGGCTGCCCATGACCCTGTCGCCAGTTTATCACTGTTCCTTCCTTGGACCACTTTTGATAGATACTGCAGACCAGGAACACCCCAAAAGAGCTGCGGTTTTGGAGATGCTCTGACCCAGTCGTCTAGCATCACAATTTGGCCCTTGTCAAACTTGCTCGAATCCTTACGCTTGCCCTTTTTTCCTGCTTCTAACACATCAAATTGAGGATAAAATGTTCACTTGCTGCCTAATATATCCCACCCACTAACAGGTGCCGTGATGAAGAGATAATCAGTGTTATTCACTTCACCTGTCAGTGGTCATAATGTTGTGCCTGGTTGGTGTACATCTGTCAAGTTGCATGGCATGTTACATGGTGTGTAATCTTCCACTAAGATCTTGTGGAATGTAGTTTAGGATTGTGGTTACTAAATTGGTTGGTTTTTTAGCGGCTTTCCTTTAAATCTGCTAAATGATTTGCACTTTATTATTTGTCAGTTTGTGAGTGTAAGTCTGTGATTAAGGAATAGATGTAAATTTGTAAATGACAGGGGTTTTCTGTGCTTACAGCTTAAAATAATTATAGTTGGGAAGTTAGAGATTGATTTAGAAATGGTCACCCACTAGGCATAACATTATGACCACTGACAGGTGAAGTGAATAACTGATTATCTCTTCAATGTCTTTATCACAGCACCTGGTAGTGGGTGGAATATATTAGGCAGCAAGTAAAAATTTTATCCTCAAAGTTAATGTGTAAAAAATTTGTTTGACACGGGCCAAATTGTGATGGCTAGACGACTGGGTCAGAGCATCTCCAAAACTGGTGGGGTGTTCCCGGTCTGCAGTGGTCAGTATCTATCAAACGTGGTCCAAGGAAGGAACAGTGGTAAACCAGCGACAGGGTCGCCAATGCGCCAAGGCTCACTGATGAACATGGGGAGCGAAGGCTGGCCTGCGTGGTCCGATCCAACAGACGAGCTACTGTAGCTCAGATTGCTGAAGAAGTTAATGCTGGTTCTGATAGAAAGGTGTGAGAATACACAGTTTGTTGTGTATGGGGCTGCAAAGCCGCAGACTAGTCAGGGTGCCCATGCCCAGTCCACTGCCGAAAGCGCCAACAATGGGCACGTGAGCGTTGGAACTGGACCACGGAGCAATGGAAGAAGGTGGCCTGGTCTGATGGATCACGTTTTCTTTTACATCACGTGGATGGCCGGGTGTGTGTGCGTCACTTACCTGGGGAACACATGGCACCAGGATGCTCTATGGGAAGAAGGCAAGTCAGCGGGGGCAGTGTGATGCTTTGGGTAATGTTCTGCTGGGAAACCTTGGGTCCTGCCATACATGAGGATGTTATTTTGACACGTACCACCTACCTAACCATTGTTGAAGACCATGTACACCCTTTCATGGAAACTATTCCCTGATGGTTGTGGCCTCTTTCAGCAGGATAATGTACCCTGCCACAAAGTGCCAAAAATGGTTCAGTAATGGTTTGAGGAGCACAGCAATGAGTTTGAGGTGTTCACTTGGCCTCCAAATTCCCCAGATCTCAATCCAATCGAGCATCTGTGGAGTGTGCTGGAAAAAAAAGTCCAATCCATGGAGACCCCAGCTCGCGACTTACAGGAGTTAAAGGATCTGCTGCTAACATCTTGGTGCCAGATACCACAGCACATGCTTTGACGGGTCAGGGACCAAAACAATGTTAGGAAGGTGATCGTATGTATGTATGTATGTATGTATATATATATATATATATATATATATATATATATATATATATATAGATATAGATAGATAGATAGATAGATAGATAGATAGATAGATAGATAGATAGATAGATAGACACACACCATCAGGTTTTACTAGTTATTTTAACAAGCATCTTCCTAATAGTGACACACTTCCAGAAGTCACTTTCACTTCAGTGTTTTCTCTATTTTTTCCTTACTAACATAACATCCTGGGTCACTTCACCTTTTTTCCTTTCATTTTTACCCAGTTCTCTGTTTCTCAGAGTTTCATCATGCCTTTTTTCGCTTACAAGATGTGCTTGCGTTTGGGATTTGTAGATCTGGCTCCTGAGAAACAGTTTCGAAGGCTTTTCCAATTTTTGCTGGGAAGCTCAAACTTGACAGATTTGGGCAGTAGTGGACATTGTTCTCCCTTCTGTGTATTTTTCTGTCTGTCTGTGCTCTAAGAATGATACATTTTATTTTATACTATACTGCAAGACTTTTAATGAAATTTCGTATGTTTTGTATGTTTATCACAATTATTGTCACATAATAGCCTAATTACAGTTATTAGTGCCGATTATGAATTGGTACACAATCCTAATTAATAAAGCATTGACAAACACCAGGTTATTTACTATAATTAATGGAATAGTTTAAACTGTTTTATCAGTCAAGGCCTTTATTCTACAGACTGGCTAAATTTGTTTTGTTGATTACCAGTTGTATTTGTTAAGGCTTTTTGTAATTAATATAATATTTATATGAAATAAAAATCAATAAGTCAATAAGTGTAATCATTAATCACAATTACAGTGGTACCTTGTAACTGAACTCAAAAATTCAAAAATCAAAAAACTCAAAATCTTTGAAACTCAACACCCTTCGTCGAGAAATCCGTACCCTTAAACTCAACGTTTCCCTTAAACTCAACGTGTGTGCAATGCCTGTTTTGTTCAGCGGTGCAGTAAAACGTCTTGCGAACATGAGACAAATCTGCATTTGTGTGGAATAACCGTCAAATCCACTCTGAAAGCTCCACATGTATCTGTGTTTAGCTGGATTTTTTTTTCTGTTTCACTTTTAAACTTGTGTTATGGCTCAGGGTTCTGAGAAATTGTGAAAATCAGCTTTTCTGAGAGTCTAATCATTAAAAAAAATAATGTAACTTAATGTATAAAAAGAACGACATAGAAACACTAAACCTCTCTTAATTATTACTGTTTGTAAGTTCTCTCCACTAATTAAGAAGTATAAGAAAACAATAAAGAAGTAAAAGTGCAGGTTTTATTGTATTTTTTGTAAGTGTCAAAAACACGGGACCATGAAACACATTAACAGGTTTCCCATACATCCTAATGGGAAAAAATACCTTAAAACTCAATGCCTTTTAAACTCAACGCCACTGCCAGAACAAATTGACATTGAGTTTCAAGGTACCACTGTATTTGCATTTTACCTGGTGTTTGAGTGGCACAGTGGTAAAGTGTTTGGAAGGTTACATTGTGTATAAACTAGGGCTGTCAAACGATTAAAAATTTTAATCGCGATTAATCTCAGAATTTCATATAGTTAATCGCGATTAATCGCATTAAAAAAAAATCTGTGTAAATGTTATAGAAAACAAGGATTTTTAAGTGAAATGTTACAATTAAAATGGTGAACACATTTTATGCTAAATGTACTTATGTTAAAAACTGCTGGGACAAGAGAAAACTGTAAGGGAGTTTATTCACTCACATACTAGGCAGTAAATGTCAGATTGTAGGTTAGAATTTCTCCATCAGCAAACATTGTAGATCAGCGGTGCTTTAGGTGGGATAAGGCGTAGTTATTGTATCAGACTTGTCTGTGGTTGTATCGTGACGATGGTTTGATGGACGTTTCTACACGAAGTGAGTGTGTTTTGACCCTTTGGGGCTTCCATAGTTCATGAACTAACGTGCTCGACTCAGCTTTCCGGTATTCGGTACAGAAGAAGAAGTTAATTAAGTGTAATAAAGTGTTCTGCTCCCGACAACTTGTGAATATAGCGTGTATTTATTTCTTTATTATGCAAGTGCATCACTACCACGATCGGTTACATTATGTTAACAAACCGCAAATGAAAAACGGTGGCAAGTCCGACATTAAAACGTTTGTTCTACCAGTCAAGTGTCAACATGAACTAGAATTTGCGTTAATGGCACTAATTTTTTTAATCGCGTTAAATTGAGGTCGCGTTAATGCGTTATTATCGCGTTAACTTCGACAGCCCTAGTATAAACCAAACCAGCTTTACAGAACAGGTTTAATTTTTCCTATAAATCATGACTTTGTGTAGCATTTAGTCCAGCAACACTTGGACAGCCCTAACACCAACACCCATGTGCTGTTTGTAGACTTTATTTCTGCATTTAACACTTTCTTTAACTTCTACTGGAAAAACTTTAGCAGCTTGATGTTCCCCCATCTGCTAACTTTTTGTCTAAAAGGAAACAAACCAAATTTCAGACCCTCTCTGCCTCAGCATTGGTGTTCCACAGGGATGTGTGCTCTTTTCCCTGCTTTACTCTCTGTACTTCAGTGACTGCACTTCTAACAGTGAATCTGTTAAACCTGTCAAGTTTGCAGATGACACTATCCTTGTTGGTCCACGTACCACGAGGAAATAACACGGCTGGTGTCATAGTATGGAGCTAACAACCTGAACATAAAAACACAAAAAAAACTGTAGCGATGATCATCGGTTTCAGAAAGAAACCCATTCCACTGTCTCCACTGGAAATACACAGCTGCACAGTCAGCAGAGCTGGGTGTTACAAATTCTGGGCACCACCATAAAACAGAATCCCAAATGGGACAGACCCAGCACAGCAGTTTTCTAGAAAGCCCAGCAGCGCTCAAAAAAATTTGGGCTGCCTCAAGCACTGCTCGTCCAATTCTACACTGCAATAATAGATTTCATCATCACATCCTCACCTCTGTCTGGTTAGGCTCCAAGCATACCAAGCATACAGCATGATGTGCAGAGAAAATCTTTGGCTGTCGGCTCTCCACCCTAAAAGATCTTTACTAGTCTAGAATGAGGAAGAGGGTGTGAATAATCATGGCCGACCCCTCACACCCTGGTCACTTTGTTTTCCAGTGGTTTCCATCTCACCAGACACTAAGAGTGAGAGCTTTAAATCTCGGACCCTCATCATCCTCCACAGCTTCTTTGCCCTGGCCATCATCCTAAACAAGGACCCTTCTCACATCCATCTGCAGCACAAGCAATTTATTTACACTTGCTGTACATACGTAACCATTGTATATACCATGACCCAATCCTTCTGTTCAAGTGCCTCTTTTTTTGTTTTTTGTTTACTGAAGTCAGTGCACATATGCACTTTGTTACCCATTTGTTACCCATCAGATGCCAAACAACTAATATCTGCCTACATTAAAAATTTGTGGCAAATAGAGTGGAACACATAAAGCGAAAATAAACTTTATAAAATGTGTCCGGACATTTCCCTAAATAGAAACAGAGCCAGAAAAAAAAACAGCCCGTATTGATCATGTGGTTTAATACAGATTCTGCACTGGACACATACGGTTAACACACATACATCTTGTATTAGGGGAAGCTCCTCCACTCTGTGATACCTGCCATATATTTGATTTAATCAACCATATACTAGCTGAATGTTTTAAATACTTATAGCAACGACAATCTATAGCAATACCCAAGACTATGAGAAAAATCTTTAATCAAGCCAAAATAAAAAGAGTCCTCAAGTTTTTAGAAAGAAATTGGTCTAAAAGAGTGCATCTAAAGAACAACACTTGACAAGTACTATAAACTGAAATATGAGAATTACCTGCCTTTCCTGCCGTGAATATGTGGTGGTACCTTGAAACTCAGCGTCAGTTGGTTCTGGGAGTGGTGTTGAGTTTAAAAGGCGTCGAGTTTTAAGGTATTTTTGTTCCATAAGGATGTATGGAAAACCTAGTAATGCGTTCCATGGTCCTGTGAAACTGCATATATTTTAGGCCATTGTAACATAATGGGGTTGTTTTTGACACTTATACACTGAAAATAACACAAATATAATATAAAAACCACTGAAATACAATTAAAAACAGTTAAAAAATTAATTAAATAAAAAAATAAAACCTGCACTTTACCTTTACTTTTTTATTGTTTTCTTATGTTTCTTAATTAGTGGATAAAACTTATGAGCAGTAATAATTAAGAAAAGTTTAGTGTTTCTGCATTGTTCTTTTAATACATTGTCACATCAAGCTTTTTTTAACAATGAAGAAGAAGAAGATATACTTTATTTGTCACATATACAGTGGTGTTCAAAAAATAGCAGTCCAACACCATTAACCTGATAAATCACTGTTTTTAGTAGAAATGCTATTTCTACATAGCAAAAAATTTACTTTAAAGTGTAGTAGAGTAATGAAAACAAAACAAACCCAACAATTAGGACATGCATTCCACTCATTCTGAGTAATTGAAGCATTGATCGAAAGGGGCTTGTTCAATATAATAGCAGTGAGGAGTTCAATTGGTGAAATCATTCATTCTGCAGAAGAACGGGTGTAAAATTTGGCCCTTATTTAATTTAGGAGGGTGGCAAATATTGCACAGCTTGGTCATAGCACATTTCCTTCTGAAATACTGGGAAAAATGGGTTGTTCCAGACATTGTTCTGATGAACAGCGTACTTTGATTAAAAAGTTGATAGTAGAGGGAAAAACATACAGAGAAGTGCAGCAAATTATAGGCTGCTCAGCTAAAATGATCTCAAATGCCTTGAAGTGACAACCAAAACCTGAAAGATACGGAAGGAAGCGTGGAACTACTGTTCAAATGGATCGAAGAATAGCCAAAATGGCAAATACTTAGCCAATGATCACCTCCAGAAAGAATTAGGAACATCTGAAGTTACCAGTAAGTACAGAAGATGATTAAGTGAAGCCAATTTACCAGCAAGAACTCCTTGCAAAGTCCCGTTGTAAAGAAAAAGACAAGTCCTGAATGGGTTCAGATTTACCAAGGAACACATTGACTGGTCCAAAGAGAAACGGCTCAACATTTTGTGGACTGGTGAAAGCAAAATTGTTCTTTTTGGGTCTAGTGGCTGTAGACAGTATATCAGACGACCATCGAGCACTGAATTCAAGCCAAAGTTCACTGTGAAGACAGTAAAGCATGGTGGTACAAAATGATGATATGGGGATGTTTCTCATACCATGGTGTTACGCCTATTTATCGCATACGAGGGATCATGGATCAGTTTAAATATATCAGAATACTTGAGGAGATCATGTTGCCCTATGTCGAAGAAGAAATGTCCTTAAAATGGGTGTTTCAACATGACAGTGACCCAAAACATCTTGGTTACAGACAAACAAGACTGAGGTAATAGAGTGACCAGCCCAATCCCCTGACTTCAATCCCATAGAGAACTTGTGTTCTGATATCTGAGGCAAAACCCAAAATTGCAGAAGAACTGTGGAATGTAGTCTGATCATCCTGGACTGGAATACCTGTTCAGAGGTGCCAGAAGTTGGTCGACTCCATGCAACACAGATCTCAGAAACAATTGTTTTGCCACTAAATATTAGTGCAGTAATTTAAAGTAAAGTGAAACCTCAAACATTTTTTCATGTTATAGATAATTTTTTTGAGTTTTTAATGAAAAATGCTGGCACTGCTATTTTTTTGAACAGCCTAATATTCATTTTTCTTAACTTTCTGTAAAGGATGAACACAAACTGGCAAAATTTTGTTAATGTTTTGATTTAGAATTGAAAGTGTAGTATTTTCAGTGCATTTGCATTTATGGAAATAAAAGTTATTATAATGATTTTGTGCTTTATTCACTTTTTTAAAATCACTGCTATTTTTTTGAACACTACTGTACATATACAGGTGTACAGTACAATGAAATTCTTTCTTCGCATATCCCAGCTTGTTTTGGAAGCTGGGGTCAGAGTGCAGGGTCAGCCATTGTACGGCGCCCCTGGAGCACACAGGGTTAAGGGCCTTGCTCAAGGACCCAACAGTGGCTGCATAGCAGAGCCTGGATTTGAACCGCCAATCTTCCGGTTGATAGCCCAAAGCTCTACCCACTAGGCTACCACTGTCCCATAAGCGTTTTAGACTCTCAGAAAAGCTGATTCCCACAATTTCTCAGAACCTCGAACTGTAACACAAGTTTAAAAATGAAACGATGAAATCCAGCTGAAGACAGATACATGTGAAGTATCAGAATGAATTTGACGGTTATTCCACACAAATGCAGATTCATCTCATATTCACACTTTGATGACGTTTTGTCGCACCGCTCAGCCGAGCGCTGAACAAAGCAGCAGTCGCACACATGTTAAGTTTAAGGGAAATGTTGAGTTTAAGGGTACAAATTTCTTGACAAAGGTTGCTGAGTTTCAAAGATTTTGAGTTTAGGGGACGTTGAGTTGTATATCCATTGCACATCCTTTTACTTGAAGTTGTATTGTGTGCTGTCTATTATTTACTTCTATTATACGTTTATACATAGTATATATACATTTTTATTGGATTTAACTCATGTTGACACCTGCACCAAGAGAAATCGTTGTACATCTGCAACTTGGTGAATAAAGAATTTGATTCTGATCTAGTGTGCTGTTTATATAGGACCTCTGGTTTGAGTTTTTCTATTATAGCATAGACTAATCATACTATTTTTATCTAGACTCTGAGCTTACTCCTTTCAAGGAGTCTTGCTGCCCTACATTATATCTGGCAAGTGTTGTTTCAATTGAAAAGAGATCATGGTGCTGAAAAAAGAATGCTTTCACATTTGTTTTCCATTGTCCTGAAGAGTCGTAGTTGATAAGAGTATACATAGAGCCTTAAATCCATGATGCAGAAATCATAGGGGGTCGACCTTGCAGAGCAATCCATGTCTGGAAAGTGTATTATTATCTGATGTATCTGTATACTCACAGTAGAATGCTGACTGGTTTTTACTTAACATTTTTTAAATGGCTTTAAAACCAGTAGTTATACACTGATCAGCCATAACATTAAAACCACCTCCTTGTTTCTAAACTCACTGTCCATTTTATCAGCTTCACTGACCATATAGAAGCACTTTGTAGTTCTACAATTACTGACTGTAGTCCATCTGTTTCTCTACATACCTTTTTAGCCTTCTTTCACCCTGTTCTTCAATGGTCAGGACCCCCACAGGACCACCACAGAGCAGGTATTATTTAGGTGGTGGATCATTCTCAGCACTGCAGTGACACTGACATGGTGGTGGTGTGTTAGTGTGTGTTGTGCTGGTACGAGTGGATCAGACACAGCAGCGCTGCTGGAGTTTTTACATACCGTGTCCACTCACTGTCCACTCTATTAGACACTCCTACCTAGTTGGTCCACCTTGTAGATGTAAAGTCAGAGACGATCACTCATCTATTGCTGCTGTTTGAATTGGTCAACTTCTAGACCTTCATGAGTGGTCACAGGACGCTGCCCACGGGACACTGTTGGTTGGATGTTTTTGGTTGGTGGACTATTCTCAGTCCAGCAGGGACAGTAAGGTGTTTAAAAACTCCATCAGCATTGCTGTGTCTGATCCACTCATACCAGCACAACACACACTAACATACCACCACCATGTCAGTGTCACTGCAGTGCTGAGAATGATTCACCTGAATAATACCTGCTCTGTAGTGGTCCTGGGAGTGTCTTGACCATTGAAGAACAGCATGAAAGGGGGCTAACAAAGCATGCAGAGAAACAGATTGACTACAGTCAGTAATTGTAGAACTATTAATAATTAAGTAGTCACTACTAATTCTGTAATTGCTAAGCTTAGAATCTGTTAAAATCCCAAGCCTGTTGTTAAAGAGACACGTTTTGATGAAAGTAGTGGCGGAGTGTGCTGTTGATAAATGACTGAAAGTCTAAAGCTTTGGCTTGACCTTTTTCTTTTTTAACAGGACTGTAAACATAATTTAGATTTGTGGGCTTCATATATTTTTTCCCCCTTTTTTTGCTTAGTCACAGTAAGTGTGTGTGTCTGTGTGTGTGTTTAATGCCGTGTTTTATTGCTTTGACCTTAGTGGTGTTGGGTGGTTCACCATGGTTTCGGTATAACAAAGCTGTAATTGGTTCTCCAGCCGAGTCTAGAATTGGCGTTTGGTTGCTGTTAGCACAGCAGCAAGCGATAAAGAGCCCTTAGTATAGAATTTCTGGAGGCAAGAGAGATGGAAAATGTAAAATTAATTTTTTTAATATTAACCAGCATTAAAGAAGGCATACATTGTGTTGCTCTGTTTTTTTGTTTAGTAGATAATGTATAATGTCCTTGTTTTGCAAGTGTATTAAGCTTTTATTTGGGTGTACTTGGGGGAACAATGATGTTTAAGCCGTATAAGGGGATTGTGAACTTTTCCTACCATTCTGAGATTTACTTTGTGTGAGACTAATTTCTGGATTGCCTTGTGTGTTGACTTAGTAGCAGACCATAGTAAATACAAGGATCTTTTAACTGGGGTTTATTGTTTCCCAGACCATGTTGCATGGGCTTTTTAGTCTTTTCAGCAGGGTGAGGGTATTTGCTACCAATGCAGGAGGCTTCTGGATTAATTAGCCACATGTACATCGACTAGGCATAACATTATGACCACTGACAGGTGAAGTGAATACCACTGATTATCTCTTCATCACAGCACCTGTTAGTGGGTGGGAATTTAATCCTCAAAGTTAATGAGTTAGACAAGGGCCAAATTGTGATGGCTAGACGACTGGGTCAGAGCATTTCCAAAAATGCAGCTCTTGTGGGGTGTTCCCAGTCTGCAGTGGTCAGTATCTATCAAAAGTGGTCCAAGGAAGGAACAGTGGTAAACCGGCGACAGGGTCATGGGCGGCCAAGGCTCATTGATGCACGTAAGGACCGAAGGCTGGCCCGTGTGGTCCCATCCAAGAGACGAGCTACTGTAGCTCAAATTGCTGAAAAAGTTAATGCTGGTTCTGATAAGAAAGGTGTCCGAATGCACAGTGCATCACAGTTTGTTGCGTATGGGGCTGCATAGTTGCACACCAGTCAGTTAGGAAGGTGGTCATAATGTTATGCTCGATTGATGTATGTACGCATTAAATAACTGCAATTAAAGAATGGCCATTAACATGTTTTGGGAAATCAAATACATTTAAAATGTATGCGCAGTAGTCTGATTTGTATTATTATTATGTATATACACCTGTAATTAGAGTTGTTAACAGCATTAATTAATCTATCATCTATCTATCTATCCGTCCGTCCATCCATCCATCCATCCATTCATTTATCCATCCGTCCATCCGTCTATCTATCTATCTATCTATCTATCTATCTATCTATCTATCTATCTATCTATCTATCTATCTATCTATCCATCCATCTATCCGTCCATCCATCTATCTATCCATCCATCCATCCATCTATCCATCTATCTATCCATTTATCCATCCATCCATCCATCTATCTATCCATCCATTCATCTATCCATCTATCTATCCATCTATCTATCCATCCATCCATCCATCTATCCATCTATCTATCCATTTATCCATCTATCTATCATCTATCTATCCATCCATTCATATATTCATCCATCTATCCATCCATCTATCCATCCATCCATCCATCCATCCATCCATCTATCCATCCATCCATCTATCCATCCATCTATCCATCCATTTATCCATCCATCAATCTATCCATCTATCCATCTATTATCTAGCTATCCATCCATTCATATATTCATCCATCTATCCATCCATCATTCTATCCATCTATTATCTATCTATCCATCTATGTACTTTTCCATCCATCTATCCATCCATCTATCTACTTTTTCTACCTGTGAACCTGAACTAAATTTACTAAGTTGAACTGTGAGCTGAGTGTATCATTATGCTCTTAATTATTCAGTTAAAAATGAGTACTAAGCCACTAACAGAGCTGCCCCCCCCCCCCCCTGATTAGAATAGTTTTATAGATGTTAATGTAGCTTTATTGTTTTGCAGAACCGTGTAGAGATTAATGATGTGGAACCAGAAGTGTTCAAAGAGATGATGTGCTTCATCTACACTGGCAAAGCACCCAACCTGGACAAGATGGCTGATGACCTGCTAGCTGCTGCTGACAAGGTGGGTAGTGCACATGGATATATACATCATATTCATTTTCTGTAATATGAATAGGAATAAAGGAATCTATTTAAAATGTGATGATAAAGCTCATCTTCTAAAAGGTTGACACACTTTTTTTAATCACATTTCATTCTCACATCTCGTCGCCTTTTCTGCAGCTTACGTTATTTGACTTTGTTTCTTTATAAAAGATGGGTCCTCCAGCCTGACTCATAATGCTGCATGTGTCACCTTGTGTAGTCTTTTATTTTAGCTGTGAGACACTGTGTGTGTGAGTTTCATGTGCTTTTATATTCCTAAGACCATTATCCACTCTGTAAGCTCTGAATCTGAGTACGACGTGGTTGTTTTGTGTGACCTCCCTATTCTTGCGTCCCCATGGTGGGTTTTGATGATGAACTCTCATGTCATATCAAGTCCCAAAGCTGCTTACACCTTCCATGTGTAGGTGTTTTTGTTTTGACATTCTGTGTGTGTGTGTGTGTGTGTGTGTGTGTGTGTGTGTGTGTGTGTGTGGAAATACCTACATTTTAGATGACAGTCAAAGGACAGTTTGGGTCTCTAAGGAAATCAAATGCTTTTTGTTTGAAGTCTGTAAACATATCATCTTTCTGCCTTAAAAAATTAAATACAATGTTTTTTCCTAAAGCACTAAAGCAACAGATGGGTTATGTGACACATGTAACATTTAAAGGAAAAATAATAAAAATTAAAGTAGGAATGGCCATTTAAAACTGTTAAAACTGTGTTTTTTTAAATACTTACACCAGGGGTGCCCACCCTTTTGTGGCTTGAGATCTACAACCCCAAATCAGAAAAAGTTGGGACAGTATGGAAAATGCAAATAAAATAAAAGTGCAGTGTTCCTTACATTTACTTTGACTTTTATGTGATTGCAGACAGGATGAACCTGAGATATTTCATGTTTTGTCTCCTTAACTTCATTTCATTTATTAATATTCCTCCATTTCTGCATTTCAGACCTGCAACACATTCCAAAAAAAGTTGGGATGGGGGCAATTTAGAGCTAGTAATGAGGTGAAAAAACTCAATAATGATGTGATTCCAAACAGGTGATGTCAACAGGTGATTGTGATCATGGTTTGGTACAAAAGCAGCGTCCAGGAAGGGCTGAGTCTTTGATGAGCAAAGATGATCAGAGGATCTCCAGTTTTCTTTAATCTTTTCCAGGGACGTCCATGAATTTTTCAACAAGACAATGCAAAATCACATGCTGCACACATTACAAAGTCATGGCTGCGAAAGAAAAAGGTACGGGTACTGGACTGGCCTGCCTGCCTGCAGTCCTGACCTGTCTCCAATAGTGAATGTGTGGAGAATTTGAAACGGGAAATGCAACAACGACGACCCCGTACTGTTGCACATCTTAAGACGTGTTTTCGAGAACAGTGGGATGAAATAAAACCTGAAACACTAAATCACTTGGTATCCTCGGTGCCAAAACGTCTTTTAATAATGGTGAAAAGGAATGGCAACATTACAAAGTGGTAAATGCTTTACTGTCCCAACTTTTTTGAAATGTGTTGCAGGCCTGAAATGCAGGAATGGATGTTTATTAATAAATGAAATGAAGTTGAGCAGATAAAACATGAAATATCTCAGATTCATCCTGTCTGCAATCAAATAAAAGTCAAAGTAAATCTAAGAATCTTTAGTTTTTTTTATTATTTGCATTTCCCATGCTGTCCCAACTTTTTCTGATTTAGGGTTGTACTATTTCAGTCGACAGGTCATCACGATCTACAGCTCTGAAGCTTTTTTTAAAATGCGCTTTAGTTGCTTATATTGAAATTCAGCATTTCAGGGTTAGCGACTGAAAAATCACACTAACCTTATTCTGATGATTTGCACTGAATGGTGTCAGCCAGGTTTATGTAGTCTGAACAATCGCTGCTAATACCAGTTCTCAAGCAGGCTTCCAAGTGTTCATCAGTAAGAGTGGACCGATATTTAGACTTGATTATTTTCATGTGGAAAAGGCTGATTCACACAAGTAGGTTGATCCGAAAATGCTGTCAAATATGTGGCTCATTTTTATGTTTGGATATTTTTCCTTAGCCAGCAAGTTTCAAAATTGTCCAGCACTTGACTTCATATGCATGTCAGATTGTAGGGTTAAAATTTCTGTATGTAATATGATATCTGAATATTGTCTATCAGCTTCTTCCACGTATGAATTAAACAGCCGTTTTTGCAGTGTTCTTGCCCGAACTAAACCGTTAATGGTTTCTTTGTGCTTGGTTGCGCACTCATCTTCACAAACAGTGTAGGTTACAAAAGGAAAAATTCAAAAATGGCACAAACTGGCTACAGTGTCCACATTTCATGTCAATCACATTCATCTATTTGAATGAGGCAACGTATTAGGCAACGCTTCTTGTATGCAGCAGTAACAAAAACACTGCAAGAAATAGTGACATAATGAAAACATCCTAAACATAATACAATTATATAATTATATTATTATAATCAAATAATTTTAGTATGTAATAATAATAAGCGACTTACAGTACTGTGACGGTATATTGTCTAAGCAATTGAGGGTTAAGGGCCTTGCTTAAGGGCCCAGCTGTGGCAACCTGGCAGTGTTGGGGCTTGAACCGGTTAATTACTAGTCCAGTACCTTAACCACTAGACTACAACTGCCCCAAACTTCTCAAACCATGTCTTTATAGACTTTTATTTTAGGCACAGGGCACAATCATGCTTAAGCAGTTAAGGGCTTTTCCCAAACTGTTGTCATAGGGCATTTGATTTATTTTATAGAATTGCTGATAGCTACAAGTACAATCATTAAATTTGTCCACAAACCATTGGCCATGCATAAATGAACCTGGTGTGTTTGCACTGAAAATGTTCAGAACTCACTACAGACTTCACAAAAAACTTCAATTGATATATTGATTAATTTCTAATTATAACTTTTATTTTATGTATGAATAGTTTGTGTAAATCCTATTAAATCAAATCATTTTCCTGGCCACCCAATAAGGATGAGGTCCTTGCTCATTCTGGTTCCTCTCAAGGTTTCTTCCTGTAATTTTAAGTTTTTTTCTTGCCACTGTCACCTTTGGTTTGCTCAACAGGGGTTTTTGGTCTGTCGGTTCAGATTTTGTAAAGTTGACTTGAGACGTTGGGTGTGTTCGAAAACCTCGGGAGCTCTCTACATAGACCGCATTTTACATCATCCTACGCGCGCTCCCGAGAAGTAGGCTGTTCGAAATCCTAGATGCCTTAATATGCTCACTAGTAAGGTATCTTAAAATTTCAACAGCATTTTGACTGAAGAATGAGGGAGCATCGGATGCTGCCTTAGCGGTGAAGGCAATCCCAGCATTCAGTGCGGCACAACTTTTCTCACAGAAAAATAAAAAACACGGCGGACTGTGCGGAGAATTTTCAAACGTAAATAAATTATTATTAATTTTTATTTCATATAAACGTGCACAAGTGTCATTTATTTGCAAATTCGGGCTTGTCAGCTAATTTAACCGTTTTCGGTACACGGAGGAATTTGTTAGTTGACATGCTAGCGTGTTGTGCCACCCCATCCCACTGGTTTGAATGGCATGATGCTAACTGTGTTAGCTTAGTTAGCGATAACTGATGGAATCGCTGTCTAAGTAGCACGTTCGAATAACCTGCCTTATAAGTCAATGACTTATTAGAATCCTCTTTACTCTACTCTATGTAGGCAGTAAGACAGCAAGGCAGCTCACTAGGTTTTCGAACAGACCCAATGTCTACTGTAAAAAAAGTGCTATACAAATACATTTGATTTTATAAGGAATACACAACTTTTTTTTATTGAAATATTTTACTACACAGTTATTTGAATGATGTGTACGGTTACCTCTATGTAAAACTAACAATAGTTTGCAAATTACGTGGTGCTAATTTATACATGGTATTCTTTTTGTTTTTGTGCAGTATGCATTGGAGCGTCTGAAGGTGATGTGCGAGGACGCTCTGTGTACGAGTCTTTCTGTGGAGAACGCTGCTGAGATCTTGATCCTAGCTGACCTGCACAGTGCCGACCAACTTAAAACGCAGGCTGTGGATTTTATCAACTAGTGAGTGGCTGCCCTTCATTTAACCTTCGTCCTCTCGCTGTTGACTCAACACTTCGCACTTTATAGTTAACGCTATGCTCTTTTTTAACTTAATATCCCTGAGCATGACCAAATACAATGAGCAATAATTTTATGACATTTACCCATTCCCCACTGACAAGAAAATGATGGACAGCTGAACAGTAAATGTGAATTTAATGATGTATATTTTTACTTTATTCAGTTTACACTTTCATTAAGGAACTGTGGTATCCAAGCAAAATCAGACCCATGCTCTTTTACCAAAAGGTGAACTTATGGATTTACATTGTCAGTTCTGGGGCAAAGAGAAAAAAAAAACGAATTTAAAACAGAAATAAATAAAAAAAAATAGCCTAGTTCACAATACACGATTTTGCCCTGATTTTCGCTCGCCAACAGGTTGTCGCCAGATGTGACGGTTCGGAGGCGAATTGGTGCTCGCTCTGGGCTTGAAAATTGGCTCTTGTTTGCTGTGTGTGAATTGTTTAATGAGCAGCTCGTCAATCACTTTCAGACTCAAGAAAAATATTTAGCTTGCTAAATATCTGAACCTGTCGGAGAGTCAAAATTCTGTAGTGTGAAAAGTGTTGCGATCATGTTGTGACTGGCAGTGTAGTGTCTAACTACAGCCAATGAAAACGCACATACAGATTGATGGGAAACTTTTTTACTTAAAAAAATAACACATTTGTAATACTGCCAGGAGTTCCTATGCTTTCCTACCCAACTAATTGGTCATTAACATCAATTCGCCACCGTTAAATATAACAGTTTTAAATGCTGGAGGTTTTTTAATACATAATAATTTGACATGCTGTCAGTGTAGTTTGGTTGATGCTGTGAGCTATATACTTTCCTGTTTTTGTTTTCTTCATGTTCTTTTAATTATTACTATTTCTCCCGCCATGTGATTGGCAGCCAGCCTGCAACATTTCAGCATGTCTCCATTAGCTCTTGAGTTCTTGTTTTTACTTTGAACCTATTTTGCTTTCCTCCTGTTTTAATTTTAACAGAGTGCCATCTCCTTAAGAGTTTCCATCTGTTAGGGAATTTCTGTTCATCAACCCTGATTTTCATTCCTCCGCTTTACAAGTTAGACAATGCAAGCCTGCTGGGTGTCCCAGTGCGCCCCTTGCTTTATTTGCTGGTGTAATTTTGGGTCAGTTCTGTGTCATGCTACATAAAATTGGGCTGGGACTGTATCACTACCCCACTTTCTCTTTGTAAAGCTCTGTTGCTCATGCTTACTCGCCCCCACTGCATCACAACCTTAACAATAACAACCAAACAAAAAAGAAATCAATAACCATGACGGCGGATGTTACATGCTCACTCATGTGTGCAACAGAGTGTTTGCTACAAGTGCCAAAGAGGCAGTGAAGGAGCTGCATCTCCTCCTGGAATATTCAGAGCTTTCAGAGTTCAAAAATGCTTTTTTAAACTCGCCTTGGAATGAGGATGCAGCCTTTTTGACTTTCTGTAAATATCTCACTGACTGCCAGCCACATTTCAGACTAAGGCTGGCGACAGAAATGAATGTAAATAAGCTCTACAGCCAATGGAAATAAGGAAATGTTCAAGGCTTATAGCAGCCAATCAGAAATATAGTTTATCAATTCAAGCTTTTTTAATACTTTAAATATGCAAAAATGTTTTAGAAGTTTTAAATTTATCATACAATTTGACAGTAGCCAAGTTGTCTGCAAGCTTATGCATATGCAAAGAGGGAGGGTGGAGTTGGTGCCTTCACACTCCCAGATTGATAGCTGCCATGGTATAGAGGAGACTTTATTAGTGTATAATCACATCATCAGCTAAATTTAGAAAATGCTGGGATGAAAAAATCACAGCTCACTTGACTGCGATGAAAAAAACACCACGGCTCACTTGACTGTCTCCTGTAATCCAGCAGCTTCTATTTCATGGCAAACCAGTCTTTACAATTGATATATGTTACGATATCATAAACACTGATCAGCCATAACATTAAAACCACCTCCTTGTTTCTACACAAGCTGCTCCACTTACCAAATAGAAACACTTTGTAGTTCTACAATTCCTGCAATTATTGACTGTAGTCCATCTATTTCACTACATAACCTTTTTTTTTAAGCCTGCTTTCACCCTGTTCTTCAATGGTCAGGACCACCACAGAGCAGGTATTATTTAGGTGGTGGATCAT